>NC_138768.1:776156845-776506845 GCF_965119305.1 Pelophylax lessonae | reverse complement strand
CAATGCATGTTATATTTTATTTATTACACTGGTCCCTAACCCAAGGAGCTTACTATCTAATGCCCTTATCACAATGCATGTTATATTTTATTTATTACATTCTACACTGGTCCCTAACCCAAGGAGCTTACTATCTAATGTCCTTATCACAATGCATCTTATATTTTATTTATTACACTGGTCCCTAACCCAAGGAGCTTACTATCTAATGCCCTTATCACAATGCATGTTATATTTTATTTATTACACTGGTCCCTAACCCAAGGAGCTTACTATCTAATATCCTTATCACAATGCATCTTATATTTTATTTATTACACTGGTCCCTAACCCAAGGAGCTTACTATCTAATGTCCTTATCACAATGCATCTTATATTTTATTTATTACACTGGTCCCTAACCCAAGGAGCTTACTATCTAATGCCCTTATCACAATGCATGTTATATTTTATTTATTACATTCTACACTGGTCCCTAACCCAAGGAGCTTACTATCTAATGTCCTTATCACAATGCATCTTATATTTTATTTATTACACTGGTCCCTAACCCAAGGAGCTTACTATCTAATGTCCTTATCACAATGCATCTTATATTTTCTTTATTACACTGGTCCCTAACCCAAGGAGCTTACTATCTAATGCCCTTATCACAATGCATGTTATATTTTATTTATTACATTCTACACTGGTCCCTAACCCAAGGAGCTTACTATCTAATGTCCTTATCACAATGCATCTTATATTTTATTTATTACACTGGTCCCTAACCCAAGGAGCTTACTATCTAATGCCCTTATCACAATGCATGTTATATTTTATTTATTACACTGGTCCCTAACCCAAGGAGCTTACTATCTAATATCCTTATCACAATGCATCTTATATTTTATTTATTACACTGGTCCCTAACCCAAGGAGCTTCCTATCTAATGTCCTTATCACAGTGCATGTTATATTTTATTTATTACACTGGTCCCTAACCCAAGGAGCTTACTATCTAATGCCCTTATCACAATGCATCTTATATTTTATTTATTACACTGATCCCTAACCCAAGGAGCTTACTATCTAATGCCCTTATCACAATGCATCTTATATTTTATTTATTACACTGGTCCCTAACCCAAGGAGCTTACTATCTAATGTCCTTATCACAATGCATGTTATATTGTATTTATTACACTGGTCCCTAACCCAAGGAGCTTACTATCTAATGTCCTTATCACAATGCATCTTATAATTTATTTATTACACTGGTCCCTAACCCAAGGAGCTTACTATCTAATGTCCTTATCACAATGCATGTTATATTTTATTTATTACACTGGTCCCTAACCCAAGGAGCTTACTATCTAATATCCTTATCACAATGCATGTTATATTGTATTTATTACACTGGTCCCTAACCCAAGGAGCTTACTATCTAATGTCCTTATCACAATGCATGTTATATTACATTCTACACTGGTCCCTAACCCAAGGAGCTTACTATCTAATGTCCTTATCACAATGCATCTTATAATTTATTTATTACACTGGTCCCTAACCCAAGGAGCTTACTATCTAATGTCCTTATCACAATGCATGTTATATTTTATTTATTACACTGGTCCCTAACCCAAGGAGCTTACTATCTAATATCCTTATCACAATGCATGTTATATTGTATTTATTACACTGGTCCCTAACCCAAGGAGCTTACTATCTAATGTCCTTATCACAATGCATGTTATATTACATTCTACACTGGTCCCTAACCCAAGGAGCTTACTATCTAATGTCCTTATCACAATGCATCTTATAATTTATTTATTACACTGGTCCCTAACCCAAGGAGCTTACTATCTAATGTCCTTATCACAATGCATGTTATATTTTATTTATTACACTGGTCCCTAACCCAAGAAGCTTACTATCTAATGCCCTTATCACAATGCATGTTATATTTTATTTATTACACTGGTCCCTAACCCAAGGAGCTTACTATCTAATGCCCTTATCACAATGCATCTTATATTTTATTTATTACACTGGTCCCTAACCCAGTGAGCTTACTATCTAATGTCCTTATCACAGTGCATGTTATATTTTATTCATTACACTGGTCCCTAACCCAAGGAGCTTACTATCTAATGCCCTTATCACAATGCATCTTATATTTTATTTATTACACTGGTCCCTAACCCAAGGAGCTTACTATCTAATGCCCTTATCACAATGCATGTTATATTTTATTTATTACATTCTACACTGGTCCCTAACCCAAGGAGCTTACTATCTAATGTCCTTATCACAATGCATCTTATATTTTATTTATTACACTGGTCCCTAACCCAAGGAGCTTACTATCTAATGCCCTTATCACAATGCATGTTATATTTTATTTATTACACTGGTCCCTAACCCAAGGAGCTTACTATCTAATATCCTTATCACAATGCATCTTATATTTTATTTATTACACTGGTCCCTAACCCAAGGAGCTTACTATCTAATGTCCTTATCACAATGCATCTTATATTTTATTTATTACACTGGTCCCTAACCCAAGGAGCTTACTATCTAATGCCCTTATCACAATGCATGTTATATTTTATTTATTACATTCTACACTGGTCCCTAACCCAAGGAGCTTACTATCTAATGTCCTTATCACAATGCATCTTATATTTTATTTATTACACTGGTCCCTAACCCAAGGAGCTTACTATCTAATGTCCTTATCACAATGCATCTTATATTTTCTTTATTACACTGGTCCCTAACCCAAGGAGCTTACTATCTAATGCCCTTATCACAATGCATGTTATATTTTATTTATTACATTCTACACTGGTCCCTAACCCAAGGAGCTTACTATCTAATGTCCTTATCACAATGCATCTTATATTTTATTTATTACACTGGTCCCTAACCCAAGGAGCTTACTATCTAATGCCCTTATCACAATGCATGTTATATTTTATTTATTACACTGGTCCCTAACCCAAGGAGCTTACTATCTAATATCCTTATCACAATGCATCTTATATTTTATTTATTACACTGGTCCCTAACCCAAGGAGCTTCCTATCTAATGTCCTTATCACAGTGCATGTTATATTTTATTTATTACACTGGTCCCTAACCCAAGGAGCTTACTATCTAATGCCCTTATCACAATGCATCTTATATTTTATTTATTACACTGATCCCTAACCCAAGGAGCTTACTATCTAATGCCCTTATCACAATGCATCTTATATTTTATTTATTACACTGGTCCCTAACCCAAGGAGCTTACTATCTAATGTCCTTATCACAATGCATGTTATATTGTATTTATTACACTGGTCCCTAACCCAAGGAGCTTACTATCTAATGTCCTTATCACAATGCATCTTATAATTTATTTATTACACTGGTCCCTAACCCAAGGAGCTTACTATCTAATGTCCTTATCACAATGCATGTTATATTTTATTTATTACACTGGTCCCTAACCCAAGGAGCTTACTATCTAATATCCTTATCACAATGCATGTTATATTGTATTTATTACACTGGTCCCTAACCCAAGGAGCTTACTATCTAATGTCCTTATCACAATGCATGTTATATTACATTCTACACTGGTCCCTAACCCAAGGAGCTTACTATCTAATGTCCTTATCACAATGCATCTTATAATTTATTTATTACACTGGTCCCTAACCCAAGGAGCTTACTATCTAATGTCCTTATCACAATGCATGTTATATTTTATTTATTACACTGGTCCCTAACCCAAGGAGCTTACTATCTAATATCCTTATCACAATGCATGTTATATTGTATTTATTACACTGGTCCCTAACCCAAGGAGCTTACTATCTAATGTCCTTATCACAATGCATGTTATATTACATTCTACACTGGTCCCTAACCCAAGGAGCTTACTATCTAATGTCCTTATCACAATGCATCTTATAATTTATTTATTACACTGGTCCCTAACCCAAGGAGCTTACTATCTAATGTCCTTATCACAATGCATGTTATATTTTATTTATTACACTGGTCCCTAACCCAAGAAGCTTACTATCTAATGCCCTTATCACAATGCATGTTATATTTTATTTATTACACTGGTCCCTAACCCAAGGAGCTTACTATCTAATGCCCTTATCACAATGCATGTTATATTTTATTTATTACATTCTACACTGGTCCCTAACCCAAGGAGCTTACTATCTAATGTCCTTATCACTATGCATGTTATATTTTATTTATTACACTGGTCCCTAACCCAAGGAGCTTACTATCTAATGCCCTTATCACAATGCAGGTTATATTTTATTTATTACACTGGTCCCTAACCCAAGGAGCTTACTATCTAATGTCCTTATCACAATGCATCTTATATTTTATTTATTACACTGGTCCCTAACCCAAGGAGCTTACTATCTAATGCCCTTATCACAATGCATGTTATATTTTATTTATTACATTCTACACTGGTCCCTAACCCAAGGAGCTTACTATCTAATGTCCTTATCACAATGCATGTTATATTTTATTTATTACATTATACACTGGTCCCTAACCCAAGGAGCTTACTATCTAATGTCCTTATCACTATGCATGTTATATTTTATTTATTACAGTCTACACTGGTCCCTAACCCAAGGAGCTTACTATCTAATGTCCTTATCACTATGCATGTTATATTTTATTTATTACAGGTATTAATAGAGAGCCAAAAATCTACACAGAGCTTTACATACTATTCACATCAGTCCCTAACCCAAGGAGCTTACTATCTAATGTCCTTATCACAATGCATGTTATATTTTATTTATTACAGGTATTTATATAGAGCCGACAGTTTACACAGAGCTTTACATACTATTCACATCAGTCCCTAACCCAAGGAGCTTACTATCTAATGTCCTTATCACAATGCATGTTATATTTTATTTATTGCAGTCTACACTGGTCCCTAACCCAAGGAGCTTACTATCTAATGTCCTTATCACAATGCATGTTATATTTTATTCATTACAGGTATTTATATAGAGCCAACAGTCTACACAGAGCTTTACATACTACACATTCACACTGGTCCCTAACCCAGGGAGCTTACTATCTAATGTCCTTATCACAATGCATGTTATATTTTATTTATTACAGATATTTATATAGAGACGACAGTCTACACAGAGCTTTACATACTATTCATATCAGTCCCTAACCCAGGGAGCTTACTGTCTAATATCACTATTTTAGGTTTATATCAAATTGCATGCCTTATTTTATTTGTTACAGGTTTGTATATGGAGCCGGCAGTCTACACAGCACTTTACATAATGTACAGTCCCACCAGTCCCTGCTTTTAAGGAGCGTACAATCTACGGTCCCTATCTCACACATAGGCTAGGGATAATTTGGAAAGCACTCAAATAACCTGCCAGCATATCTTTGGACTGTGAGAGGAAACCGATGCAAGCACAAGGAGAACATGTGAATGCCATGCAGATGGTGTCTTGCTCGGGATTCAAGCTTTGCATTCCAGTGCTGCAAGGCAGAAGTGCTAACCACTAAGCCACTGCATTTTGAAGCATTGCTATTATAGTGACACTAATCTCTGGTTAACCACTTTCAGACCAGAGGATTTGGCTGCTCAATGACCAGGCCATGTTTTGGGATTAGGCACTGCATGACTTTAACGGGACAATTGCGCGGTCATGCGCTGTATCCAAACGAAATTGACGTCCTTTTTTTCCCACAAATAGAGCTTTCTTTTGGTGGTATTTGATCACCTGTGCGATTTTGCTTAAATGTATGCAGTAAAGCATGCTTGTGACACTCACTGTGGAACCCAAGGGGTTAATCCTCTGCATTGTGTAAAAAGGCTGTTTAATCCTGTATTCTCTGATCCTCCCCTTCTTCCACAGTCCCCACACCATCTTCTAATAGAACAGAGCCTTGGGGGCAAGCTGTACATGCTCGGTTTGGTGTGTATTGCTAAAGAGTTTTTTTTTTAATTTTCTTGGGAGGGTGCATGTGATCAGCACAGGGCCAATCAGCGAGGGTCAGGGTCCTGCAGCCTCAGAGAACAATCAGAGGAGAATAAAAACCCCTCCTACAAGCTTTAACCAGACAGTGATAGAAGTCACAAGACTGCTATATACTGCTGATGAGAAAAGGTATTTAGAAGTTTATATTTAGTGAAATAATTGCATTTCCATGTTCTGTGTACTGTAGGAGACCAGATATAGTGAGTGCAGGCTCCTCGGTTTAGTAACACTTTAAGTTCCGCTTTAACTCCAGAAATACCCTTTTATTGCTCTCATTCTACTCCAAAGTGACACAACTTCCCATTAAAAAGTGGCTATGTTCGTTCTTAATGGCTGTATGTAGGAACGTAGCCACCCTCTCTTGCTCGCCCTCCAGATGAACTACGGCATTTGGACTATGGGATTTATAGTGTGCACAGAGCAGTGCACATGACTGCAACTAAAGCTGGCCATAATTGGATTGTGATTTTTTTTTTTTTTTTGAGCACTCAGCTGGCTGATCAAAAAAACACAAACAAATTCCCCCATCCACACCTTCAACGTGAAGGAAGGAAACTTTCCTGCAGAGCATTTACATTCTGACAGCAGGGTTTCCTCTGCTGTCAGAATACACAGATCAGTGCTGCAGCCCATTGGCTACAGTGCAAATCAAACTAAAATTTTCCACAAACCCATTTGAAAGATTGTTAGATTGACTTCTCTCTAGTAGGAACAACCATAGATGAATTAAAACTCATCCAGTCCATGCTGAAGTGGCCTTATTCTTATACCTCAAAGGCCAGCTTAATGTGCACTTCTTGTTCCAAGCAAACTGAAGTGATAGGGAAAAGAAGAGTTTCGGGAGCTCACAGATGACATAAGAAGGGGGCAGAAAAACAAAGTAAGGACTCATTCACACTTGCATCTATGTGACCACCCCTTGATGTTTGACTGGCGGTGAGGAGACAATATGTTACCTCCTCAGCGCCTGCTTTAGCACTTAAAATGCTAAGCCGTTATGCCCCAACTGCTCTTGGACATCACTTGAATGAGTTGCATACAACAACATGCTGTTTAATTTTTACCACAGCCTTAAAGAAAAGCATTGGAGCCCTGAGTGGATGCATGGCCTAGTTTAGGTAGTCAGTCAAGGCACAGGAAAAAAACACAGCTCAGCCACCTGCTTTTATTGCCCCCTCAGCCTCTAGTATGAACAAACCTTAAGGGACAGTTTCATGAAAAATAGATTACAGAGCCATTAGTAGTAGGGATGCACCAATACCACTTTTTAAGCAATGAGTACGAGTACCAATACTATTTCCCAGGTCCCCACTGTGCCCCCCTGCACTCCTGTTCCCCACTTTACCACCCTGAATGTCTTGCTTCCCCCTTCTTGCACACCGGTTCCTCACTGCCCCCCGCACACACACACCTGTTCCCCACTGTCCTCCCCACGCACCTGTTACCCACTGTGTCACCCTTAACCTCTCTTCTCGACTATAACCCCCCCACAAACCTTTTCCCCAGTGTACCTCCTACATACCTTTTCTTCACTGTGCCCCCCCTGCACACCTGTTCCCCACTGTACTACCTACTGTGACTGGGAAGCCCGCTGACAGATGAATGAGTCATCAGTTGTTAAGGACACGGCGGCCTCTGCTCCTTAACAACCGATGATTGCTGCATTCTCCTGTGCACATTTCAGTTGTCAGTGGAAGAATCCCACTGACAGCTGAAAGAACCAAGCCAGTAGGTATTAAGTGTCGGTGCATTTGCCTTGAATAACGTAACTCATGCAAATGCTTAATATCCGCACCAATATGGTTATCGGTATCGATGCAATCCTAATTAGGAGTAAAGGTAGATGTTTATGTTGTTTAGTGTCCCTTTTTAAAATGTTCTTATTAGCATGCTAAACAGCATGAATGGACAAATCTGCAGCTATTGTATTCTGATAGTAGGTACCCGTGGCTATTAGGCTGGATATACACGTAACGAAAATCTTCCAGTTCAGCAGGAACCAGCTAAATTTCTGTATCACTGTCTGTTCAAAAGAAGGCAGTCAAATGCCTGGAAAACCAGCATTTGATCAGCGTTTGCAGTCAATGGCTGCAGTGCTGATCTGTGTATTCTAACAGTGGGGGTCCCTGCTGTCAAAATACAGTAGCGCAGTGGGGGAGATTTCTGTATCCACATGGCTTCTGTGAAAGTGGGGATCTGTGAGGTTTTTTATTCTTTGTGCAACCCACCGGTTGAAAAAAAAATTGTGTGTATCCCTTCCTTCAGAATACCTAAAAGGTTAAATGCAGGTGTATCCCTAGGGGTGCGCAGATGTAAGCATATATATGTCCAATTATATTCAGATTTATTCAGGCCCAACACACACAACAAACACCCTTTACTGTGAATTAGCCCTTGATCTTAATGCTCTAACATGTGTGTCCTTTAAATTTAGATTTTGTGCATTGCTATCCCTTGCAGGGTGAGTATGGTCACAAATGGAATCCCTATGTGGGAAAAGTTGGGTTCCCATTCAACTACTGCACAAGTGCAAAGATGTATTTATTGTGGATAGATTAGATAGATACATACGTACATACATACATATTCAGATGAAATGTAGCCTTTGCAATATCGTGAATTTTCTCCAGGTCCTCAAAATACAACTGCAATTAAACAATAACCGTCCCTTCACTTCTAATCCAAAATAGATGGTTTCACAAGCAAATAGAGAAGCATGTCTCAGTACTGCTCAGGTAAGCAGTGAAGGAAGTCATCACTGCTTAAGCCTGGTACACACTAATAGTTTTTTTTCGTTCACCCCCAAAAAAATTGACAATTCTAACCGGAGCCGCTGTACTAATGATCCAACATTATTACAGCGGCTCCCCCCCTGAGCTGTTGCCTGACAAGCAGTGGCGACCCGTCAATTGGGGGCGCAGGGGCACCCCCCCCTCTATCCATGCGTCCGGCCCCCTAATCTACACGCAGGGCGCCAGACGCATGGATTCCAAAGGGGGATTTTTTTTTCTTGAAGCACGTGATTAGAGCCAGAGGCTCTAATAGGCTTAAAAAAAGGGTGAGCTTGGGGCGCAGAGCACTGCGCCCTGAGCCCACCCACATGCGTGACAATAGCAAATGAATATTCACTATTGCTGCACTGATTCTCCTCCCGGCCAATCAGGTAGCGGATCCTGAGACCTGTTTCCCTATTGGCCGAAAGGAGAAGGCATCCTATTGGCCAAGAAGGAGAGAGGAGACAGCTGCTGGGAGGGAACATGGAGACTGAGGGGGAAGCTGCTGCCTGTCAGTCCCACGGAGCAAGGTAAGTAAACTGGCACGGGGGGGATATAGTGGTGCGGGCTGGAGTGATGGGTGGGTCCGTCTGCCGGGGTCTGTCTAACGCCCGCCGCCCCCACCCCCCCACACTGACGGAGCACCAGCTGCCACTGCTGACAAGGGGACGGCTCCCACCATTGACTGAAGGCACTGATCAGGAGTCTGTCAGCTGCTGGTTTTCCAGCATACACGTCCAACAAAAGCTGGCCAAATTGCTGGCTTCTGTCAGGAATGGCTGACATACACACAGGCCGAATATCGGCTGTTTTTTTTTTTTTTGAACCGGCCAATGGCTCCCGACATTCAGACCTTGTGTACTAGGCATTAGCATCAACTGGATTTTAGAAAGCAGGAGAACAATTGGAGTATCAGGAGCAATGGGGTTGATTTACTAAAGACAAAAAGACTGTGCACAGTGAAGTTGATCCAGAGCTTAGTAAATTAGGTAAAGCTTCACTTTGCAAAAAATACCCAATCACATGCACAGAAAAAAAAAAAAAAACAGCATTTTTGCTTACACATAATTGGATGATGGAAGTCAGAAGAGCTTCTGCTCATTTACTACGCTCTGGAGCAACTGCTTATTTGCCTTTAGTTTAGTTGCCTTTAGTAAATCAACCCCAATGTCTCCCAATTCCCACCTGCATTTCAACACCTGCTAAGACAATATAGTATAAATGACTCTTGTGTAGTTGTATGTCTGCACTGATCCCTTTCCCAATGGAGATTACAATCTATTTTTGTCACAACAAAATGCTCAATGGTGACCATAGACAGCAGATGAGCATCAGGCTGTGATCATTGATGAATCCCACCAGATCTTTCTCCTTGATGTAAAATTGATGAAGTGAATGTACAACTTGCTTTCTTTTTTGTGGAGAAATGGGAATGATTGTCGGTCAGTTGCAGGGAATTTTCCCATATGTCAAAAAGGCTTCCACATGTGTCAAGAGTACTTCAGAAGCACAAAAGGGCTTGCTTGGTTGGGTTAACACAAAGCAAGGCTAGAATCAATTGCATTTATAAGTGTGTTGCTGTAATAAGGACAATGTGGAGCATTGCTTTACAGGGACTAGTCTCCAATACACCTATTTAATCTTAATAGAAGTTTATCTATGTACCACTGCAACTAATCATGACCATTGTAGCAAGTGCAGATCAGCCTGACATACTACACAATGAGGTGGATTTACTAAAGGCAAACAGATTGTGCACTTTGCAAGTGCAGTTGCGATGATTTTTCCCAGAGCTTAGTGAATAAGATAACGCTCTGCCAATTTCCATCATCCAATCATGTGCAAGCAAAAATTTCATTTTTTTCCCTTACATCTCATTAGGTATTCTTTACAAAGTGAATCATCACTACATTCAGTAATCTCTGGGGAAAATAGGTGCAACACAGTCTATTTGCCTTTCGTAAAGGAACCTAAATATGAGTTGCAGAAATAGTCATAGCCACAAGTGGTCTCACAATGGTGAACTGACGGAGATGATGATGAGTTATATGCCCATGGTCACATGCAGTGAAGCAGTGGTGACTTTCAATCTTTCTCATACATAGCAAAAACTGAGGAGCTGTCAGTACTAACTATGCAATGTTAGTACAGCGATTTCTCCACTGAGCTATTGTGTTCTGACAAGAGGACTGGCATTGGCTGCAAGCACTAATTTGATGTGATCGGCAGATGTTTTTCTGGCATGCCTGTTCTACAGAAGCCAGGCATTCGACCGGCTTTTGTCGAACAGGATGCCGTACAAACGGGCCAAATGTCAGCTGGTTTCTGTTAAACTGGCCGATACAAGCCAGTATTCAGCCCGTGTGTACCAGGCTTTAGATAGCAGTCCAATGGGCTACCAGCATCGTTTAGACCTAAATTTAGAAACACACTATGAGGGAATGTAAAAGCAGTATGCAGATAGTGTCTTGTGTCTTGGTGGAGTATGGTCCCCAGTTTGAAAGGCTGCAAACAGCAATGCTACCTTCTGCACTGGCAGGGGCGTAACTACAGAGGTTGCAGGGGTTGCAATTGCAACCAGGCCCCATGCTCCAGGGAGCCTGTGCGGCTCCCCTGTACACCTAGATAGGAGGGGCGGCGGGGGAAGCATGTAGAGAAATCACTGTCCTCCTTTTTCTTCCTGTAGCTGCAGGAGGACAATGGAGGAGAATGGTTCCTCTGTATGCTGCCCTACTATCCTATCCAGTTCACATGTGTTCTGCTGTCTCTGGGCCCCTGTGTGCTCCCCTGGTCCCCCCCTTCTACTGTGCTGCCCCCCCCCCACACTGTGCTCACTTCCCTCTCCTGCCGGCTGCTGCAGGGGGTGTGTCACAATAGAGAACCAGGAAGGGGTCGGTAAATATGTCCTTTACCAGGTCCTTCCTTTTCTGAATGGACAGAGAGTAAAGGGCCCCAGGATCAGTGGGAGGAGCCCAAGGCTTGAAGGGAAGGGCCCCGGCCAGGAGTCCGGGGGGCTCTTCATGGTTTCTTGTACCGGGGCCCTGAAGGTTCTAGTTACGCCTCTGTGCCCTATTTTTAAAGATGAACTCAAGGTATGGATTTATTTACAGTCTTACATTGGTCCAGCTTGACCCTCCCTTCTAGATTGTAAGCTCTAATGAGCAGGGCCCTCTAGTTCCTCCTGTTTTGAACTGTATTGTAACTGTATTGTCTTCCCTCACATTGTAAAGCGCTGCGCAAACTGATGGCGCTATATAAATCATGTATAATATAATAATGTAAATATGCATATTCCACACATGTGGGATCACTGTGAAAGCAGAGAATCACTGTAGTAATTGGCGCTACTACAATGATCACTGCTGTCCTTTGGGTCCTGTGCTAAGTGGCTGCCCTGCTGCATAGAAACCATAGGAGGTCGCTTGCTTGGCATGGGCACCATTCACAGAACGCCTTGCATTTCTCTCAATAACTACAGTGCTATCTCTGATGGAAACGGATGGAGGTCATGATGCCACCTCTCACCTCATCCAGTCAGAGAGCACCCTGCATTCAATAAGAAAAATGCAAGATGTTCTGTGAATGGCTCCTATCCCAAGCAAGCAACCCCCTGTAGTTACAATGCAGGACAGTTGTGGAATATGTGCTTACATTGGTTCAAGCAGGACCAATGTAAAAATACTATAAAATCCAAAGTTGGAGTTCAACTTTAATGTCCAGAGTGGTGTCCAGTACCCTATGATATTTTTTCCGTGATTCTTCCTTGGTTTAAGCACTCTTCTGGCTCCCTCATTAGTAGCCCAAACACTGCAAGCTCATTAAACGTGGAAATGTGAATGGAGCCACTTTGACACACAGTGATCATAAAGCACTTGTCTGGAGTCCTTCATACAAACCTCTCCTAGTAGTTAGTCACATTCAACTGGACTCACTCTGTAATACTGAAGACATTTCACAACTTCTGAAGACGTCACTACGCTCTGACGAAACACGCGTTTGGTGGAACGCATGCCGCCTACCCGGAAGTTAGCTGGAACGCAGTCCGGTAGCTACCGCTCTCCATGCTACAGACTTCATACTAGCGGGTGCGGTTTATGATTTTATTATACTCTGCGTGTATATTTTACTCTTTACTCCAATAAAACCTTTTTAAAACGGTACTACACCATCTGGAGCATCTTTACTTTTTTTCCCTAAACGGACCTGGAGGATATCGTTTGCCCAGGAGGGGACCTCGGTCGGTGGGGGATAAGCCCAGCAGGTACCGCATCTGAGGCCAGGAGGGCCATCAAGCTTTATTGGTCTTTTTGCCGTAAGGTAATTTAGACCCACTATTTCTGGTAAGCTCACATCTTACTTGTCTTAAAGTCACCTCACTCGATTGGTCATTGGACCATTGGAGGATCCAGCACTGAGCACTTGCACTTTGTTTTGCACTGAAGTACAATCGATCTTCACCAAGTCACATATGAACTTTTATTGGACTATATTTGGCACTACTATGCACCTTTATGACACTTTATTGATTTAGTACTGCATGTTATTTATTGGGTACACTATTTATGTATTTTATTAATTTTTAATAATGCATTTTTAGTGATTTTTTAGTGACATTCTGGCTTATAGAACATTCATTGTTTAATTTATTATCCCTACTAGCAAGCGCTATTGAATCACAAATTACCTTGGGGTTTATTTATTCATTCATTTCACAACTTACCAGGCCTCTTCTTTAGTAGAATCGAAGAAGTGACTTGGTGGCTACGAAACATCTTCAATATCACAGACCAAGTCTAGCTGAATGTGACTATGTACTACTAGCCATACCATGACCTGGATAAAAGAGAACCTTCACAAACATAAGGTCTTATATTAATGACTGATGTCACAGCAGCCTACCGTTTACGTGATCACCCAGGTGACCGAGTCTCCAAACGCACACAATTGATTAAAAACAGATTTGAATACAACTCCCCAGTCCCCCTCCCCTCTCCATCTAGTTGTGTCATATAATCACTGAAATCCCGAAAATCTTGTTTTAATTAGTTAATAATTGTACTATTATGTTGTCAAGGTACGGCACACGGTAGTGCATAGGCTGGAATTACAGCATGTGAGCCACGTTTACTGTAAACATGAAGGAAGTCCCAGACAAGCATCTTTAGCTTCATTTACAAAATACTGTGTTAAGCAAACATGTACACACAGTTACAGAAAGGAAGACACTGCTAACTCTTTCACTACTGAAAGGGAAGGCAATGCACACATATAATTTAGATAATGGTACCGGTTTATTTCCAGACAAGCTTTGTTGTGTTCACTCCAAACAGACAATGGAATTCAGTGGAATTTGTATTTTTTGTAGCCATGTTTTACACATTCCAGGGGCAAGGCATGCTTCCCTGCCATTTGTGCCGTCTGTGCTTGGCATATTTTCCTAAATAATAGCAAAATGTGCCAAGAAAAAGGAGCTTCTTAATAATACAATAGACCAGCCTTTCTTAACTTTTACCCCAGGAGGAACCTTTATAATAATATTTAGATCTTGGGCAACCTTTGTTACAACCAATTCATTGGATGTGAGTGGTAAAATGCCCTTTACATTGGTGGTCAGTTGGAAGAATACCCCCATTACCATGGTGGTCAGAAGTCCAACCTTACAGACAGCTAAGAAAAGAGCATTGGGGTGTCATACTGTTGGCTCTGCCAAGTGAAGCTGGCCCCCGGAACTATGCAGACGCCATAAGATGGGAAGTCAACAGCCACAGGTCAAGAAACAAATTCTAGAGGAACCCTAGGATTCCATGGAACCCTGGTTTAGAATAGCTTACACTTAGAGGCAGAATAGTTATGAAATCTCAGAAACACGGCTTGCTCTTATCAACCTGGGCATCCTTAGACAAGCCATAGATGGGATGAATATTCATGTCTAAGCACCCCTGGCACCTGCCTAAAAGCAAATCTTCACCTGAAAATAATACTCAGCATCATTCTCACCCTGCCACCCCCACAGCTCAAGAAACACATTCTAGAGGAGCCCTAGGATTCCATTAAACCCTGGTTTAGAATAGCTAGCACTTAAAGGCAGAATAATTAGTATGAAATCTCAGAAACACAGCTTGCTCTTATCTACCTGGGCATCCTTAAAGCGGAGTTCCGGGCACAAAATCGACCTAATCGATTTTGTGGCCATCCGATTGCTCTTCTTCACCTGAAAAGGAATTGGATAGTTAGGATTATTATTTTTTTCTACTTATCTTGTAATTGTAGAAAGAAATACTCACCTATTTTCCACTTCCTCCCTGTGTGGCCGCGGGCCGCGCCATCACTTCCAGTTTGCAATGATTCCTGGGAGCTGAACGTCATCGCTCCCAGGAATCAATGCGACGGCACCGGCCCCGCTCATCACTTCCGGTGCGACGCCGCACCGAAATTGACGAGAGGGGCCGGTGAAGGCGCATTCTGGGAGAAGAAGAAGCGGAAGAGGACGCAGAAGAGGATCGCGCTGGCTTCAGCTGCCCACAACAGAGATGGCAACGCTGGAGAAGAAATTTTATAAGTGAGTATTTCTTCTTGCAGGTAAGTGCGAACCAGGACAGATCAGAGGCTAGCCATTGTGGAATGTACTAGCCCTGACTGTCTGGGGGGTATGTTCATTGAAAAAATGTTTTTGTGCCCGGAACTCCGCTTTAAGCTGGATACACACTATACAACTTTTGTTGGTAGATTTCCATTAGATTTACCTTCAACTATGTAGTGCAAGGGCCTGCCTGATTGCATACAAATTGAATTAGGTGTGACCTCATATTATATGGTTTTGGTAAGTCTGAAGGAAAAAATATAAAGAAAATTGTATAGTGTGTATGGCCCATTAGACAAGTCATAGATGGGATGAATATTCATGTCTAAGCACCCCGGGCATCTGCCTAAAAGCAAATCTTCACCTGAAAATAATTCATTCTCACCCTGCCAATGCCCCCCCCCCCCCCCCCTCCAGAGTCTGTTACAAAATCACAATTGTGTTTCAAATGGGGGGAGAAAAAAGAACCTTTTCCTAGAGATACTTGTCTAGGTGAGGAAGGATGATGTACCCTCAGCCTGCCCACCAAGTCACGCATAACAGGAGGCTATAGGTGCAGTCTCGTTGCAGTCTGTGACCTTGCACATAAGTAGTAGGGAGCCAGCTGTGAGTGATCAGCAAGTGACAGCTGGGTCCAAATGCAAGCTAGCTGCTTGACCAGACTAAGCAAAGATCATCTTATTATTCATTTTTATTTCTATAGAGCTTTTCTTAAAGTGATTTATTTGTTGTTGAGGCAAATGGTGAGAGCCATCTTGGGCATGCTCAGTAAAATATCTTACTAGGACCAATTTTAGAAAGGAGCCAATCAACCAGCATGTCCAGGACTAGTCTAGTAGGGGAGAAAACTGGAGTACCCAGAGGAAACCATTCCAAGCACAGGGAGAACACGCAAACTCCATGCAGATAGGGTCCTGGCCAGGACTTGTGCTGCAAGGCAGAAGTGCTAACTGCTATGTCACTGTGCTATCCATGTCTATAGGTTCTCATGTCAATGGGAACCCTAACCAAACTAGAGGGGTGCCATGTTGCACCATTCATGCACGTTATCTCTGTGTGATAAAAATAACCTCAGATACTGCTTACTCTTAGCAAAACCCTCTTTAACTTGGGATTTTCCAAGGGCAAAAATGATTTCTTACAGTCTAAAAAAAAATCTTTTCATATCTCTGATGCAGATCTGAAGTCTAAATTTCCATTAGCTTCTGACGCACATAAATAAATGATGTTCGACAATCTTATTCTGTTGCCGTATTGGTGATTTCATTAATCTGTGTCTGCTCAGGGAAGGAGTGGCATGCAAGGCATTCTGTCTCGTTACTCCTTTATCAGCGCAAAGTCTGAAACGAGCCGGGCTTCCCCCACTCAATCCACCCATGTATTTTTAAACTAACGCCAGCTAACAGCGATCCTGGGCGAAAATGATGTTTTATGCTTACCAGTTCAAAACAAAACAGCTCTGCCATAAACATATGGATCTTTCTCACATGCCTTTAGAAGATAATGAGGATTTTTTTTTTTTTTTTTCGGATGCAGGTGCAGCTGTTATGAAATTGAGTGCAGAGTATATATGCATGTAGTGAGAAGATCATTTGTCAATGCCCAAAGGGTACAGTATATGCTAAACTGATGCAATGTAATATAGAGCCAGTTTTGAGAAGCCATTTATGAAACTTGCATACATCTGTGCGATTCATCACACCAATATTATATAGGGTGTCGCCAAGATGCAAATAGCTTATTTATGCATTGCCAGGGGTGAGATTGGTAAGGAGGTCAGGTGGGTTAACATTCTAGGGTGATTATTAATGAAGCGACTTTTCAGCTTTTTTGATGGCTGCTTTTTATAGCAGGTTGAAAGGGCTTCTACGCTTTTAATTGATGCCTTTTTTAGGCGACAAAGGCAGATACACCTTAACACAGTATTTGAGCCCTTTCCAGACTGAGACTGAAGGCAGTCCTGCCATCTAAAGTCCACCAGCCAGGTGTTATAAATTCAGTTATAATATAATTTTCATAATGGCACTCAGGGTTTTCTGAATTATACATTTAGCCTGGGTTCACACTAGAACGTAGATATCGCATGTGATTCTCACCGCATTGCTGTGCAGATCACATGCGATGTCTGTGCGATGCGAAATCAGCCATACATTTTGTATGGCTGAACTCGCATTGCATTCGCACGAAAATGCTACAGGAAACTTTTTTTCCCACACTGGAATCAGAACGCATGGGTGTTCACACCCATGCGATCCGATTTCTGTGTGAATTCACAGTTCACACTGCGATCTGCAAACCAATCTGTGGGTGTCATAACTTTGTATTGACTTGTGAACTGCCTGCGAGGGAGATGCAATGGGGGAACCCGCACTTGCAAAATGACAGGAATCCTTCACTCCAAGCAAAGACCTTTTTGTGACATCTTTCAGATTGTAAGCTCCCATGAGCAGGGCCCTTCTATCCCTCTTGTATTGAATTGTATTGTTGCTGTATTGTCTCCCTTTATATTGTAAAGCACTGCGCAAACTGTTGCCGCTATATAAATCCTGTATATTAACAATAATAATCACTATTCTTACTAGGAAGAACTAAAGGATAGCACAATGTAAGTATGAGTGTAGCCAGGTGCTGGGTAACAGCAATATGGAGAAGGAGACATTACACTTTATTTTTCTCTCCCTCTACTGCACATGTGTCAAACATAAGGTCAGTGGGCCGAATGTTGCCCACCAGGTCATTTAATGGGGCTCATGCACCTGTCCTGCAGTTGGGGTGCCCCCTCATCTCTACCTCCCCTAAACCCAGCATTCAGCAGACTTTGGCAACTGACTCCAGCCCTGCTCTGGCCCTTCTTCAGACCCTGCACTTTCACCTTCTCAGGTCTGCCCCCAGCTTCTTATCAGCAGTAGCACAAGAGAAGGTGGGTGCACTGTGATGTAAGGGAGGGAGAGGGACTCTTGACTTCTGATGGTGGGGGGCTCTTGACCCCCCCATGTAAGATGGGGTAGGGTGCTCTGGACATCTAGTTTTACAGATACAACCGGTCCTTTGAGAGCAACTATAATGCTAATGCAGCCTTCCATGACATTTAGCTTGACACCCCTGCTCTACTGAAATACTGATGTTATGCTGCACCATCCTCCTTTTAGCAGGGAGCTAAAGCCAAGCAAGCCAATAGACCTCTATGCAAATCACTGAGAAACCTGGGAGTTGTAGTTTGAGACAGTAGCTATACAATGGATGCACTATAATGGTTACACTACATTTTCCAATGTAAACTGTGCAGTAGGAGGAGTGGAAAAAGGATTTTTGTTAAACTGCCCTGGAGAGTTCTTGCTCCTGGCACCGAGGGAGTTAGACAGAGAGCACCTCTGTCTGAATATTCGCTTGCCAGCAAAAGAACATAAGAGATCCAAGTCTGGAACTGGGAGAGAGGACACTGAGGGCAGCATAGCACTGCCCACATCACAGCACCTGCACCATTTGTGCAAGGAGACTGGAGCATTCACTCCCCCTATGCTTCCCACTGCTGATCACCAGAGGCTTTACAGGGTAGAGACTGAGGGCATACACTGAGAGGTCAGCACAGCATCCTGGGAACTGGTGAGAGGCTATTTGTCCATAGCTGATACAGCTAGAAAGAACTGAACCACTCAGAACAGGATACTAGGTGTACCCAATACTGCACCTATACTGCACCCTATACCACACTTATTCCAAACCTAGACTGCACCTATACCATCCCTATTCTGCATTAAACTGAACCTTTACCAACATTTAAATTACATCTACCTTGCACCTGTGTTGCGACTATACCGTATTTATACTGCATCTATACTGCATGCAGATTACCTGAGACTGTTGTTAAGTGCACCAACGCTCTGAAAGGGCCCCAACGAAAGCTGGCAGAAGAACATTGCAATGGACAGCCTCTCCCGTAATAATTATTCTGCACGACTCGTCTTTTGCTCCCCTACCCGCTCTGCTACCATCCTCCTTTTTTTTATCATCCAATGCCTAGTCTTTACTGTTAATCACTTTGTATGCTAAATTGTGTTATTACCATTGTTAATCTATGCTATGCTTGCCTAGTGACTAATCTTTTTGGGTTACAGTATATTAGGTGTGCCTTTACTACCTGGTTTGATGCCTGTTTTCTTTGAGATAACACTACTATTGGGTACTAAGTTTTATCTTCAGTGATTCCCTGTGATATTGTGTGGTTGTACACTAAACCTGGTGTGTTAGGAAGGCTGAGGTTTTTTGGAAATGGTTGAGGCAAAGAATAGAGGACCCATCCTAATAAGCGGGTCCTATGGGGGTAGCGCCACATAAATATACACTTGTACAAAGTATATATATAAAGTGTACTACTTCCTTACTAGGTTGCTGACATACAGGTAGTGGGGATGCATGCCCTATAAGCCCCAGTGGCCTTAGAAAAATGGCATCACCATCAGATCCTGATGGGTTATAGTGCAGAGTGGGTGTACTGCCATGGAGAGTGGGCTTTCAGTTGAGGGCTTATGCCATACTGCATTACAGTGAACTGATAGCTGGTCTTTTGGATAATTTCTCACCAATTCACTGTTATGCAGGGTAAAGTGTATATTCGCTCAGCAGACAATTATACACTTTTTCTTAATAGAGGGAAGAAAGAACAACAGCTGTCAATCTTGTATTGCTGTCTGTTAGCACACTAGGAATATATCACCCCACTTCCCGCTCTGGTGACACTCAGAGAGAGGAAAAGTCTCCCCAGCTGGGACTTTAGTTGTTTTTAATTCTGTAGAAGGAAGCCCTTTATTTAAAATTGTATTGTTAGCCACAGAGTGCCCATAGAGGCTCTTAACTTTACATATTCATCCTATTGTGACAGCTATGATCAGCCCACCCCTAATTATCTGTGAAGATTCCCCATTTAATCTACTTCAACAAAATTGTTTCTCCGCCACAAGAAAGACTACAGTATATCACATGTGTTTTTTAACCCTGCAGAGTTTTCAATAGCAGCATTTCAGCAAAAATGTTGTTTTTGGTCACGCAAAGTTGAGATGTGTAAAGTGTAAACTATTGTCTCGCAGAATTCCATGTACATAACAGCACGTTGCACATACAAATGAAAAATAGTATAAGCTACATAATAAGATTACTACTCGCTGCAGAACAGAAAGTCCGCGTTAAAGTGTTACTTTGGGCCAAATATTTTCTACTTAGCTTTGGGTACGGAGTTAGTCAGAAAAATGTTAGTAAGTCTGCACATTGGTGATATACGGGTGGGAGGGTTGTTGTCTCACCATCCTTAACCTTTTTGTGAGAGGTGTCTATTATATGACCCTGCACCAATTTTTTTTTTTTTAGGCAAGAATAGACTAAGACTGGCCAGCGATGGCAATATGTATTTTCATAAAAATGGACAGGCAGTTATCTGCAAAGCAGGACTCTGCATCTTGAGACCCAGCTACTCAAATGTAGCGCATGCGAGGTCAGTTCTGTCCATCACAGTTTATTACGGAAAAGAAAGATTGAACTCTATAATTATTTTAATCACTTCAATACCGGTCACTTTCACCCCCTTCCCCAACTTCCAATGACATTTGCGTGATCATGCAACACTGTACCCATATGAAATTTTATAGGTTTTTTTTTCTTTGGGTGGTATTTAATCACTACTGGGGTTTTTTTATTTTTTGCTTAACAAACGAAAAAAAAGGTCAGAAAAGTTTGAAAATAAAAACTTTTTTCTTAGTTACAGTTATAGCAATTTGCAAATAAGTAATTTTTCTTCTTCACCGATGTGTGCTGATGAGGTTGCATTGATGGGCACTGATAGGCTGCACTGATCGACCCTGATAGGCTGTAGGCTGTACTGATGGGCACTGAGAAGTGGCACTGATAAGGAGGCAATGATGAGGCGGCACTAATGGGCACTGATAGGTGTCACTGATAGGCAGCACTGATGGGCACTGATTGGTGTCACTGTTAGGCAGCACTGATGGGCATTGATGGGCACTAATAGAAAGCTGTGCTAGGCTTCACTGTTGGGCACTGATAGGCTGCACTGATGGGCACTGATTGGCACTAATGGGGGCTACACTGATCATCAGGGCACTGATGATCAGTGTAAACAAAATGCTGAAAGGCTTGCCGGGTATTGGCTCTCCTTTCCTCCCACAGACACAGTGTGGGGGGGGGGGGGAACTGCCAATAACCGGCAAGTCTGTTTACATGTGACCAACTGTGATTTGACACAGCCGATCACATAGTAAAGGGCGGCTGTGATTGGCCCTTTACCGTGATCTGTAATCTGCTGTTTTCAAAGGATACAGCAGTCACAAAGCACACCGGATGCACGCCCAGTGTGTTAAACAGCTTGAATTTAGATTTAATTGATTATTATCTATTTTATGAATTTTGAGTTTTATGTTGAATAATGACTGATTTCAAAATGTTCAAAATGTTCATTTGTGCCTCAAGTGTTGTCTTACATTCTTCTAGCCCAGGGGTCTCCAAACTTTTCAGAATGAGGGCCACATCATATATTTTACAAATATTTGTGGCTCAGAAAAATGAGTTTTATGAATGAATGAATAAATGTAAATGAACAAGTAAGTTCCTCCCTCACATCCAGGAGTGACCAGAAGAGTCCTCCTTTACTTCCAGTAGTGACCAGCAGAGTCCTCCCTTACATCCAAATGTGTCCAACAGGGTCCCCTTCTATATCCAGGAATACCCAACAGAATCCCCCCTACATCCATGTGTGCCCCTCAGGCCGGCGGTCCTTGCAACCAGCCATGGTGGCAAAGTGGGTGGGTGGCAGATCGCACTGGGGCCAAGGGGAGGGTCGTAGAGGGCTGGCTAAAAATGGATGTGCTCGTCTCTGAAACATGATACAAAGACCAGTGCATTAATTGTCAGCATACCATGGTTGCTGTGGGCCAGAGAAAATCTTGTAGCGGGTCATACGTGGCCTCCAGACCGCTATTCTAGATTGGTGACTCAAATCATCAGTCAAGGGGACACATATGGTCACGCTAATACCACAGAGAGCTTGGCTTATTTCTGCATGGATACAGGAGATATCCAAGGCTCCCAGACCCGGCAAGGGTTCTACAGTACATTATCTGAACATATCCTAAAATTAAGGGGAAGGGGGTCTAAGCTATTCTTTCATCACTTTACTGATGAGTCAGCTTTGCTGATTTGGGACTAAAGTGCACCGAGTTGATCACAGGGATGCTTGCCAAAGTGCAGCCCGTTCAGCAAAATATTGATCGGTATGGTATAGGAACTTCCTGAGCCGTGTTTGAATGTGCAGTCACAGGGTTTGTCATGCGAAAGGGCAGATGTTGATTCTTTCATCCTATCTGATAAAAGATTTGAGGGTGTAAAGCTGTCCATACATCCAGGCCCCTTCAAAGAGCCATAAAACATTCGTATTTATCTTTACAAAACATCAAAACACTCTTCAATTAGGAAAATGCAATTAGAATATTCAGTAAAGAGTACCTTCTCTAGATGATAACATTTAAAAGTGTTACTTTACTCTCCCCATGAAAATAAACTCATTTCCTTTGCAGTGAGATTCTGATTTAATGATAAAACAGCAGTAAATTATTGAGAGATAGGGCAAAGGTCATGCAGTCTACCCTTAGTACACTGAACTGTGAAATAATGTAGTTGGCTGGCTGATCTGAGTGCAGTCAATGCCTAATATTAACCCTGAAGGGGCAGGATAAGTGTCGGGGCATGGCAGGCTATTCAATTTTGCATTGGCCTGCTGTACGGGGAAAGGTTAAATATAATCAGTGGATCTCTGCTAGGTAACATATTCTATTGCAATCAATGTTCTTTCTTTTAATTGTGTTCACTTTATTGACATTACAGTGAGCATTGTTTTGTAAAAGTTACATTCATGCCTCTTATAATAATACCCTATACTCTTGTTGCGTGACCAGCTTTAACTTTTTTTCCACAGTCTGTCTATCCAATGAATGAATGATTAACTGATTTTTTTTTCTGTGGTCAATGAATTTAAATAGAATACTGAAAAAAGTGTTTAGATTGTATATGTATGTGTAATCTTAGGTACCTGTCATTCAAATGATAAGGCATCAGAAAATTAACAGAAGTGGAAAACTGGTGCATTGCTGGCAGTCCTAAAACAGCATTCCCTGCAGAACCAAGGCCTCCAGCTGCCCACACTTGGACAGTCAATTGTGCACCCACAAAGAAGCAGGGTTTATAGAGGTTGGGTGTGTAAAATATGGGGTGAGGTTTGGTCAGCCAGTTTAAAATTTCTCTAAAGTGGCCTCTAATCACCCAACAAATTCAATTCAAAATTCTAACAACAACTTACAAAGCCATCCACAACTTGGCCCCAAGCTACATCACTAACCTAGTCTCAAAATACCAACCTACTCGTTCCCTTCATTCCTCCCAAAACCTCCTGCTCTCTAGTTGCCTTATCACCTCCTCCCATGCTCGCCTCCAGGACTTTTCCCAAGCCTCTCCTATCCTATGGAACTTCCTACCCCAGTCTGTCTGACTATCTCTTACTCTGGTATGGAATGGTGTCGCGCTAGTCCAAAATACACAAGAAATGCTGATAAACGAGAAAAAAGCAAGTCCCAAGTGTACTGGCAGAGTCCACATAAACTGTAGATATAGAGGGGTGCAAAACAGGAAAGTCCACCACCGAGCAGTATAATAGGGTACTCTTACCAACTTGATAGACCCCACAGGGTCAAAACACGCCCAGAGTATATTGAAGACAGTGGCAGGAATGGACCGATCACATCCAAGCACTTCCTCTCACTGGCGGCCAGATTGGGTTCCCCCCCTGACGACCTCACTCTATGATGAAACGCGTCGGGATTGGCTGGCGCCTTGATGCATGTGCAGACGAGGGACGCGGTGGCCATTTTGATGGTGGGATATCCACACAACTCAACCGCTGTTTGCTGATCTTGAACAACCTAAATGTAAGCTGCTTTTCGTTTATGCCTTAATAAATCATTTGAAAAGAGTGGAATAAATTGCGCTCAACACTTAACACAACCAAAAAGTGCTTGTGTGCATAAATATGTGAATAAATGGTTATAAATAAATAAATATATACAAAATCCTAAATGTGAAAGGTCCTAGGTAAATAAATATCAACAGTCTTTAAAGTGCCCAGTGCAATACAGATCTCTCAGCAATGACTGAAAATCACTCCAACTTCAAGTGAGGGACCTCCACCTTAAGAAACTTTTCTCCACCCAGTGCTCGGGGTAAATACTTCTTACCAAAGCTGATGGACCCCTTAATTACAGGGGGTCTAAAACAGCGTAGATGGTCCACAAATGCCTCCAAGCTATCCTTCAGGTCCCTTGATATAAGACTCAGCTCGCATAAGGAACTCCAAGTATTTCAGGATATTTGTGGGGAGAAAGATAAGGAAACTCCGATAGTGTAGTATGTTCTGGTAATTAGGGTTTATTAATGAAATTGCACTTACTCAAACATTAGAATCAAATGCCTTCATGCAGTAAATGCAGCATGGGTTCGGTGTACGGGACGCTCCTATGCTTCTGCGTATCACCAACCCGGAACTCCACGGTCTCACGTTCCCGACGCACGTTTCGTCAGACGCGCTGACGTCATCAGGGGATCATGTGACCGTACGTTTCCATTCACAATAAATAGAGGTATCTAGCTGACAACATCCAATCGCTGGCCGGCGGTTTCAGAACCGCCCATTCCTTTCGGGATGCTAGGTTCACTCCCATGCCCGGAAGTGCTCCGCGGCCATTTCTTATTTGGGCAAATCGCCAGTGGTTTACTATAACAAGCCCGAATAGACAATCGGCAGTATTATACTAATACAAAAAAGGAAAAAAGAGGGTCCGATTGCCATACTAAAGATTAAAGGAATAATTAAATGCCAATCAATGTATAACAAATTAAGGCGATGGGATGCTGTTTACAATAAATGAATGTTATATATAGATATAATACCCTCAATGCGATATTTAATACCATACTACATAAACTATATTTTAATAAAATCTTAAATAAAATTTATTGGTTTAAACATATCCCTAAAAAATATATTAATGTGTAGTAAAAATTCATTAAAAATTGTTAAAAAATATATTTTATTCATATTAATATTAATAATGGTATGGAAAGATAAAGTGCACTATATATTCCTATAATTTATGAAATTGCTCAAAGGTATGTTTTTACAAGTATTTTATAAAGTATTTTTAAAATTACATTTTTTAAAAATTGGAAATATAACAATTTAGGTCGATGTCAATATTCATACCTGACGGCTGTAAAGTCTGCATTTTGTAGATCCATTGGGTCTCATTCATTGAGATCTTTTTAGTCATGTTTCCCCCTCTCCAATGACGATCTACTCTGTCAATACCACAAAAGGTCATCTGAGATGGATCCTTATTGTGATATAGACGGAAATGGTTGGAAAGGCTATGCTTGGGAAAGCCTCTCCTAACATTTCCTACATGCTCGTTGATCCGGATAGAAAGCTCTCGTGTGGTCCTGCCTATATATTGTAGTCCACATGGACAACTTATCAAGTAAGTCACATGTGTAGATCTGCATGAAATGAGCTTTTTGATTGCAAATTGTTGTCCTGTGACTTTCGACTGGAAACTGGTAATTTTCCTAGGGTTTTTTCTTGTCATAAGGCAGGCATTGCACCTACCACAAGGAAAAAAACCCTTTACATCCAGAAAGGTCGGTTTGTTTTTTGGGGGGTCAGGTATATTTGGTGCCAGCATATGTCTCAAATTTGGGGCCTTCCTGTAAATAAAATGCGGTCTTTCAGGGAGGACTTTATTCAGAGTTTTGTCTTTCAATAAAATCGACCAGTGCTTACGCACAATTGCTTCAACCTGTTTATAATTCCTGCTAAAATCTGTTAAAAACGCTAATTCCCCTTTTGTCTCTGCTTCCTTCTTTTTAGTTTTCAGTAACTCACTCCTAGGCATCCGATGTACCTGGTCTCTAATTTTAGTAACCTCTTCTTGTTTGTAGCCCTTTTCTACAAATCTTTGTGTCAATAAATTAGATTGGGCTAAAAAGTCTTCATCATTATTACAGTTTCGCTTGATGCGCATGTATTGTCCTTTTGGGATGGCACCCAGCCATTTGGGATGGTGACAACTGCGGGTAGGGATATAACTATTTCTATCTGTTTCTTTGAAGAAACTCTTTGTAGCGATAGAACAACCCTGTTTCACCAATGTTAGGTCTAAGAAGTTTACAGATACTTTGTCCCATGTGGCTGTGAATACAAGGCCGTACTGATTCCTATTCATGTCATCAAGGAATATTTTTAGAGATTCCTCTGACCCATTCCATACTAACAGTAAATCGTCAATGAATCTTTTGTATAGAATGAGTGACGGGTTCAGATTGGCAAAGACTTCTTTCTCTTCCCATTGCCCAAGAAGGATATTTGCCACACTAGGGGCATATTTGGCGCCCATTGCCACGCCTCTAATTTGGTTATAATAACCTCCATCATGCCAAAAATAATTATTTTCCATGGCTAGGCTTAGGGCATCACAAATAAACTTTTTTTGTTGAGGTTTTATGTTGGTTTTAGTGTTTAGGGCAGCTATGGTAGTGTTAAGTACATCATCCTGCTTCAAACTGGTGTACAGGGATTCGATATCAACTGTTACCAAAAAAGTGTTTGGCTGTACTTCTACTTGCTCCAATAGGTTGATCAAGTGTTTACTGTCTTTCAGATGAGAAGGATAAAGTGGTACAATCGGTTGCAAAAAATGGTCCACATATTCCCCTATCCGGGAAAAAATCGATTCAGTGCCACTAATAATAGGCCTCCCAGGGGGCTTAGTCTTGTTTTTGTGGACCTTTGGCAACTGGTAAATTGTGGGTAAGCGTGGTGCTTTGGGCACAAGATACTGTGCCTCTTTTTTGGTTAGTATACCTTTTTCTTTAGCCTTTTTCACAATTTTCTCAAGTTTTGATTTTAGACTCTGGGTGGGGTTGGTTCTCAACTTTTGATAGGTGACTTGGTCACCCACTAGTCTGTCCAGTTCTAGTTTGTAATCACTTTTGTTGAGAACTACTATTCCCCCCCCTTTGTCTGCTCCTCGTATGACTATGTCTTTACGGTCCTCTAGTTCCTTGAGGCCCTTTTCTAATTCTTTTTTGGTGTAGTAGTGTTTTAATTTAATTTTCCGCACATCATCTTCTACCATACTTTTAAAAACTTCCAAACAATGGTTGGAAGCTTTGGGAGGATTAAAAACAGAACGATTTTTCAATCCACTGTCCTGATAATCAGCATTATTAGAGGTAGGGTTAAACGGTTTTTCTAAAAAATGTTTTTTAATTTTAAGCTTCCTGACATATTTTTCAATATCTATAAAGGTGTTGAACTTGTCAACACTTTTGTCAGGGGCAAATTTAAGACCAAGTTCCAGTATTTTTAATTCGTCAGAAGTGAACTGGGCATTACTGAGATTAAAGATCCCAGCCCCTAGGACTCTCTTTTCCTTTTGTTTCTTTCGTCCACCTCTGCACCCTCTCCTCTGTTTTCCGTTCTTTCGTTTGGTGGAGGATTTCTTTGGGGTGTCATTTCCTGTTGATAATGGGGATAAGTATCCCCTCCCCATTGCTGCCAATGGTTCTCTTTCTGCCAGTAATTCCCTTGGTTCCATTGTTGTTGTTGGGGTCTCCAATTCTGTGAACCCCTCCCTCGTTGCCAAGGCTGGCCTCTCCCACCTCCTCTGTGTCCCCGCCAGGTTCCATTTGGGTGGTTGGAGCCTCTTCCCCTCCCTCTTTGACCCGGGGCGCCACCTCGCCCCCTCCCCCGAAAACCCTTCTGTTGATTTTCTGGGGTATAGGCCAGAGGGGAGTAGCTGTTATACGTGGGTACATTGTACTGGGAGGTGTTAAAATATTGTGGTCTATTGTTTCTATTTCCAGTATATTCATTCCTACCATTATCATCAAAGTTTGGAGTCCCCCCAGTGGGAGTGAAATTAGGATCTATGAATCTCTCAATTCCCATCTCTCTCACTGCCGGGGACTGTGTAGGGATATTATTAATGTTTGTGGCATTTGGTCCTAACGGAATATCCTGCCATTTGTACACTTTAGACTCTTTGTAGTCCAATAAATCTCTTTGGTATTTATTAATCTTTTTGTTTCGGGTGTCCTTATCTATTTTCTCTAAAAATTTCTGGGTTAATATAATTTTTTCTTTAAAATCAGCATTATCTTTATAAGGTTCTAAAGTGGTTTTTAACTCACTAATTTTTTCCTCCAGCTTAGTCATTTTCGCCTTCCTTCGCGATATAATAAGACTAAGTAGTCTGGATTCGCTGTGGTTAAAAAAATTAAACCATTCTTTATCTAGGTCGGGATCTGCCAGACCATCATTGGGACCTAGATCCCAACGTAACCTTCTTGGCGTTATTTTCATTTTTATGTACTGTTCTAAGGTGGCCAAGTCCCACCATACACGGATTTTCTTTTCAAGTACATTTTTGAGAGTTTTAACACTCTGCTCCATGTCTTTTGAAACAGTACTTTGTGCTGAAAAAATATCTGCTGTGGTCCTATCTTTCATGAAATCAAATATATCCATTGCTGCAGGATCAACACAAATGTGCAAAATAAATGAAAAGAATTTTGGTGGCCCAAAAGAAACTGCGCAAAATTGGTGATATTCGATAATAAATTAATCAATCAGATTGTCATAAATTAATTAAATATATATAAGAGGAATTGCTTCCATAGTGCAAGCTGCAATAAAAACGTATAAAACGCATAAATGTGAAAAGAGTGGAATAAATTGCGCTCAACACTTAACACAACCAAAAAGTGCTTGTGTGCATAAATATGTGAATAAATGGTTATAAATAAATAAATATATACAAAATCCTAAATGTGAAAGGTCCAAGGTAAATAAATATCAACAGTCTTTAAAGTGCCCAGTGCAATACAGATCTCTCAGCAATGACTGAAAATCACTCCAACTTCAAGTGAGGGACCTCCACCTTAAGAAACTTTTCTCCACCCAGTGCTCGGGGTAAATACTTCTTACCAAAGCTGATGGACCCCTTAATTACAGGGGGTCTAAAACAGCGTAGATGGTCCACAAATGCCTCCAAGCTATCCTTCAGGTCCCTTGATATAAGACTCAGCTCGCATAAGGAACTCCAAGTATTTCAGGATATTTGTGGGGAGAAAGATAAGGAAACTCCGATAGTGTAGTATGTTCTGGTAATTAGGGTTTATTAATGAAATTGCACTTACTCAAACATTAGAATCAAATGCCTTCATGCAGTAAATGCAGCATGGGTTCGGTGTACGGGACGCTCCTATGCTTCTGCGTATCACCAACCCGGAACTCCACGGTCTCACGTTCCCGACGCACGTTTCGTCAGACGCGCTGACGTCATCAGGGGATCATGTGACCGTACGTTTCCATTCACAATAAATAGAGGTATCTAGCTGACAACATCCAATCGCTGGCCGGCGGTTTCAGAACCGCCCATTCCTTTCGGGATGCTAGGTTCACTCCCATGCCCGGAAGTGCTCCGCGGCCATTTCTTATTTGGGCAAATCGCCAGTGGTTTACTATAACAAGCCCGAATAGACAATCGGCAGTATTATACTAATACAAAAAAGGAAAAAAGAGGGTCCGATTGCCATACTAAAGATTAAAGGAATAATTAAATGCCAATCAATGTATAACAAATTAAGGCGATGGGATGCTGTTTACAATAAATGAATGTTATATATAGATATAATACCCTCAATGCGATATTTAATACCATACTACATAAACTATATTTTAATAAAATCTTAAATAAAATTTATTGGTTTAAACATATCCCTAAAAAATATATTAATGTGTAGTAAAAATTCATTAAAAATTGTTAAAAAATATATTTTATTCATATTAATATTAATAATGGTATGGAAAGATAAAGTGCACTATATATTCCTATAATTTATGAAATTGCTCAAAGGTATGTTTTTACAAGTATTTTATAAAGTATTTTTAAAATTACATTTTTTAAAATCAACGAGCATGTAGGAAATGTTAGGAGAGGCTTTCCCAAGCATAGCCTTTCCAACCATTTCCGTCTATATCACAATAAGGATCCATCTCAGATGACCTTTTGTGGTATTGACAGAGTAGATCGTCATTGGAGAGGGGGAAACATGACTAAAAAGATCTCAATGAATGAGACCCAATGGATCTACAAAATGCAGACTTTACAGCCGTCAGGTATGAATATTGACATCGACCTAAATTGTTATATTTCCAATTTTTAAAAAATGTAATTTTAAAAATACTTTATAAAATACTTGTAAAAACATACCTTTGAGCAATTTCATAAATTATAGGAATATATAGTGCACTTTATCTTTCCATACCATTATTAATATTAATATGAATAAAATATATTTTTTAACAATTTTTAATGAATTTTTACTACACATTAATATATTTTTTAGGGATATGTTTAAACCAATAAATTTTATTTAAGATTTTATTAAAATATAGTTTATGTAGTATGGTATTAAATATCGCATTGAGGGTATTATATCTATATATAACATTCATTTATTGTAAACAGCATCCCATCGCCTTAATTTGTTATACATTGATTGGCATTTAATTATTCCTTTAATCTTTAGTATGGCAATCGGACCCTCTTTTTTCCTTTTTTGTATTAGTATAATACTGCCGATTGTCTATTCGGGCTTGTTATAGTAAACCACTGGCGATTTGCCCAAATAAGAAATGGCCGCGGAGCACTTCCGGGCATGGGAGTGAACCTAGCATCCCGAAAGGAATGGGCGGTTCTGAAACCGCCGGCCAGCGATTGGATGTTGTCAGCTAGATACCTCTATTTATTGTGAATGGAAACGTACGGTCACATGATCCCCTGATGACGTCAGCGCGTCTGACGAAACGTGCGTCGGGAACGTGAGACCGTGGAGTTCCGGGTTGGTGATACGCAGAAGCATAGGAGCGTCCCGTACACCGAACCCATGCTGCATTTACTGCATGAAGGCATTTGATTCTAATGTTTGAGTAAGTGCAATTTCATTAATAAACCCTAATTACCAGAACATACTACACTATCGGAGTTTCCTTATCTTTCTCCCCACAAATATCCTGAAATACTTGGAGTTCCTTATGCGAGCTGAGTCTTATATCAAGGGACCTGAAGGATAGCTTGGAGGCATTTGTGGACCATCTACGCTGTTTTAGACCCCCTGTAATTAAGGGGTCCATCAGCTTTGGTAAGAAGTATTTACCCCGAGCACTGGGTGGAGAAAAGTTTCTTAAGGTGGAGGTCCCTCACTTGAAGTTGGAGTGATTTTCAGTCATTGCTGAGAGATCTGTATTGCACTGGGCACTTTAAAGACTGTTGATATTTATTTACCTAGGACCTTTCACATTTAGGATTTTGTATATATTTATTTATTTATAACCATTTATTCACATATTTATGCACACAAGCACTTTTTGGTTGTGTTAAGTGTTGAGCGCAATTTATTCCACTCTTTTCACATTTATGCGTTTTATACGTTTTTATTGCAGCTTGCACTATGGAAGCAATTCCTCTTATATATATTTAATTAATTTATGACAATCTGATTGATTAATTTATTATCGAATATCACCAATTTTGCGCAGTTTCTTTTGGGCCACCAAAATTCTTTTCAATTAATAAATCATTTGATATGCTACACCACGAGGGGATTCTCTCTTTATATTTCCCGAGTGTCTGAAGGAGATTTTGGGGGAACCCAATCTGGCCGCCAGTGAGAGGAAGTGCTTGGATATGATCGGTCCTTTCCTGCCACTGTCTTCAATATACTCTGGGCGTGTTTTGACCCTGTGGGGTCTATCAAGTTGGTAAGAGTACCCTATTATACTGCTCGGTGGTGGACTTTCCTGTTTGCACCCCTCCATATCTACAGTGTGGACTCTGCCAGTACACTTGGAACTTGCTTTTTTCTCGTTTATCAGCATTTCTTGTGTATTTTGGACTAGCGCGACACCATTCCATACCATTTTATTGAAGATATAGTTCTCTTGTCTTTTTGTGTCAGCTGCTTTCCTTTAATAGAGTTTCTGGTATTGATTATACTGGTTTTTATGTTTTATGTTATTATCAATGACCATAGCGCAGCAAATTTACCATATTTATCTCTTACTCTGTTTGCTTTTAGACGATCCCTGAAAACCCTTGAAACCCTCTACAACTGTACTTTTATTTTCTCCATCTAGTCATCCCCCACAGTTACTACCTTTTTTATCACTTGACCCTCCCTACATAGTAAGCTCTAATGAGCAGGGATCGCTGATTGCTCCTGTATTGAATTGCATTGTAACTGTACTGTCTGCCCTCATGTTGTAAAGCGCTGCGCAAACAACAGATAACATCAGAAAACAACTACAAATAATAATAATAATAAAAAATTATTTGATTTTCTTTCCTTCCACCACGGGTGGAGGGAAAGAAAATCTCTCAATTTTCCCATCAACACAGTCAGTTTTGATGGGGGAATGCCTTCCGCAGCGCTATTTTGTTGTGCCACCAGAGGGTGCAGTCCGGATTGACTAGGGTACAATCAGTCTGCCCATACATGGATTGAATCTCAGCTGGTCCCTGCTGAACCTGCCGAATTTTGATTCATGTATGGCCAAAAAAGATTTGACTGTGAAGTGCCCCCCCCCCCTCCCCACTGCAAAGGTCAACTGTTTATTTTGCCTAGGTAATGCTAAATGAGGTGATATGCTTACGTTATACCTTGCTCCTACAGGCCTCCTTCTGTGTGTGCAATTGGTCTCCTGAAGCCTCTTTCCTTCACTGCTCAAGCGGTCTCAGCTATCTGATGTAATCCAGTATAATGCAGGACCAGCAGTCCTACATTCTACAGGAGGATGCTGAAGGCCCCACAAATAAACTGGGAGCTTAGGACAGAGGAGGACACCGCAGGCTGCCGAGGGAGCAAAGAATAAGGTATATCTCCTCATTCATCTGCTAGGCAAAATGAGCAGTTAACCTTTACAGTGGGGTGTGGGGCTCACTGCTAAGGGAAAATCTTTTTTTCCCCTGAGTTCAACCTTATAAGAGAAGTATTGCCAATGTTTTTTTCTCTTCTGGGTCATATGAGTGCACCTACTTTTGCACTCTTGTGATCCAGAATCAACCAACAGTGGGCTAAAGGCAGGTGTCAACTGATATCACAGAGCCACTTGATAATCTGGAAGGATCCCAACCATATTGTCGGGACTTTCCAGATGCCTGTCTAACAGGCCCTGAGAGCCGAAGCCAGCTAAAGCCACCATGTCCATGTACGTGCTCCTGTGCATGTGATGCCTGCGGAATGCGCGCGGCTCCCTCTGATCAGCGAGTCCGATCCCGGCCCCTACCACATGATCAGCTGTCAGCCAATGACAGCTAATGGGTACAGTGTAGCATGACCGCGCAATTGTCATTCAAATAGTGACAGTGCTGAAAGATGAAGATTGGCCTGGGAGGAAGGGGGTTTAAGTGTCCAGTAAGCAAGTGGTTAAAGTAATATTATATATTTGCATTTTGTAGACAAAAACAATAACACCTTTTTTAACTATTTTTTTTGCAGGGGTTGGTTTGATTTTTCTTTATTCTTTATATTTTTTAATGTTATCATTATTTTCTTTTTGGGCATAACTTTATAGGGTGGGTTCAGCTGAACTTGCATGATTTCAAACCCGGATGTCAGTGCGAGTTCAGGGGCGATTTGACAGGCATCTGTGCTTGTTCCTACACAGATTTCTATTGAAATCGCTTCTGAAGTCACCAAAAGTAGTGCAAAAAACGACTTTTGGGACAATGTCGTTGCGGGCAATGGGCTCCAATTTGACATGCGATTTGACATGTCAAATCGGACCGATGTGAACGGGGGCTTATTGTCAAAGCTTAATTGAGCAAGCTGAACTTAGGCTTACATGGGTCGAATTCCAAACTAATTTTCTTTAGAAAAATCTGAAATTTTGTGCATCTTGTGATCCAATTGTGCCACCATCGATTTAGAAATTAGACCTACCAAGCCTTAAATTTCACCTCATGTTGCAACAGAAAATAATTTTTGTGACCGGGAATCCTCTCTTCTTTCCAGTCATAGCTCAAGCACATTTCTTTTTCGGGTTAAATTTCTCACATGATTCTGCCATCTTTGATTAGAAATTCATTTGTTTTTCCAAAAATTTCCCACATGCCCGATCACTTAAATTTGATGGCCACACACATTTTTAGTTACAATTCTTGTAAGAAAATGATTTCGAAATTCAACCCTGCCTGCTTTAGAAACTGACTGGTTACTGTGCACAGCTGCACCAGATTATGTGTGCATCGGTTTTTGTAAATCTCTGCCTGTATGTCTGCTAAGCAGAGCTGTGGAGTGCCCCAGTAGACCGGAATCCCAGTGCTCTGACTACTTTCCTGGCAGAGAGCTTGGTCCTGTCTTCAATTTTGGCACATCATTGTGCTAGCAGTCTGAATAGTCATCAGTGATGCCTGGGAGAGGGGATGGGGAGAGATGGGGGACAGTCGTGTAAGGGAAACCCAATGAAAGTACTGTATGTATATTAGAAAAGCCTGGGATTTGGGGCTTCATGGTCAAGGATCAGCACAACCCAACATAAATGTAGACACCTAGAGGGGTCTACTATTTGATACCAATGACCAGGGGAGGACTGGGCCAGGGGGGCAATTGCCCTCTGGGCCACTCGAATGCACCATAAAAAGTCTGTACTACTTCTGCCACAGACATGCCTAAAGGATTCCTGGTGAACAAAAGTAAAAAGTCCCTGCCACTGACCTACTGAATGTGGACTGAAGACAAGAACAGAGCGCAGGCCCCCAACATGGATGGTGTAAACTGTGTCTGGGCAGAGGCGGGTTCCATGCCCCACTGGAGCCCCAACTGAGCTGTCCCAGCTCCCCCCAACCACTCCCTGCTGGCCAGGTCAGGAACCCAGTTTCGGCCTATGAGTAGAGAGTACCTGGATTAGAGCTTCAGCCTGGAATGGGGGTCAGGAGGAGGCTGGAAAGAGGGGGGAGTGAGAGGGGGCGGGGTTGCTGCTCTATGGGCCTCTGGTTTGTACTTGCCCCCTGGGCCAAAATTTGCCAGTCAGCCCCTGCCAGTGACACTTGCAAAAGATTTTTTTGATATCTGGTTTTCATTACAAGTGCTCCCAATACAACTCTATGTCCCATTTTCTCTTTATTCATCTGCTTTTTTTTTCTGGATTTACTATAAGGCCGTTTATAATGTCATTGTACAGTTGGCAATTCTGTCCTGATTTTGAAATATCCACAGCTGCTGGCAATTTATTTTTAATTTTCAGTACTACTCAATCATAGTTAGCATAGCAACAAACACCAGATATGTGCTTTTTCACCCTTGTATATCCAAAAGTGAAATCGAATATGTTAAAGTTTCTGTTAGCTCCCATTTTGCTGCTGACTCAGCATAAGCCTGAATGACCTTTGCACAGTAAAGCATTACATTGCCTGAAAGTTTGGCTTTTTGATGTTTCATCCAATTTAGAGACTTAATTGTACTGAGACAAAGCCCCCGTAACTGGAAGGTTTTCTTTGTATACGATATGTCTGTCTATCCACCATTAAATGGGTTTAATAGTACTAGAAACAGGATTTGTCTAGTTGTCAGTGTTTGCCAATACATTGTACGGGTCTTTTATAATTTTCTGACCTAATCAAGGCCATTGTAAGAGTAAGGCAAATAGGTCAGTAACCTTAAAATACCCATAAACATGAGACTATAGACGCCTAGTTTAGCTATATAACTAACATGAGGGGCTGGCAATATATAATTTAACAAATATTGAAGTTAAGCCTCATTTCCCATATACAGTATACCTTATTCTTTACATTTTGGTACTGTGGCTGAGAAGACAAATACTGGACTTAGAAACAAGTAATTATGGTTTGATCTGATAAAACATACCATAAATGGTTGAGTGAATCATTTTAATGGCCTATGTATAGAAAAGCAAGATCAAGACAACTCACCTTTCTCTAACTTTTTTGCAGATTCATATAATAATAGTAAAAAAAAAAAAAAATCTGGGTAGCAACTGTTTCATGAGTATTTCACACGCTTTCTCAAGTTGGACAGCCACAGTTATTTTGTCCTTTACAGCTCTTAGTTAAATACCTGTAAGCCTAGTATGCACTGATACTTTTTTTTTTGTTCAACCCAGCAGGTTGAATGAAAAAAAAAAACTGACAGCTCCGGTCGGAGCCGCTGTACTAACAATCCAATATTCTCCCCTGCTGAGCTATTGTGTTCTGACACGGCCAGAGCACTGATCGGGAGCCAATTTCCAGACCTTTTTTGGTCATGAGCCTTTTGCTGGCTTCTGTCGGACTTGCTACCGTACACACCGCCCAAATGTCGGCAGGTTTCTATTGAACTGGCCGATGCCGGCCGACATTCGGCTCGTGTGTACTAGGCTTTAGTCTCATTCTGGAGACCTTTACTGTGTAGTCCTGCCTGATGTTGCACAGCCTTTGTACAAAAAAAGTCTTGGTCAGGCCTTTTACCCACCAAGCTCCAGCTTCACTACTGGCCTGCAGAAAGGATTGCCAGACCAAAACCATGAAAAAATAGTCAAAGATAGCTTTAATTGTTGGAAAAATTATATATATAAAAACAGCCAATGTGTTTCAGGGGCAGCACCGCTCCCCCGTCATCTGGGCTCAGCACAGGATAAAATTGAATGGACTTGGATGGAGCTCCATTACTGCTCACCGACTGCTCTCAAGTTGTTACTGCAGGCAAAGAGTTTAAGACTGGTTCATCTAAGTTTTTGTTTGTGTTGAGTTGTAATGAAGGGTTAGTAGTGTTGCCCCCAAAACATGTTGGCTGTTTTTATATGACTTTTTACCAATAATAAAATAATCTTGGGCTCTTTTATTTAGTTTTGGTCTCCTTTCTGTATTTTGAGCTATGGTTGGGTGCCCATCAAGATAAGCCTTGCTGCGTGAGAGCTGCCTTGCCAAAGCTTTGAGCTTGTTAGAAGCTTTCCTTTATCTGACTAAACTTGCAAGTCTAAAAGTTTCCAGTGCCTCTTTGAGTATGTTATCCTTGAGTTGATTGAGTCCTATGAGAGGGTCCATGCTGTGGATTGCTGTGTCCTCCATGAGTATGGACCAGCCATGAGAATGAATGCAGCAAAGATTGGACTGTGCAGGGTCGTAGAGGAAAGATCTCTAAAATGAGCCAAAGGTATGCTATGAATCGTATACCGACCCCCAGTTGCACTAGATGTGACTGTGCACGAGCCAAATTCACACATGTTATATAGCTGTGCCCTGTGATTGCTAGCTATTGGGATAGGGTAATTAACTTGCTCTCCACTGTTCTCTCGATGCTGGTACTCTACGGGTATGCTTTATTCTTGGCACGGAAAGCTATAGCAATCAAATAAATTCAGCCGGCTCCACCCTCTGTTGCCACCTGGATAAAGATGGTTAATATTATCCTAGCATATGAAAAAATTGTATACAAACATAGGGGTTGCTCCGGGAAATATAATAAAATCTGGGATAAATGGTGTGCCTCTCCACTTACCATCAACCATAATTAAAAGGAGCTTGGAAGTGTACTGGTTTATATTTCGAGAAATCTCTTGATTATTTTGTATTCTCGCAAGTACCCAAAATAACTAGCAGAAATTGCATCCAGTAGAATGATTCGTAAGACAAACTATATATGTCTTCTTTTTGACTGTATCTCAAGACAATTTTACATGTACTGTTCCTTTTTGTGCTCATGTTGAGCATAATGTAGTACGTGACTACTGTGTTACTCCTTCAATAAAAAAAAAAAATGAGCCGAAAGTATTTTACTTAGTAGATAACATTTAGGGGTGATTGAAAGTCAAATTTATTGATAAAGTAGACTTGAACTAAAAAAAATGAAGATTTGCTATATAACAGAGAACATTAAGAAATATTAATTCGGTCTAAGCGGTAGTCAGAAAAATTTGCCTTTTTTTTTAATTCCTCCTGAAAAATAGCTTTGCACTTCCTGGTAACCAAGGGTTCCTAGGCACTCTTGTGCCTACAGCCCCATAGCTCTATATCAGCAGTGTGAGATCCAAGGTACAACTGCCTCTATCTACTAGTCTTTGGAATTTGGAGTGAGATATGGTGAGGTCACTACTATGCTGTACACTGTTCCCCTTGCTGGAGTCATTACTTGAGGAAGCAAAGCTCTAACTCCACCAAGATGGCTGCCCTCGCAAAGAGGCACAGTGCAGAACAAGGCAGAGTTTGTCAGTAATAAGGAAAGATCAGCTGCAGGGAGACCAAAGACAAAGTTGTTGACTAGTCCTTTGTCCTCTGCCTGCTTTTTTGGCACCCCTTACAAAGCAGTTCCTCTTTATAAGCTAGTCCCTGGTCATGGAAACCTCCACTGGAATATTTCCTTCAAAAGCTGCAAAGGATAATCATACAGTTTGTGTGCACCAAATTCATTTTCAAATTCAGATACTACTTAGTAAAAGTAGTGACATCATGTACATAGCCTGTGCAGAGAGCAGAGCTGTGGGTGAGACGTAGCAGCTCCAGCCACTATAGGTTTTTCTGTAGAAAGCTACATGGGGGGCAGATGCCGCTCACCCTGCATAAGGAGTGACCTACCTTTATTACATGAAACTCCTGAATAGAGCAAAGTGCAGAAAATGTTTCATGCAGAGATTTGGAAGACATTTAGAAAAAATACAAAGAAGACTCCAGGATTTAGGTAAGAATAATCTAAAACAGGGTCTCTCAAACAGGGTTCTGTGGAACCCTAGGGTTCCTTCTGAGGTTGCTAGAGGTTCCTTGAGAAATGGGCAATTTCTGCCTCTCAGATAAGTTCCCAATGACTTCACTGTTCCTTTCAGCTATCTGTAAGGGGGTAATTCTTCCCAATGATGACAAGAGTAAGAAGCATTCTTCCCACTGACTGTCACACTAATGTGTCATGAGTTGCAGATTTTAAATTTTTAGCAGGGGTTCCCTGAGACCAGAAATTTATTTCAAGGGTTCCTCTCTGTTGAAAAGGTTGAGAAAGACTGATCTGAAGAGTGAGCACAGCTTCCTTTCAGACTCTCTGTGTCTGATTTAAGGTTATTAAGCAGTTGTCTGAATGGGCAGACAGGACAAGAGAGAGAAGGAGTAAGATCATTTCTCTGACTTATTCATTTGTGTTAGCAATTTTTTTTTAATTATTAAAAACATTTCCAAGAATGAGCTTGTACTCAGAAGTTCATAGAAAGAAATGTGTTTGGGGAGTGCATATGGGGATAAGCCAAACGGTTTTTGCAGTTACATTTTAATGTTAACCTGTAAACCTAACCCAACCACTACATTCCTAATAATAGCATTGTTTTAGCACTTATCACCTAATCCTTAAAGTGGATGATTCATGAAATTTGACAGAAACACATATATCTGTAATGTTTTGGTATCTCTCTCCAAAGCCCTGAGTCCTGTGTCTTTCTGCTGTTTGGTTGCTCTGTTATCAGCATGATAACTTCTGACAAGTTCTCTAAAAACTGAGATCAAATCAGGCTGAAATTTGTGTCATGGGAGGTTGCTATAAATAGATTAGCAGAGAGTTTGTCTTGTCACAGCACAGTTCTGCAAGTCTCTGCCTATGTGGAGAGGGGTGTGTGCCTTTCCTCCAACCAGCTGTCTTGGCTGTATTCCAAGAATCCACTCCCAGTGCTGAACAGGAAGAGAAAATCTCTAACACGACGTGCATCTGAAAGCTCAAACAAGCTGTATACATTTTGGACTTTGAACTGATGTAGAGGAGACAAGACTGCAGATAAATAGATACAATTTATGGAGGATTTGTTTCATCTCTGTTTATCACCTGGGGCTTGACCATGGGTGTGCCCAGCCTATTGCATTAGGGTGTGCACCCCAAAGCTCAAACATACATGCCTTTCTCTGCAGCCTCAGCTGCACTGGACAGTTTATGGACAGGATAGTACTCTGTGTTCAGTGGCTTCCTGTTCATTCACAAAATGAAGCATATTAAGCACAGTTTACTATTCTTCAGTTTTGAATGAACACAGCGAATGAGTCTGTTCACTGTGTTTATTTAGAAAAGGAAGGGTTTTTTGAAAAAAAAAGAAAAGGAAGGGCCAGTAAATGACAAATTTACCAGCCCCTTCCCCCACTCTTCATTCTGAAACATCCCCCGCAGGAGCCGGGGCGGAGAGGAGAGGAGGAAAACCAGCAGCACTTTGGGAGCAGCATGGAGGGAAGCTAAGGCAATCGGGGGAACCACACGCAGTGGTTAGGGTGTGCCCAGGCACACTCCCTGTGCATACCTATGGGCTGGTCACTTCACTGGATATCTATAGGATTTACAACCACTTTAAAGCTGTGTTTTAGTAATTTTTGTGTTTATTAAAAGTCAGCAGCTACAGCAGACTTTTATTAAACACACACTCACCTGTCCCACGATCCAGCGATGCAGCCACCCAAACCCTCGCTTCTCCCCGGAGCCGGCATCACAAGTGTGGGCACCCGGCTGTGACACCTTGCGGCATCACAGCCAGGTGCGCACTGCACGTGTGCGAGTCCCGCTGCACCTTCTCAATGGCCGGGCAATCTTCTGAGATCTGTGACGTGTCTCGGAAGTCTGCAGGGAGTGGAACTCTGCTTTAACTCCAATTCCTGCCTAACCCAAAACATTCCTGTACTTACCTTATTGGTGTTGTGAACTGCCAGTCCTGCATAAAACACTACCAGTGTGGAAACCTCAAGCCAAATCTATCTGTTTCATAGTAAGAAAGCCTGTGAGTTAATTACTAAGGACCCTTTCACACGTGTGAGACCTAGAAGTCGCCGTAATTTTGCTGCAATTTTTTGCCGCGATGTTGACCTGATTTTGACTGGACTTGAAGCAGTGCCTGCATAATCTTGAGGCTATGGACCTCAAAATGTATCAAAGTTGGACCAAAGTAATGCAGGGACTACTTTAAAGTCAAAAGAAAGAGAAATGTACACCGATCCAAGGCTGTCTGCAAATGAAGGATCTCCCAAATACTGTTTATCACCACAAACCTGGGTGCCTGCTAAGGTCCGCAACCTAGGAAGTCCATACAGCAGGAGAGAAAATGCGGCACATCTAGGAATGTAGAAAAATCGTAGTTTTTTTGTCTATTGTAGAATCACAGGCTTAAAACATGACACACAAAAGGATCCACAACGCACAGCAGACGCGTTTCACTCAAAGTATAAGCACAATGAATAAGCACTTTGTGTGAAACGCGTCTGCTGAGCGTTGTGGATCCTTTTCATGTTTTAAGCTTGTGATTCTACAACAGACAAATAAACTACGATTTTTCTACATTCCTGGATGTGCCGCAACTACTTTAAATTCGCTGCAACTTTAAGTCTCACAGATATGAACGGTACTAATTGGAAATCATGGAGTACGATTTGTCATGTGACTTTGCAGTCCCAAGTCGCAGGACAAGTCGCACAAATGTGAAAGGGGCCTAAAGGCAAATAGGCTGTTCACTTTTCAAGGGAAGTTGCAATGTACAAGGGAATTTAGTAAATGAGGTGATGCTCTGCTGACTTTTATTATGTTTATAATTTTCCTTGCACGTGATTGAGTGTTCTCTGCAAAGATAAACTTCCCTTTTAAAGGAAACAGCCCGCTTGCCTTTAGTAAATCAACCCCAGAATATCTAAGAAATCCTTTACTCCAGATGCAGGATTTTTTTCTTTCAAAAGCATTAGATGTGTGTTAAAGGGCATCGTTGACAAGAGGGAATTTTCCTATGTCCTTTCCTTTTGAAATGCAGCAAAATAATTAAAGATTTTGTACTGAAGAACTTTTCAGTATGTTTTTTTAACCCCTAATTAAAAAGTCGAGCCTCTCACTTAAAGCTGTCTAATGTAAAGTCTGTAATGTGTTTTTAACCCCTTTTTATTGCTGTGACTGAGTAATTTGACACTGAGAAGACTGCATAGTGGCAAAGGTAACACTAATGCTGATAATACTGTACATTACTGACTGATTGTACAATCTCTTTTATCTCCAGCAACAGCTATATAGTGCTTATTGGATACCAATGGAATGCTTTGTTTAAAGGCATTTATCACCATTTGCAAAAAAAAATAATAATTGCAACCACATTAATAATAATAAAAAAATAAAAATAAAATCTGCATTTTTTTTTCTATATTTTCTTTAACAGACCTTTGGTTTCATGGGTGGAGTCCGAAAACAATAGACTACAAGTGCAGTGTCTTCTAGTCCGTTGAGATCTACAGGTTGCCACTGTGGAAGATGGGACTTGTAGTCCTTCCATTTACAGATCTCTGTGAATATCCTCAACTACTGCAACTCCCTTTATCATTGGCTTACCTCTACATAGGCTATCCCCTGTTCAATCCTTCATGAATGCTGCTGCCAGACTCATCCACGTTACCAATCGCTCAGTGTCTGTTACTCCTCTCTGTCAATCCCTCCACTGCCTTCCACTCACCCAACAAATTAAATACAAAATACTAACAACAATTTACAAAGCCATCCACAATTCAGCCCCCAGCTACATTACTATCCTGGTCTCAGAATACCAACCTAATCATTCTCATCGTTCCACTCAAGACCTCCTGTTCTCTAGCTCCCTCGCCACCTCCTCCCATACTCGCCTCCAGGATTTTTCCAGAGCCTCTCCAATCCTATGGAACTCCTTACCCCATTCTGTCTAATTATCCCCTACTCTATTAGCTTTTAGACGATCCCTGAAAACCCTCTTCTTCAGAGAAGCCTATCCTACCCACACCTAACAACTGTATTTTAATTTTTTCCATCAGCCCATCCCACACAGTTATTGCCTTTTGTTTCACTTGTCCCTCCCTTCTTGAGTGTAAGCTCTAAGGAGCAGGGCCCTTGATTCCTCCTGTATTGAGTTGTATTGTAACCGTACTGTCTGCCCTCATGTTGTAAAGCGCTGCGCAAACCTTTGGCGCTATATAAATCCTGTATAATAAGAATAATATATCTTTGAATAGATTATGTTGCTTTTGCTGTTAAAAACAAAAGAGGTGTGTGCAGGGAGAAAAGCCCTGTGATTCAGGTGGGGGAAGGGGAGGGGTGATTTAACAATGGAGGGCTGTGGAAGTTGACCATGTTTCATGTTATATACTAAATATGGATTCCAATATGATACATGGTCAGAACGATGAACCTTGCTTTTAAGCAGGATCTCATTCTATTACTTTACCCCAGAGGAACCCTTGAATTAGCTTTAAGGTCTCAAGGAACCCCTGGTAAGATAAGTCCATCAAGAGTCATTGGGAAAATACTGTAATACCACTGGCTCTGCCAAGTGGTGTTGGACCTGGAACTATGCGGGTGCCATCAGATGAGAGGTCAATTAAAAATGATTTGCCAACTTTTACACCACTGAAATTTTCAGTGACTCCCCCTCCCCCATTTCTTAGTCAGAGCTGCAGAATAAAGTCATACTGGCATAGGGGCACCTGGTGCTTCTGCCTCATGCAGATTCCTTTCTGCAGTGGTGCAAAGCGACCAGAAGCAGTAGGTGCTAATAAAGAGTGGAGCATTGCCCAATGAAGTAGTGACATTAGCCTAATGCTTCTAAATTGGCTAGCACTGACATGAATGGCTCAGTTTTTTCTGTAAGGCACTATGAAATATATTGGTGATGCATAAATAAACAAAATAATTTCTTTGTGTCTGGTTTAAAACAGTTCCACACAGAACCACTCAAAGGATAATACAGATATTGATTTACTAAAGACAAATAGACTGTGCACTTTGCAAAGTGCAGTTGAACATTGTAAGAGCAGTTTCTCCAGAGCTTAGTAAACGAGCAGGAGCTCTGCTGTTTTTTATTTTCCTTGCATGTGATTGGGTATTATTTGCAAAGTGAATTTTCACCACATTCACTAATGGAACATTTCCTTGCAAAATGAACAGCCTATTTGCCCTTAGTAAATGAACCTGTTGTCTGTTCAAACACAGTACGGTTGAGTTACTAAAACTGGAGAGTGCAAAATCTGGTGCATCTCTGCAAAGAAACCAATTCCCTTCCAGGTTTTATTGTCAAAGCTTAGTTGAACAAGCTTAAGTTAGAAGCTGATTGGCTGCCATGCACAGTTGCACCAGTTTCTGAGTGCTCCAGTTTTAGTAAATCTACCCCAGTATGACAGTTATAGATGGAAGCCAATCACCTAGTAATATGTTTTTGGACTGTGAAAGCAAACTGGAGCACTCAAAATAAATCTACACAGAAGAAGAACATGAAAACTCCATACAGACAGCGTCCTTGGTCAACATTAAATCAGGAATCCAATTCAGGAAGGTAAGAGCATTAACCTTAAATCAGCTATGCCATATGAACATTTACAGATAAAACAGAGAAAACTACATTTCTGTTTTGATGCATATACATTTAATGCTCTCTGGTTTTTGCATGGTATCTAGCCAAATTGCAATCTCCTAGGAAGATGCTTTTGTCTCCTCACAAGCTGGAGATTTGCTCAATCGAGCAACCTCAACTGAATTCCTTGCCCTGGAAGATCGTCAACTGCCGTCACTTCACAAAACCTATTCATTGCACCAGGAAATCCATTTACATGGCTAATTAAGGTAATTAACAGGGTAAAGCATTAATCATTTATATTGTTTCCCTAAAGCCATCACATCAGTGTAATAATCATTGTAGAGAGAGGCTGAATGGAAAAGTGTACTTGATTTGTCATCAGAGCGTATTGACAGACACAAAGGGGCTTATTCAATATCATACAAATGCTTTGCATTTATTGCTAAGGATATCAATCTCATTGCCTTTACTGAAGAGTAGCCCTAGCTTTACAAATGATGATACTGTTGTAAGGGTTTTGATGGCCATAGACCTCAGATGACACGCAGGTAAGATATCATGGTCAGAAGTGGGTTTTCTGGTGGTGCCCATGATTAAACATAAACTTTCGGGTTGGTTGGAGTTTAGAGAATACAAACTAAGCTCAGATGGAGCAATAGCCAGGTAATGAGGTTTTCAAACCTGTCTACTTTTTCAAGTGGTTGACCTTAGTCTGCTGCCAACAAAGACACGAGATGGTCTTGGAATACTCTAAGGTTTTAATCTTTCCAATCAAGAAAATGTCCCAACAACTGCGCAATGTGATGGTCTAGCTCTAGCTTGAATGGATTGTTGGGATGGATAGATATACTGCATAGCTTTAGAAATATAATTGTAAATAATAAAAATAATAATAATAATTGATCTGACAGGTGTGGGACTAACTTTAGTGTACATATTTATATGTGCTGCTCCAAAGCCCCACCAGGATTCACAAGCATTGAAAGCAAACTCTAATATGGCTAAGGTATCGATAAGCATGGAGCACATTCGGATCTCCCAGAAGAACTCCTGTTGTGTATACTTGTGCTGCCTAATGGTCATTACTGAAAAGGACAAATGTTATTCTCCCATACTAACAAGCATTCAGTAATGGCCATCTACACTTATGAGGCCTGCCAACAGACTCTAATGTGATCTCAATTGACCACCATCTCAGTGCCATTTTGAGTGCAGGGAAACCTCCTGGGACTTCAGAACAGATATTTACCCCCATGCATAAAGCCTTGGAAAATGTACTATGTCCATCTCTATGCCTCAGTTGAGTGGAGTGCTGTCAGTAATAATACATGTTTGATGGGGGTGAGTAGGTCCCCACAGACTTGAATGCTGCTGTACTCTTAGCATCTATATTGTACACATATAGCCCTATTCAAGTATTCAAGTCTATGGGGTCTTACTGCGGCTATCATCAGGAATATAAATAAGTACCTAGGTGGGAGGTTAACCTCAGATTAGTTTAGGGTTAGGGTATTTTTTTAATCTTTTTTTATTAAAGATGAGGTTCTTCTTTAAGTTTTAGTTTTAAAGATTAGGTTTAGAGGTAGAACTTGAATTAAGAGTTGAGTTTTGACATTTGGCTCCGGTTGATATTTAAAATTAGAAGTTAAGAAGGAGTTAGGTTGAAGACAACGGCGAGAGATTGGTCTCTAATTTGGAGTTAGGCTCAGGTTAAGAGGAAACAACATACTTAAAGTATAACTAAAGGCAAAACTCTTTTGTTGTTTTGAACCTATTAAGCCTCATGCACATTGGACTTTTTTCTGCTGCTCCTGGGGGTGTTTGGTGTTATTTTTATTCCTGCTTCTAAACGTCCCTCCATGTTAGCCTATGTGTCCATGCACACATTGGCTTTAGAACAGTTTAGAGGCAGGGGCAGAAAAAAAACCCCACAGCCAGTGCGTACAGCCAGAGTTTTGGCAGAAAAAAACTTGGTGCGCCTAAATGCGCGTAAACGTGTCTAAACATACCTAAGCACTAGGTGCGTTTAGCTCTTGAGCATTAATTAACTTCAATAAATTTTTATTCAGGCCAATTAAATAAATTAACGTTCAAGTGGTTGGTGCACCTAAACACGTTACACAATTTTACAAGCCCTAAGCATTCTTTTCTGCCAAAACTCTGCTGCAGCCAGAAGATAAGAAGTCTAGGAGAGTTTGCAAAATGTTCAATTAGATAGGGAGATTCGCTCTCTCTATTTGTCCCATTTGTTAGTACTACTGAAAGTGAAAGAAAATCCAGAATTTAAGCTGTCACCAAAAAAAGAAATAGAGAGGTAATCTTCAAATGGGTCACTAGTTCTAGTGACCCTGGTGATAACCCGGTACTCCCTTACTTTGGAGGGATTTCCTCTCTGGTGTATCTATGGGACAAGACATGAAGGGAAATCTCCCCAATGGCACACAGATGGCATAAAAAAACTTGACAGGGGTTACAAACTTCACCCACTCCATCCAAAAATACAAGTTTGCCTTCTAGTTCTAATTTAAGAAAAATGTATCTTGAGAAAAATTTGGGTTCTGCTCCTTACTGACTTCCTATTCTCCAAATGCGAATGACAGTTGTCTGTCTGTCATTCCATCTTTCTTATTTTAATATTTTGTATCACTAACCAAAAACAAGTAAACCAAAAAGAATGTCTAATTTTTCCATGACTTTCCTGATTTACATACTTGTTCTGGGTCAGCGGCTTAAATTATTGGTGCCAGGGAGTCAGCATAACCAGGGCCGTCTTTATTATTGACTGGACCCTGGGCTAAAATTTTCTTGGGCCCTCCAAAATCCACTTATTACCTATTTGCAGGCGGTGAGGGCTCAAGGGGCAGCTGCTTTGGGCCCCACAACAATGACTGGGCCCAGGGCAGCTGCCCCTTTTGCCCTGTGTTAAAGATGGCCCTGAGCATAACTGCCAGGCAATTAGCATTCTCAGAAAGAGCAATGGCAGCCTATATTTCGCCAAGGAAAAGTTTGCTTCAGTATTATTTCCACTGCTAAATATCAAATGCAGTATAAGTGCCATATATATTTATGAGTGACTTGCACATTTGGTGGTGCATGAATGTGATGAAAAAATGCCCCACACCAAAAATAATCCACAGTTTTCTAAAGGCAGAAAACATTGTACTGGGACAAAGCCACAGAGGGAAACTGAATGCACTGACCATTGTAACGCATTAAAAATCTCTTTTATTTTTTGCTGGAATTGGGTTTCTGTGCAATCTATACCTGTCATGTGCTGCACAGTTATTGCAACTCTGTACAGTAAGTGATTTTATATCAAGTCAACTCAAGACAACGAAACAATGCAGCAATCGGATTTAGTGAAATGATCCTACTGGCAGTGGAGGTGCAGATTGCATAAGCTTGCCCTGTATTCATGAAAATGAACATTACTCCTTGCAATGATTTGTAGTGCGTTTTACATCAAGAAGCCCTCGAGATGAGCACTCAGTCAGCAAACGTCACATTGTTACACTTGGCTTGGCTTCAGTTTGTGGTTTTCTAGTTCATAAAGGTTTAAGCAATTGCTTAGCTGTTCTTGGTCTACAACTGCTGTCATCCTTCCACAAAGGAAAAAAAGGAATGCACAATAGAAAAACCAAAATGCCAAAACAGGAAAGTGGCTTAACAGGAGCACTGTTTATAGTTTGTGGGCAATGAAACCTTTGTTCCGAGAGACTCCCATTACCCAAACCAGTTTCTAATAACAAACAATAGGGGTTATTTATAACATTCACAGTATGGTCACAGCATTATAGAGAATGAGGACAGAAATTGGCACAATGTCTAGGCACCCTCATACATTAGAGTAGGATAAATTGCTTGTGGAGCTGACATTTTGGTGCAAGCGTTACAAGACCAAATTTTTAGTGCATTGTACATCTATCCCTAAATGACATTTGTCTTTGGCTCAAAGGTAGGATTTGCATCAGTACTCGCAAAATGTATTACAGTTATTCTCTGAGATAGGATTGTGGTTGCTCTTGAGGTTTAGGTGTTAGATTGAGGAATAAGGGTAGGGTCCTTCTTAGCTAAAGGATTAAGGCCAACAAAAATTATTTTCTCACGTTTAACCTGATACAGTGATGCTGCAGATAGGATATGATGGAGTCACTGTTAGGCCAAAAATGTTATGCTTGCTTTGCTGATTTTAAATTGACCTCTGTCGAGTTAGGCAAAGCTTGAAGGGTCAACCATGGCTCAAATTGTGAACAATTCAGCAGGAATTTGTCAAAATGTGCACTGCCTATGGGGGGGCTTAAGGATTAACTCAGAGCCAGATCATCCACAAGGCAACCTAGGCAGAATCATAGGAGCTGGTGGATGTCCAGGTGCCCAGCTACAACCTTCATACTCCTGGAGCAGACCAGGGGGATAGACCAATTGGTCAACCTTATGCACCTGTCTGTCACTTCACAGGGTGGGATTCAGAGTTGGTATCTGATATGGCTGGCTATGTCAGCACAGAAAATGCAGATGGGGTGGGGGGAATCTCTGTGTCCATTGATATCTCTATTAATGTCAATCTAAGGGATGGAAGATGCAAAGCTGCTACCTTGCCCAGGGCCTTATTCTGCCTTAAAGGGTCACTGATCGGTTCACACCATGCCTGCAGATAAATCGCACCAGACGCAATGTGCATTCCAGTGTGATTCACATGCAATTCAGTGAGGTGCAATTTCAGCCCAATAATTTTGAATAGGCTAAAATCCCACCATACCAAAGTAGTGCATGCACTACTTTCTAAAACGCACTGTAACCGGATTGCATGGTATACAAGTTCAGGTTGTACGTTTCTTCAGAGACTAGGTTGAGGGTAAAGTTTAGGACGAAGAGTCAAAAGAAACATGTACCAAAAGAACTGCCATACAGACCACCTTCTAAGAGTACAAGTTCCCTGGCTGTCTGAATCTCAGGCTGTTTAGGCAGCAAGTGCCTGGGCCCATGAACAAGCCAGCCTATAGGAATCAACATTACGGATGCTACAGCAGTAGTATGCTGCATTTTAAAATCAATGGGGGCCCTCCTTTAATAATAGATAAGTGTGCAAAAATTGTGTTTAAAAGAAGCTTTATGAATGTCTCTGTCCTCCATACTTTCCAAACCACTGAGCTGTAACAAAGATCCATACAGCTGAGGTCAGAAACCTGGATCTGCATTCTTGTGCCAGTTCAGAACTCAGAAAATATAAAAGTTCATGGCTTATCATTACAACCAAGCAACTAGCATTTTCAAAAGGAAAGTTCAGCAGGTGTAGTCTCTATATTTTCATCTGTACTGTTGTTTCTAATTTTGGATAGAATATGAAAAGGTTAGAGCCTCTTTCAGAAATTTATTTCAGTTTGTGTGTCCTGCTTGGGGAGCTTAGCCCACCTTATTTGTACTTTGGCGGTTGTCTTTGGGACAGAAAGTGATGAGAAATTTAAAAAATGACAGTTGTTCTCACCAGGTTTACTTAAGCCATTTCCTCTCCATCCAAAATTAAAGTGAAATTCTGGCTTTGGGTGTTTTTTCTAAATACAGAAAATAGCACTGTAGTGAAATTGTTTTAACCTCCCTGGCGGTATGATTCTTTTGGATTTTAGGTGCTGAAAGCGGTACCATTATTTTAGGTGCTGAAAGCATGTAATTCTTGTGAATGAGCAGCCCAAACCAACTGTATACATTTATTATACATATTATATATATATATATATATATATATATATATATATATATACGTATATATATATATATATAATGTATACAGTTGGTTTGGGCTGCTCATTCACAAGAATTACGTGTATATATATATATATACGTGTATATATATATATATATATATATATATATATATATATATATATATATATATATATATATACATATATATATATATACATATATATGTATATATATATATATATATATATATATATATATATATATATATATATATAATATGTGTGTGTGTGTATATATATATATATATATGTATATGTGTATATATATATACGTATATATATATATATACTGTATATATATGTATATATATATATATATATACATATATTTACATAAAAAGTACAGTAAAACTGCAGGAAAGGGCACTGGGGGGCAATGTAATGTGATTTTATTTTATTTTGAACGGTATCAGTGTGTTTGGTGCATTTTACATTTGAATTTGCCGCCGGTTCCACCCCCCGGCGGACGTCACGTCGCCGGAGACGGAAGCCGGGGCTCGCAGACGATCGGGAGAGAGCTCCGCCGCCGCACACCGCTCGCAGTCTTCGCTGGATCCCGGAGAAAAGGTAAGTAAAACCTCCTCCAGCATCCAGCGATCTTCCTAGCGCTACCCCGAGTGTGACTCGGGGTTACCGCTTTTGGCACTAAAATCTTACCCCGAGTCACACTCGGGAATACCGCTAGGAAGGTTAAACAGATAATAGAAAAATAAAGATTTTCTACTCTTTTTTTATATGTGATGGAGAATTGTGTCATGCTGTACAGAGCACAAAAGGTCTCCTAGCTGCCTCCAATGGGCCAAATCCAGCCCGCAGCAAGGTTTCATTTAGAGGGGACTCTGTTGAATGACCTAATGTAAGGTAAGACTCTAATGTAAGTGAGACTCCGATGTAGGTGGGATGTTGATGGGAACTCTGATAAATGGGGGCTCAAGTTTATTTTAAATTCCCTTGCTTTCTTTTACTGAAGGATCTGTTGCTCTAAATCAGATATATCAAAACTTTCTAAACAAAGAGCAAGTTTATTATCCTTCATAATTTAGGGGGGCAGGACTGTGACCATTGGAAGTAGAAAATGTCCCGAAACCAGTAGGAGTAAACAATGCCCCATCTTTGGTGCCAGTGAGAGAAATTGTGCCCCATCGGTGTCACTGGGTGGGAAGAATCTTGCCCCATCGTTGGTTTCACTGGGAGGAACTGTGCCTCATTGTTGGTGTCACTTGGAGAAACTGTGCACCATTGTTGGTGTCACAGGGAGGAACTGTGCCCCATCTTTGGTGTTGTTGGAAAGAACTGTGCCCTTTCGTTGGTATCAATGGGGGGAATTATGCCCTACTGTTGGTGTCAGAGGATAAAACATCACCCCAAGGGCCAGATAAAGAACAAAAAGGGGGTGCAATTAAGCGCCCACTTACATGGGATTGTGGCCACCCTCAGTATAATACAATATAGAATAGCATTAGGATTAGTGGCTGGGATGGTTACAGGTGGGCTATTACTGGGTTAATTCCCCTCTGGTGCTGGGGCAGGTATCAGCCAATGAAAAGCTTGGAAGGTTCTGGAATACAGGTGCAAGGTATTATAAGCAAGTGCTGGTCTGGATTTCCTCCTTTTGCATCCAAAGAGCAAGAAGGAAAGTTCCCCACCCCCCCTCCCTTTGTTACGTGCACCTTTGTGTGGTTGGGTCACCCTAGTATTCTAGGGGGGACTGTATTTTTGTTAGTTAATTCTGAGTTTACTGTTTGCTCGAGTTCTAAAAACCAATTATGGTTTCACTAAGTGATTTTGGTTTAAGTATTATTATTATTGATCATTTAAATGTTTGATTTTAATGTTTGAAACCAATAAAGTGTGCCGCGGCCATTTTCTTGCCAAATACTGCGGATCCGTTTGGTTATTTCTTAATTTAAGTTATAGTTTAATTGGACGAAGGTGTGGCCTATAATCCCAAAGCAAAGCTTGGAGACCACTGCTCTAATTAATCATATAATACTGATACAAAAAGGAAAACTACAAATAAAAAGTTTTCAATAACTTATCTTGATTTGTTCTTTTATAAAACTGCCATTTGCTGCTCTCAAATATTTGTAAAGAATACAGTGTGGCCCTATGCTGAAAGTTTGAATACCCCTTTTATAGACCATCCTTTCTCAACCTTTTGAAATGTTTAGGGGCCCTGAGAACATCCCATCTGAAGAGATGCATTGATAGGAGTTTAGTGCACTGATGTAACATGCTATCGGTTTGGTTGGTCTAAAAGCATCTTTTTGGGTTGAGACTTCTTTTAATTTATATGTTTCACATTATGGGTTTTTAATACAACATTATTGTACTATCAAAGCCTTTCTTTTTGCATAATCCTATTTGAGAAAGTGTCTACTCTACACCATCTACCAGAGAATATCAGAAGATTGAGGACTTTTTACATTTGGTCTTGGGGATCCGTCAAACGCACTGACCTCTCTTATGCTGTAAGGTCCTATGGTCTGGTGAGTTTTCATCCGGAGTTCCTGGAGCCAGTGGTGTCTTCCTTTCACATTAACCACTTGGGACCTGTTTGCAATATTAACTTAACTCTGATGAGTTGGAAGTTATACTAATCCTTCCCTAGGATGTCAACTGTAGGTGGAGGTCACAGACCAAAACAGGGTGGTCTCACTCCAAGTACTGCAACCTGTATGGGCAAGCTGTAATTGTTGGTAAATTTAGAATTTTTTTTTTTACAATTTCTGCAAGGTTACAAAAATACCCAGAATAGAGAAGAAAAACGCCAAAGGGTTAAGCTGAGCAATGTGGAAAACACAGGATTTGTCTTCCCACTGAATGTAAATTGTAGAGAAAGAGAGGAAGCCTAACATATAATTCTATTGTCTCTGTCACAACCGGTGACTACCTGAGCGCCACAACTAAAAGTAGGTTGAAAAGCAGTATACAGGCAATATTCTCCATCATTACAGTGTTGACACAAGATAAACTTTGTAAATCACACTGATGAAAAGAAATAAAGCAGTCAGCAATACTTTGAGAAAATAGGACACAGTGTGAGGCTCGGCAGATGAAATGTTTGCAATCATACATGATGCAAGAAATTGGATTTTTAGTGTGTTTGTGCAGTGTAGAAATACATGTGTGCCTTATAATTTACACAAGGTTTCAATCATCTGACCGGTCGCCCAAACAGCCAGATGAAGAAATTACAAATTTCACTAGAAGTCAGAAGACACACAACTTGTCCTCGCAGGGGTTCATTTACTAAAGGCAGATATGCTGCTCACTTTGCAAAGGAATTTTCACTTAGGTTAGGGAAAGAAAAAATGTACCTTACAAAGAGTATCCAATCATGTGCAAGGAAAATAAATAAAACACTATTTTTGCTTGCATATGAATTGATGATGGAAGTTGTAAGAAAAATTAGGAGCATATGCAAATACACTATATTACCAAAAGTATTGAGACGCCTGCCTTTACACGCACATGAGCTTTATTGGCATCCCAGTCTAATGCCTCGTACACACGCATCGATTATTGGCCGGGAATTTTCGGCCAACGTCTAATTTGCCGATTTTCGGCTTGTTAGTATGATGCTTTCGACAACCGACTCCGACTTTTCGGCCGAATAAAATCTGGTGTGCATGCTATAAAATTTTTGTTGCCCGTCAAAACAACGGCCGATTTTCCGTCAGTCAGTACAGATTTCGGCAGACAAAAATCTGATGAGCAAGACTGAGCATGCTCAGAGAAGAAAAAACACACGGAAAGTAAACCAGCACATGACATCACTTCTGAAGTAGATTTTTGTTGGCCGAGAAAATTCGTGTGCAGTCTAGGCACATTCCAACCAACAAAACACCACTCTGGACAAAAGTCGGCCGATCAGTTGGCCGATAATCGTTGCGTGTGTACGAGGCATTAGTCTGTAGGATTCTATTTTGAGTTGGCTCCCCCTTTGCAGCTATAACAGCTTCAACTCTTCTGGGAAAGCTGTCCACAAGGTTTAGGAGTGTGTCTATGGGAATGTTTGACCATTCTTCCAGAAGCACATTTGTGAGGTCAAGTACTGATGTTGGATGAAAAGTCCCGGCTCACAGTCTCCGCCCTAATTCATCCAAAGGTGTTCTATCGGGTGAGGCCAGTCAAGTTTCTCCACCCCAAACTCGCTCATCCATGTCTTTATGGACCTTGTGTTGTGCACTGGTCCAAATCATTTGGTGGTGGGGGAATTATGGTGTGAGGTTGTTTTTTAAGGGGTTAGACTTAGTCTCTTAGTCCCAGTGAAGGGAACGTTTAAGGTATCAGCATTCCAAGAAATTTTGGATAATTTTATGTTACCAACTTTGTGGGAACAGTTGGTGGATGGCCCCTTCCTGTTCCAACATGACTGTGCACCAGTGCACAAAGCAAGGTCCATAAAGACATGGATGAGAGAGTTTAGGGTGGAGGAACTTGACTGGCCTGCACAGAATCCTGACCTCAACCCGACAGAACACTTTTAGAATGAATTAAGGCGGAGTCTGCGAGCCAGGCCTTCTCGTCAAACATCAGTTCCTGACCTCACAAATGCGCTTCTGGAAGAATGGTCAAACATTCCCATAGACACCCTCCTAAACCTTGTGGACAGCCTCCCCAGAAGAGTTGAAGTTGTTAAAGCTGCAAAGGGTGAGCCAGTTCAATACTGAACCCTACGGACTAAGACTGGGATGGCATTAACATTTAAAGGCAGGATTCCTAATACTTTTGGTAATATAGTGTATATTGATTCCATAGGGATATTGTGGCGAGGCAGCTCTTTGCATCATCCATGAGGTATTAGTAAAAACTGGGCAGGTTTCATCACAAGAAGTTGGACATTAACCACCTCAATACAGGGCACTTAAACCCCCTTCCTTCCCAGACCAATTTTCAGCTTTTAGCGCTGTTGCATTTTGAATGACAATTGCGCGGTCATGCAACACTGTACCTAAACCAAATTTATGTAATTTTTCCCCCACAAATAGAGCTTTCTTTTGGTGGTATTTGATCACCGCCAGGTTTTTTCTTTTTTGGTGCACAAATAAAAAAAGACCGAAAAGTTTGGAAAAAAAAAAAGTTTTTTTGTTTAGGTTATAAAATTTTGTAAATAGATAAGTTTTTTCCTGCACTGATGAGCACTGATGACGCCGCACTGACAGGCACTGATGAGGAGACACTTATGGGGTGGCACTGATGGGGTGGCACTGATGGGGTGGCACTGATATGCAGCACTGATGGGCACTGATAGGTAGCACTGATATGCAGCACTGATGGGCACTGATATGTGGCACTGATAGATAGCACTGATATGCAGCATTGGTGGGCACTGATAGGCAGAGCTGATGGGCACTGATAGGCAGCACTGATGGGCACTGATGGGCGGCACTGATGGGCACTGATGGGTGGCACTGATGGGCACTGATGGGTGGCACTGATCGGCACTGATGGGGGGCACTGATGGGCACTGATAGGCAGCACTGGTGGGCACTGATAGGCAGCACTGGTGGGCAATAATGGGCACTGGTGGGCGGCACTGATAGATGGCAATAACGGGCACTGGTGGGCAGCACTGATAGATGGCATTGGTGGGCAGCACTGATAGGGGGGCACCACTGGCAGGCTCTCTGTTTGCCATCCCTGGTGGCCATGGTGGGCATCCCTGGTGGTCCTGGGTGGGCATCCCTGGTGGCTCTAGTGGCATCCCCTCCCCCCAGGGCTGCACTGGTAATCAATCATCTGATTACCAGCACAGACCCCCCCTGTGATCAGTGAGTAATTAGAAATACTCACTGATCACCCCGGCTGCAGAATCGATCCTCTGATCTTCTCCTCACTGACAGGATCTGTCAGGAGGAGAAGAGATCGAAGCCGTTACAACGGCTGTATTGACATTACATGACGGCTGTGATTGGTCACAGCCGTCATGTGATCAGGAGGGCCAATCACAGGGCCCTCCTGCCGAGTCTTGTTGCTCTGTGTCCTAGGGACACAGGCACATCGAGATCGCACCGCTGCGCGTGCCCGCGGCGGCGCGATCTCTCTCCTTCTGAAGGACGTTCCGGAACGTCCATTCAGAAGGACGAGACTCCCACCCGGCCGTATATGTACTATGGCCCGGGTGGGAGGTGGTTAAAGTAGGCAAAATCGTTTTTTTTTTTCATTTTGGATAGAGTAAAGGAGGGCTATAATCCCTGTCAAATTATTTTTTTCCATCCCCATTGTGGAGATTTCCCTTTACTTCCTGTCCTGTAGCCAAACAGGAAGTGAGAGGAAATCCTGGCAAATTATACTTTAATGGAATTGCAGGGTAAGCACCTCGGAGAAATGATGGGGCTGATTTGCTAAGGGCTTCACTTTGCAAAGGAAGTTGCACAATGAAAGCGAGTTTTCCCCAGAGCTTAGTAAATGTGGTGAAATTTAACGCCATTTATTTATTACATGTCCTTATATAGCCCTGTCAGTTTACACAGCACTTTACATATATATTGTACATTCACATCAGTCCCTGCCCTAAGGAGCTTACAGTCTAAGGTCCCTAACCCACATTCATTCATTCACATAGGATACAGGATGCAATTTGTAAAGAATACCAAAGGACATAGGATAACTAAAAAAAGAAAACATTTTTGCTTGTACATGATTGGATGATGGAAGTCAACAGAGCTGCTCTTCATTCACTAAGCACTGGCGAAAATTCCTTTGTAAAGTGCCACTTCCCTTGGAAAGCGAAGAGTGTATTTGCCTTTAGTAAGTCAACCCCCTTGTGTCAAGTAGTGTAGTTCCCTTGAACTTTGAGACTGACAGGCAACAGTTTTGATATCTAAAAGCAAACCACATGTGAAACAATCTGATTGTACAAAATCTTTAAAATATTCGTTAGATTTACCAGCAACTGTATTAGTCTCTGATCCATTCAGTTTATATTTAGTCTGAGAGACCCTCATACTACATGAATGGGGGTAAATCTAAGGGAAATTGTAAAATCAGACGTGTAAACAGTTTAAAACATTGGAGGGAAAATGCAGATATTCGAAGAAACAATATGAACGTATGTTTCTAGTTCTCTTACAACTGCTACTTTAGTACCCTTCCTAATATAGCCATAAGGAAAAAATAACAAATGATCATCAAATCCGTCAGATTTATCTATGGGGAGTTCCTTGCAGATCAGTCCATTCAGAATGGTTTATGTTAAGCAGCCAGATCTATCTGTGTATGGAGCTCTCTAATGCCTCGTTTCCACGGAGCGGTACGGTTCGGTTCGGTACAGTTCAGTAGAGTTCGGAACGGAAAACATTGATCAGGCTTGGGTTTCCACCGCCAACAGTATCTCAGCTCAACAGTACCTCAACAGTGTAGCTCCACCCTGTTGGTACGGTACTAATGTGCTTGGTACCCCAGTGAAAGGGTCCCAAAAAAGTGGTAGGGTACGGTTCGGAATTAGGGTACCATTCACAACTTTTGACAATGGAAACGGCAAAAATTACTTACCGTACCAAACCAAACCAAACCGCTCAGTGGAAACGAGGCATAAGCTACCCATCAACAGACCAATTATTGGACGGGTTAGTTAAATACATATTTTGCAGATGGGAAGCCTGTATTTGGGGAATAAATGACCAAACTGTCCAACAAAAGTGTGAGTGATGGGTCTGAACCGACTGTAACACTGCTGAATGTGCTTTCATCGGTCACCTTTTATTCGCACACTATAAGTTATGTTTTATTGGGCTGAAACTTCTCAAGCACTGACATACTGGCTGGACAGCTTGATCTACATATAAAATAAAAATATAAAGGCAGATGAAATTCTATCAATACATACATACAGAATAGAGAAGTCAGTAGGTTTCTTCATAATGGCTATTTATAATAAAATAATAATAATAATAATAATAATAAAAAAAACATTATTATGATTGTATAAAAATGTTCACTGTCCATAATAAAATAATAATAATAATAATGCAAATAATAATAATAATAACCAGTGTACCCTGTAACACAAAACACTCCTTTTACTAACCTATAGCAATATTTCTACACATTGCACTTGACTGTCCTTGTATTTTTGCCTTTGATAACCCCAGCTAGAGTCAATGGTCTATGTCTTCATTTCCTACACCAAATGCTTTTCAGTACAGCATTGCTCTGTGGAAATGTTTTACAAATAACTAACCCAGGCCCATTAGCAAATCAGCAAATGTTTGTGAACTGTATTCCCAAGCCAGCATGGAGCCCAGCTGGAAATGACCAACAAAGAAGGCAACATATGTGAAGAACCTCTCCAACCGACCAGCCTTCTTCAAGCCATCTGCACTTGTCAGTGAGAAGGAACTCCTTTGCCTGCTATGTAGCCAATAACGCAAAAACACTGTCAGTGTCCACCCTAGGATTAGCCCTGACATGTCAATCCCAGAGTTTGTTTAAGTAAAGCATAAAGCCAATAGGTGGACAGCAAAACCGAGTTATATCTGGTCTGCAAAAAAATAGTTCTAACTCATTTAAATGTTTTTTTTTTTTTTAGTAACCATAGCAACCAAACTATTGACCTATTGATCTAATTAACATAATTAATTATCTTATGGCAACATTTGTGGTGATTTGTACTTTCATTACAGTCTAAAAAGCAATGGTTAAGTATCTTTATGTGATCCATTTACTAGCAATCCCACCTTTCTGGAAAAAGGGACAACGTAGAGCTCTTGCTCTTCGCCATGGGGGAGCTGCAGATCTACAAATGTACATGACTGTTTATTAAATGTTCTCATAGATACAGTATTCTTTATGCTTACTGTTAAACCTTTCACGTATTACTATAGTTTGGGTGCAAGTATTGCATGCCATCAATAGTAGGCCAAAGCTGGCTTTGGACAAGCTGCTGTGAACGGTCTGATGGGACAGTAGTCAGGATTTCTTATGCTTAACACTTAACCACTTGCCGTCTGAGTACCGTAGTACTACTGCGGCAAAGTGGCTCGTTATCGTCTGACGACGTAGACCTACGTCGTCAGACACCCCTCTTTCTCGGCGGCGCGCGCGCGCCGCCGGAGACTCGCTCCCGCTGTATTCAGTCACAGCGGGAGTCGGGCCAGGGGTGGAGCAGCGGCGATCGCCGCCGCTCTTCCCCGATCATCGAGGATCTAGTGTGGAGATCCGCCTGCTTGTGTAAACACAAGCGGGCGGATCTCTCAAGTGACAGGCAGGGTCAGATTGCAGGGTTCAGCATAGCTGAACCCTGGATCTGTCCTTGTGTCACTCAGTCACCTCCCCCCACACATGTCAGTAAGCACCAGGCATACATTAACCCTTCCCTCTCCAATAAAATTAACCCCTTCCCTGCCAGTGTCATTTTTACAGTAACAGTGCATATATATATCACTGATTACTGCAGTAATGTCACTGGTACCCCCAAAAGTGTCAAAAATGTCAGTCAAGGGTCCGATCTGTCCGCCGCAATGTCGCAGTCCCGCAAAAAAAAATCGCAGATCGCCGCCATTACGCGTTGAAAAAAAAAACACCAAAAATGACAGAAATGTTTCCCTTTGTTAGTAAACGCAATAACTTTTGCGCAAACCAATCAAAATACGCTTATTGTGAATTTTTTTACCAAACATAGGTAGCAGAAAACAAATTGGCCAAAAATTTAAAAAAATTTTGATTTTTACATTTTTTTTGGGGGGAATTTCATATAAAAAAATGTGAAAAATATTGTTGTTTTTTTTTGTTATTAGCGCAAAAAGTAAAAATCGCACAGGTGATCAAATACCACCAAAAGAAAGCTCTGTTTGTGGGAAAAAAAATGACGTAAATTTCGTTTGGGTATGGCGTCGCACGAGTCAGTTAAAGTGGCACAGCGCCGAATCGCAAAAAGTGGCCCAGACGTAAGACAGCAAAATGCTCTAGTGGTAAAGTGGTTAACTAAAATAAACAAGCAGACACCTGTATTTGGAAAAATTATTGGCCGCGGCCGTTTATTATTGGTTTTAAAATTGTCAATAAATATGTAATAAACGTAAACACCCTCAACAGCCTAGCCACCACGGCTCAGGCCAGATAAATAAAATGACAGGTAAAACCATAACTTCCACTCAAATATATCAAAAAAACGTCCCCCTTTGCTATAGCAAAGGTGACCCACCACATAATAACAGCCGCGACAAGGGAGGGGGGGATGGGGAACTCACACCGCTGAGTCTTCTGAGGCGAATGAGCCCCTCTGAGGCGAGCCCCTCCTTTTATAGGGGCTCAGAGGGCTTTAGAAGCTTCTACCCTAAACCTATTCCTATAGGTTCACTGACACCTGCAAAGCTACGCCCACTCCAGCTGTTTCCTCAGGATATCACTAATTCCTCGTTTCCACTGAGCAGATCGGTTCGGGTCAGTTCGGTACGGTATGCTAATTTGAGTGTTTCCATTATGAAAGTGGCCCATACAACCGAACCAAACCGCACCATTCCTGGTCCTGCTTCAGATGTAGGGCCATAGGAAATGGTACGGTACGGTTAGGGCGGAGCTACTGGCGTCACACGATAGATTCCACTGATTGGCGGACAGGAAAACTTCAATGCTCACATCAAATGAAAGAGCAAAACAAACACCTCATTTGGTGTAAACCCTGCATGGTCCCTGGTGGCCCGACTTGCAGTGGAAACGCTCACCTGAAACGGACCATTCTAACCCTTCCAAACTGTACCGACCCGAACCGTTCCGCTCAGTGGAAACGAGGCATAATTCTCCCTCCTTTTTCACCTGAGGAAAAAAAGGAGGGAAATAATACCTCACAGAACTCTCCTATTTCCTTTCCACTCTCCCATGAGGAAAAGGGGGCTAATTACAGCCTTCCCTTTTCCTCTCATAATAGTCGGGGCAGATGGAATTCCAGAACCCAACAGTAAAAGCATGGTCAAAACCAGAATGACATCATTAATTGAAATAACAAAGTATCCCAAACCACATGGAGAAAGCTTAGGCACTTTCCCAATACATTGTCTACAATGTATGACGATTGGTGAGGTTCCCCTGCAATTTCCAGAAAATCTACTATACAGTACATGCGCAAGCCTGAACATGACCAGAAGAGAATGGGGCATCACTGTTAGGCTGGCCATAGATTTCCACCGATTCCTGCTAAACCGGCATGAATTTAAACCATGCAAGCACCCATCCTGCTCAATGGCCTCATGCACACTGGTTTCTTGTCAACATTGTTCATCCTGACAGGAGAAAATCAGCGTTATAAACTCACCTGAGCGGCATTTTTTCAAACCAGTTTAGGCGAGTAGCAGTGTCTGGAGTTTGGTTGTTTATTTCATTGGCCAAAATTTACATTTATTCTAGCAATTGAAATAAATAAACACTGAAGCGTTAAACACGCCTAGCAGAAAAAAATCACAAAAACGTGAGTTTAACAGCAGAAGTGTGCATGAGGCCTAAAAGTTGATTTAACCACTTGCCGACCGCCCCATGCAGATTTACTGCGGCAGGGCGGCTCGGCTGCGCATAATCACGTAAATCTACATGTGCACGTGGTCTCGGCGCGCTGCCGAGACCGCTCTCCTGCTGTGATTAGACACAACGGGAGTCAGGCAGTGGAAAGAGCAGCGGCGATCGCCACCGGCCTCCCACAATCGTCACAGAAACTGACAGAAGATCCGCCTGCTTATGTAAACAAAGCAGGCGAGTCTTCTGTAACACAGGCAGAGAGAGATCAGGAACTCTGAACTCTCTGTGCCTGTCACAGAGCACCCCCCACAGTCAGTTAGCATTATAAGGCATACATTAACCCCTTTGATCACCCCCAGTGTTAACTCCTTCACTGCCAGTGTCATTTATACAGTTATGGTGCGTAATATTTAGAACTGATTACTGTATTAATGTCACTGGTCTCCAAAAAGTGTTAAAAACGTCAGTTAGGGGTCCGATCTGTCCGCTGCAATGTTGCAGTCCCGCTAAAAATCCCTGATCGCCACCATTACTAATAAAAAAATAAAAATAAATAAAAAGTCCAAAAATCTATCCCGTTGTTTTGTAAACGCTATAACTTTTGTACAAACTGAAAAAAATACGCTTTTTTGGGGATTTTTTTTTTACCACAAATATGTAGCAGAATACAAATGAACCTAAATGGATAAAAAAATGTGATATTAAAAATGTTTTTTTGGGAATGTTTTATAGCAGAAAGTAAAAAATATTGTATTATTTTCACAACTGTCGCTCGATTTTTTGTTTATAGCGCAAAATATAAAAACCGCAGAGGTGATCAAATACCACCAAAAGAAAGCTTGATTTGTGGGGAAAAAAGGACATCAGTGTTATATAAGTACAGTGCCACACGACCGCACAATTTTTTGTTAAAGTAACGCAGTGCTGAATCGCAAAAAATAGCCTGGTCATTAAGGGGGTAAAACCTCCCGGAGCTGAAATAGTTAAAAATGAACTGAGGGTAGAAAATCATCAGCTGAAGAAGCACTACATGGACGGAGTTAAGGCACCTTTTACTGTAATTGAATATCTAACTGCAACCATACAGAGCAATGGAAAGTTTTCAGGAAGTGAAGTGTTTCTGTAAGTTGTATGTTCTGGTACTAATTACTTAAGAAGTGAAATGATCTGTGTGCTAATTCCCTAAAAGTAGGCCTTCTAAGGCTGCATGATACTTTAAATAAACCCATCAACAAGTTCTTAAGTTAAAATAATGAGAACACAAAGCTTAGCACACCATGGCTCTCTATGTTTCCTATCTGCCATCATTTCCCCAATGCTGACCCAATGATCTTTGCCTGACAGCGATGCGTGAAAAGGTCCAATGATCATGGCTTAGGTAGCATCTTAACTATTTGGATGTATTTCACACACTGCACTTGTTAAAAATAACACACTGAGATCTCCATGGTCATCTAAAATCTATAGAATCAAGGAGAGAGCTAGCCATCTGCTACACCATATTCCCATATAACCATATAACCTTCACATATTGACAGGGCATAATGGCACTAGAGGGACAGGTTTGGAGAGGGCACAACCATACCTCAAACTATACAAATTATGATAAATGTTTGCCCTATGGCCATTCATGGATGAATCCAGCAAGCAAATTGTACAGGGAAGGGGGTACAGGGAATGCAGGGAGGAGTCCAAAGACCCTTTACGGTTCCGGTGACATGAAACCATTTCTCCTTTCTCTCATTTGATGGTCCTGTATAGAAAGCAGACAATGCCTCATAGCACATTCCAACAGTAGTTGTCTCTAAAAAACCATATGATACAAAGGGCAGAACATGTAGAAATATGCCAGAAATATTGTGGGAGAAGTAAACTTACCATATTTTATAGCACAAATGACAATTAATTAAAAAAAAAAACTCCTGGCTAGTGCATTCATCAATGTTCAACAAAGCGCTGGCTTGTTCTTTCCTTGAACTGTCGAAGAACAAAATTAATTAAATGAAAATGAATATTTTCATTATTTGCCCCCCACTGATTATAAGATATTAGTACAAAATTCAGAAGGACTAGATTGAAAAATATTAAAGACAGACGGAAATGATTTGCAGCATATGTTTTTAAAAAAACGCAACAAAAACCCAAGAAAATAAAACAGACAGCTAATTTTCCTGTGGACAAATAGGCAAATTAAGGTTTACTGGCATTAAACTTCAGGTCCTCCTCCTAGTACTATAGACTAGTGGTTGCCAACCTCTCGGGCTTCACGGACCACTAAACGCACAATTTTGAATCCCGCAGACCACTAACATGAATTTTACATGCCTTAAACACCCAATTCTCTGTATCTCTGCTCCTTCCCCCTGGATCACACTGCAGCCTTATATACAATATACACAGTGCTCTGACTCTCTGCCCTTCCTCCCCCTGGATCACACTGCTGCCTTATACACCCAATGCTCCGGATCTCTGCTCCTTCCCCCTGGATCACACTTCGCCTTATACACACACACAATGCTCACACTCTCTGCTCTCCCTCCCCCTGAATCACACTGCTGCCTTATACACACAATAATCTGGCTCTCTGCCCCCCCTCCCCTTGGATCACACTGCTGCCTTATACACACAATGCTCAGACTCTCTGCCCCCCTCCCCTTGAATCACACTGCTGCCTTATACACACAATGGTCTGGCTCTCTGCCCACCTCTCCCTGGATTACACTTCAGCCTTATATACACAGTGCTCTGACTATCTGCTCTCTCTCTTCTCAGATCACACTGCTGCCTTACACACACACACACAATGCTCAGACTCTCTGCCCCCCTCCCCCAGAATCCTACTGCTGCCTTATACACGCAATGGTCTGGCTCTCTGCCCCCTCCCCCTGGATCACACTGCTGCCCTCTGCACACAATGCTCCAGCTCTCCCCCCCCCCCCCCCCTTCCCCTGCATTCTGCACCACACTGCTGACTTACAGGACTCATTATTGGATCTCACCTCCTTATCCAGCCGTGTGCTCAAGCCCCATGCTCCCTCCCAAAGTCAGTGATCAGCGCTGCCATTGGATGTCCCCTCCTTCTTCACTTCCCACTCTCTGCACTACTCCCAGGCACCTCTCTCTGAGTTCACAGGAGCCAAAACTACAGTCAGAGGAGGCATTGAGTATCAATGCGTACTGACATTATTGATTGTTATTGAGCATTGAGAACAACACTGGAAACAACACTGGGCAGTATACATCCTCCACAATGTTGATTTGTGGCAGAACACCTGGGGACCACCAACATTTTCTCGTGGACCTTCAGTGGATCACTGGTTGACAACCGCTGCTATAGAACACATCACGATTTCAAATATAAGATGTTCCATCCAGGGTGGACTCTTTTACATGAATGAGTTTCTTGGAACAAAAGCAGAGCAATGCTTAACTCATAAAAGGTGCTGCAGTGCGTTCCGCAATGTAATCTCCAAAAATCACAGGTGACATTAAAACCTCTGATGTGACCTGTGCAAAGGCCATATCTACCCGTGCTTTGACATTTTTGAAAAAGAAAATGCAGGAAAAAATAAATCACTTGGATCAGGGATGTGGTGGTTCCATTGAGCATATCAATCAAGGAGAACTTACCGATCCCTAAAGGCTAGGGTCAGATCAGAATTTGGGGAAGATCTGTCTGAAAGATTTCCTCCTCAAAGCCCAACAAGTTCTTCACCACTGACTTCCACATGAAGAGATCATCACCTCAGGTACACATGATAAAAGTTTCTATCATGAAAAGCCCTTGTGACACTATCCTGACTTCAGTTGGCAATACTAAGGCTGACAACACTTTAAAAAAAAAATGTCCACAAAGGTCTCACATTCATTCCAGACCTGGCAGATGACCCTTTATTTCCTAAAGTCAAAAGTATTATCGATCATGTGAGTAGGTAAGTATCTACATCTCTAGGAAGAAACAACTAATTTAAGTGTGACTCAGTGTATTTTAATTCCAGCCGCATGGGTCGCATGTGTCACACAACATGTGCAGCAATGTTCCTGGTGTCCATCCAAGGAATCAGCTGCTCAGAAACTATCTGTGCCCTGCCAGGAGAGTCAGGAATATGTACAGCTTCAATCACAGCACAAGGAACCTCAAATGCCAGATACTTCCAATATATAGGGAATCTCCATGGCAAAATATGGATTTCTATATTAGTAACTTTAATAATTTAATGTTTTAATATATATTATGTAAAGAAAAGCAGGCAGTTATAAAATAATGCTTGAACATGTACTGTCGCAGTTTACTAATTAGACAAAGTAAATCAGTGTCTGGAGCGATGTTGATAAAAGGATCAAAAACAGCCGATTTTCCACCACTGATTACGCACATGTCACGGATTCACTTTTATTCACAAATCTGAAGATAGCGCGGGTTTCACTTTGAATTTTTGAAGAAAGTGAATTAACCACTTAAGGACCGCCCGCCGCAGTTATATGGCGGCAGGCAGCCCCTCCTGCGCAAACCAACGTAGGTATACGTCGTTCGCGTGCCTGCAGCTAGGGGGCGAGCGCGCGCCGCCGACGGCACGTTCCTGCCCCCACTCGGCAGCGGGGACTCCGATACACGGGGCAGGCGGCTCCGATTGCCGCCTGACACCCACGATCACTCCCCGCTGAGAGAGAAGGCGGGCAACAGTTGTAAACACGCCTGACCGTTCTTCTCTCTGGAATGATCACAGAGTGCCTGTGGTCCTTCTATATAGGAACACAGGTCTCTATGGTCATTTCACAAGTCCAACCCCCCCCCCACCCCACAGTTAGAATCACTCCCCTAGGCTCACATTTAACCCCTTGATCACCCACAGGGTTAACCCCTTCCCTGCCAGTGTCATTATTACAGTAACAGTGCATATTTTTAGCACTGATTACTGTAGTAATGTCACTGGTCCCCCCAAAAATGTCAGTTAGGGGTCCGATTGCAGATCGCCGCCATTACTAGTAAAAAAATAAATAAATAAAAATGAAATAAATCTTTCCCCTAGTTTGTAGACGCGATAACATTTGTGCAAACCAATCAAAATATGCTTGTGGTCAACACTTAAAGTCGAGTCCCTAGTGTGGAAAGTCGGTGTGGTGTGCCTGAACCGACGTAAGGGGGGTAGCCTGTAAATAAAGAGGGCACCCCAAAGGTAAGAGGTTGAGAAAAAAAAAAAGGGGTGAAGGAGGGTGGGATGACGTACAGCGCAGCAGCAGGCCGGCATAGCGGAGGGGCGGCGCTATATAGCCCGCTAGCTCCTCCCACAAATACCGGCCTGCGGCCGAACACTTGTGGTCAACACTTAAAGTCGAGTCCCTAGTGTGGAAAGTCGGTGTGGTGTGCCTGAACCGACGTAAGGGGGGTAGCCTGTAAATAAAGAGGGCAAAAGTGGAAGCGAAACAACACACTTTATTCAATACAACTCAAGTCACAAGCCTATGAAATGCCAGTCTCAACTCCTTCTCTGGGTGAGGAATATAGACCTGGAAGGCGTCTGACTCCCACCGACCAAGCCTTTTAATGATATGGCCTGGCGTGTTATTCCCGGAGGCAGCCGAAGCCGCACCTATCCGGAAGGAGTGACCAGAGTGCGCTGCAGGGTCCCAACCCAGTCTGATACAAAGAGTTCGGATGTAGAAAATGAACTTGGACGTGGTGAGGGGAACGCCCAGTAACGTAAAAAGTGGAGCATGGCTGGGAGAGCGCCGGGACTGGGCCATGAACTCATCCAACACTTTGACCGGACACCAAAGATTCCCTGATGGGTAAAGCGGGATGGTAACGGGGCAGCCCACCTGCCTGGTCTTGGTACACTGGAGCGTCAAAACATAATGATCCCCCCGCTTGACCAGATCTCGTTTGTGGAGACAAGAGCGCCCCTCTGCTGAGGAAGTAACCGTAAACTCCCCGGGCCTGAGAAAGCCGTAGAAGGCTAGGTACATGGCAGCTTTCACAACCGTATTAGTAAGTGGCTCAAAAGGGGCCGAGTCCAGCAAGTTGGAGAGAGCCCGGAATTTCTCCCCATCAATCGGCAACCGCCTGACCGAGGTATGGCGATCCACCTTGCCAATACCCTTCAGGAGGCTCTTTAGGGGATATGCCCTGAGAAAAGGTAAGGAGTTTGGCTGGTGCGTTAGGACAAAGTGTTGGACACCCGCCAGATACAGTTTGACAGTACTGGCGGCCAATTTGAGCTGGAGGTGGCAAAAGGCAGCAAAGGCGACCATCGTCTGTACCGAATGGTCGTCCAACCCGAATTCCCCTAAGAACCTTTGGAAGATTGACCAGGCCCGGTCGTAGGCCTTCCTGGTGTTGGCTGACAGAGCCATGCGGGCCAGCTCCCGTCCATGCGCCACGATCCGGGCTAGTCCAGGACCAGTTCCTCGAACTCTGGGGTCCGCGTGGGGCATCTGTCGGCCGTCGGGTGAAGGGCGAAAAACACCTGCAATTTGGACCGGGAAAGCGCATCAGCGGCTGAGTTAGAGTGGCCCGGGATATGCTCACAGTACAGAAAAAACTGATGAGTGGCAGCAATCAAGGTCAGCCTGCGAACCAGCCTCATGATGGTCAGGGATGATGACCGGCCCCTATTGACAATGTCACAGGCCGCCATGTTGTCACTAAAACATTTGACTGCCATCCCTGACCAGCACCTACCCCAGGTGACAGCAGCCGCCACGATAGGGTATAACTCAAACAAAGCTGAGGTTTCCTGGAAAGCTGGTAAGGCAAGTGATTCAGCCGGCCAACTAGCCCTGAACCATGAGTCCCCAAAGATGGCCGCGAACCCGGAATTGGCAGCCGCATCCGTCCAAAACACGGGGGACTGGGAGGAGATGGGCGGGATGAACATGGAGATGCCGTTCCAGCTTTCCAGGAACTCAACCCACATACCCAGGTCCGCCCTGGCAGGAGGATCCAGGTGGGAAATGACGCCCTCCGGAAGACCTGGCAACAGCCGCAGCAACCGGGAGATGAAGGACCTGCCCTGGGGGATGATGCGCATGGCAAAGTTCAATGACCCGATCAAGGACTGCAACTCTTTCCTCGAAAACGACCCTAGTTCCAAAAACCTGCCAACTACCTCGCGAATGCGATTAAGTTTGTCCTGAGGGAGGCTAGACTGCATGGACACGGAATCCAGGGTAATCCCCAAGAAATCCAACCTGGTGACAGGACCGACCGTCTTGCCTGGTGACAGAGGGACCCCCAAGGTGGAAAACAAGGCCATGGTGCTCCTCAAACTGACCGGCGTGCATTGACTTCGCTCGACCAGTAGGAAATCGTCCAAGTAATGCAACACCGTGGGGCACCTGGATATGTTCAGAAGGAGCCAGCAGAGAGTCTCTGCGAATGTATCGAAAATCCTCGGGCTGCTTTTGGACCCAAAAGTCAACCTGATGGCAAAATAATATTTCTCCCTCCACTTAACACCGTGGACATGCCATAAGGAGGGGTGAATGGGCAGGAGCTTGAAGGCATTGGCGATATCCGTCTTGCTAAGCCAAGCGGCCCTACCTGCCCCTAGAATGGCCTGGATGGCGTTGTCCACGGTGGTATAGTGGAGAGAGAACTCGGCTGATGGAATAAGGGAATTAAGGCTAGGGTTGGTGGAAGAATGAGGAGCCGACATATCGATTATCAAACGTTTTTTATTAGTATATTTGCTCGTAGAGATCCCGATGGGGTTGGTACGCCAGGAGGAGAAGGGGGGGGCCGGGAAGGGACCTAACATGAACCCCTCCTGCACTTCCTTCTCGAGCAAAAGGTCCACCGACTGCGGGTCCTCCCTGGCCGACAGCAAGTTGGGACATTCCAATGTCCCAGAAGGAAGAGACACCAGCCCCGTGTGGAACCCTCCCGAGAACCCCTGAACCAGATACTCCACCAGGTGAGGAGAAGGATGAGCCTGCAGGTAAAATTCCAACACCTCAACCTTGACCCCGGCTAGTCATTGTTTAGGGTTGATCCTGGACGGGCACATGGATTTGGTGTGGGCCCTAAAACAGATGGAACAAACGTGGAGCAGCCTGCAGGCACTGAAGCTGCATGCACCCCCGTTAAAATTGTTACACACCTGGGCCTTACCTAGGAAAACGATAGGACGACCCAGCTTATCCCTAAGGCCACGCTGTTCTGACCTGCCAGCTCCCCCCCCCCCGGAACCCCGGCCGGGGAGGATTCCGCCTCCACGGGACACAGGCTGGCAGAGTGTGAAGTGGAGGAGCATGTGGCACAGGAGGGAGGTGCCAAGCCTGCAAAGTGCCTGCAGAACAGCTCGGTGTCCAAAAGACTCCAATCGACCCGTACGTTAAATTGAGCCAAGGCCGCTGCCGCCTTGGCCGAGACTGACTTGTGAAAGTCAAAGAAGGTGAAACCTCCGTATTTGTGCCCTAGATCCACGATTTTATGCAGGTAAAGATCTAACTCCTCCCGCCGATGTGGGTATACGGAACACAATACGTCCCTGTAGATACCGAAGGCCAGGACAAACTCTGGGATCGTGAGTTTCTTATTGAGCCTGGGGTCCCTGGCCTTCATAACAACGGACAAATCCCCGTAATTATAGATTTTATTCTCCACCATATCCTGGGAGGCGATAAGGAGAGCCACCAAGTTTACGTCCTTCCCTTCCAAGATATCCTTGCGGAGAGCTGGGGGGACCATGTGGGCCGGGGTGATTATAGGAGAAACCGTAGAAGAGGGGAAAAGGGAAACTGGGGGCCTACCCTGATCACTGGCGGGAACTGGGGACAACACCGGCAAGGGAGGAGGAGGACCCCTCTGAGCTGGACTGGCGTCTTCCAGCTTAGTCAGCCTGTCTCCGATGGACTGCAGGGAAGACAGGATAGAGTCCAGGGTCCCTTGCATAGCTAACGTACAACCCTGAGAGCTTGTGCCCAATCCCGGATCTTCTGGATGTTCCGTCATCAGCCTAAAAAGTTCCGCTTTCCTTGCCGTGGCTGGGAACGGGATCCCCTTCTGGCGTAGCACCGCCGAAATTCTCGGAATAGTCCAGGACCCATATGAACCCAGCGAGGATGGAACCCGACGACCCCTGGGGGTACCAGATCTGGCGGGGGTGCAGGGCCTGGCTGGCGTGGAGGGGGATGAAGATCCTTCTTCCAGGATGGCTCCTTGAGGCCCGCTGTTGAAGAAAACAAAGAACAAAAAGCCCAAGTCCGATTAATACCGTGACGTGCTGGAAGAATCACTGGCTGGCTAGCTAAAGCCCAAAGGCGAAGAACTTAACTACCCCGTGACAGGTGAGGCCCTGCTAGATGCCAAGCGGCTGATGAGAGGCTCTACCTATGATTCTGGCCGAGGGGCATGAGCCACTGACGTGGTGGCGGGAACGTTGGCCTCTCGGTGACAGTACAGAATCAAAACGAGTGGCCGTGACAGGTGAGGCCCTAGCTATAAACCCATGAGAAGGGTGGAGCGAGGCGCTAGCTTTGATTTGGCCCGAGGGGCGGGGAATCTCCGACGAGATGGGGAGTTGGCCTCGCGGGACCGGCTATGAAGGGGGGGGCTAGGGGCCAGCACCTGAACCCTGACAGCCAGTATGAACTCGCCCTGCGGGGGAGGGGGGGGGACAACACGAGACAAGAACAACACAGTTGGAGTGCAACAACGACAGTGCTAACAAAGAGGACAACGACATGAAGTGCGGTATGCACAGTGGAGATGAAGCCGTGACGGTGCCCAGGCACCGATGCATCACCAGGTGGATCACAGAAGAGTGGAATGAGCCTGAAGAGCAACCGGCGGGGGCCTAACCACCGGGCGCAAGCCAGACCGAAGACTAAGTGAGTGGAGGAAAGGGAAGAAGTAGCCTAACGGTGTCTATGGGTGACGCCAGCGGCGTCTGTGAAGACTAGATAACCGGAACCGTGTGGTACACAAAGGAACCTGGACCTGACATAGTACCTGATGCCGGCATTGAAGGACATGATGAGAACCTGCAGGAGAAAAGGCAACGGTCAAGGGGGGGTCACCCATACCCCCCACCAGAACATGACATGGAACCAGGAACAACACAACCCTGCCATGCCAAGGAGGCCCCCCCCCAACCCCCGAGCACCAACCCCCCCCCCCACGCAGGGTACCTAAGTGACAAGGTGGGCACAGAAAATGCAGGAGGACGTGGGCAGAGGTACCGAAGCTGGCAGGAGGCAGTGAGTGCACAGAACATGAAACCTTAGAAAGGGGGTAGCCGTGGCTTGACAGGGAGGCAGGCAGCGTGTGCGTGAGCCAGAAGGTGGAATAGCCGTGGCCTACATGGAGGCAGGCAGTGTGTGCAAAGAGCCTGTGTGGTTTAGCCGTGGCCTACAGGGAGGCAGGCAGTGTGTGCAAGAGAGTCTGCGTGGTTCAGCCGTGGCCTACAGGGAGGCAGGCAGTGTGTGCAAGAGAGCCTGTGAATTAGCCGTGGCCTACAGGAGGCAGGCAGTGTGTGCAAGAGAGCCTGTGAATTAGCCGTGGCCTACAGGAGGCAGGCAGTGTGTGCAGAAGACTTCCCCCCCCCTTTCCCCCCCCATGCCCTACAGGTACCTGATCCCCTGCTGAACAGCGGGGAGAAGCAGCCACGCAGAGCTGGCAGCTGGACGAGCAGGCGGCGGCCGGAAGCAGAGAAGATGGGGCGGATGCCCGAGAAGGCTGCCACAGTACAGCCAAGGAATAGCTGGGATGCCGCAGGACCAGCGGGGCTCGTAGCCAGCAGCGGTGACTCTCGCGTACTGCCCGGAAGTCCGGTCCACGATACCGCGATATCCGGCCGGCGTCAGGTGACCACCAAAACACACCTGACCAGCCGAATGACGTACAGCGCAGCAGCAGGCCGGCATAGCGGAGGGGCGGCGCTATATAGCCCGCTAGCTCCTCCCACAAATACCGGCCTGCGGCCGAACACTTATTGCACATTTCTTTTTTTTTTTTTTTTTTTTAACCAAAAACATGTAGCAGAATACAAATTGGCCTAAATGGATGAAAAGTTTTTTTTTTTTTGGAATGTTATATAGCAGAATGTTCCGAATTGTCGCTCTTTTTTTGTTTATGGCGCAAAAGATAAAAATTGCACAGGTGATCAAATATCACCAAAATAAAGCTCTATTTGTGGAAAAAAAAAAACATCAATTTCATTTCGGTACAGTGTCGCACGACCGCGCAATTTTCCATTAAAATAACGCAATGACGAATCGCAAAAATGGTCGGGTCATTAAGGGGGCAAATTCTTCTGGTCCAGAAGTGGTTAATGACAGAACAGGGATCTGCCTTGTTTACAGGCGTTCTGCCTGTGTACAGAACATTCAGCAGGTGCCAGCAGGCATCGGGTCTGCAGAACCTGCTGATTAGCTCCCACATGTAGAATCACAGTGGGAGCAAGTCGCCGGCGGTGTGACTCGTGTCCAATACCCGTAAGTGCAGGATCACGTATATATATATATATATATATATATATATATATATATATATATATATATATATATATATATATATATATATATATATATATATATATATAAATATATATAGGCAGAGCTTTTTTTCTCAGAGAATAGGTGCAGGAACTCCCTCTTTTGGACTTACCCCTTGTATCCGCCCCTACCTACCTCCGTGAACCTTTCCTTGGTTCCACCCACTACCCACCTCCCAGTACCATCCCTTTCAGAAAATACAGAACAAAGTAAAATTTGTGGTACTAAGTAATTTGTATGGAATTTGTTAATGATAATAAAAAAGCAGTAAAATAGATCCCATGCAGCCAACAACAATAGATCCCCCAGCAACAATAGATCCAGCCAGAAACAATGGGCCATCAGCAGCAACAACAGATCTCCCAGCAGCCAGCATCAATAGCCTGCTGCCTAAACAGTAGATCCCTCCAAGCAACAACTGACCCCTCAGCAACATGAGACCAGCCCCAGCAAAAATAGACCCCCCTGCAAAACGAGATCTCTTCCAGAGACAATAGATCCCCCAGCAGCCACACCAGATCTCCCCAGCAGCAATAAATCCTCCTGCAGGAATAGATCACCTCCAGCAACAATAGGCTCTGCAGCAGCCAGCATCAATAGACAGTGTAGCACAACCCAGCCATTACATACATTCAGTGCTGGAGGTGCCGGAACTGCGTTCCCCCGCGTTCCCGCTGAAAAAAAGCCCTGTATATACGTAATCCTGCGCACAGCAGACACCCTGTAGCAGTAGATACAAGTGGATTTATATCTGCTGCTCCTGCTGCTATAAACATAAATGCTGTGTGATCTGAGCGTGCATGTTTATGTAACAATAGTGTGAAGCAGAATCCAATGGCAGATTAATGTGCTGACGCAGCCGATCTTTACTCCTATATGCAGTGCACTATAGTGTATTTTTTTAAATGTTCTTTGCTAAGATGGCTCATTATGGACACGACAAAGCCCCTCCCCTTCATTAAAAAGGGGTTAATGAGTTGCCTGGGGAATAATCTTTAATGAGATTAGGTAAGCCTAATTTCCCATGTGTGAACTCTTACATATCTCACCTCCTTCAGAGCTCTGTCATCCTAACACTGCAAAAACACATATGAGGTTTCTGCGTCGTCTATAGATCAAAACCCTTTAAATGTGAAAGGAACATATGTTTACACACATGACGCGTCTCATGTAATACCGGTCTATGTAAACATTCCCCGTGTTTTTCTAGACATGACTGCTCATTTGTTGACAATGTCATTAATTAAATGTGACGAAAGCAGTATTTTGTAATAACTTCATTTTCTCACTGCATCGCATCCAAAGGTGATATTTATAATATTCCTTTATTTCAGGAGTTTGAGCCTTTCAATAGATGAGCATGTTTTATTACATTTACCGTATTTTCCGGCGTATAAGACGACTGGGCGTATAAGACGACCCCCCTATTACATGAGCTACCGGTAATACCTATACTTAGGTTACCTTGGAGATATTATACTTGGCGTATAAGACGACCTCCCATTTTTGGGGGTTTTGTTTGAGGTTCAAAGTAGTCTTATACGCCAGAAAATACAGTATTTTCTCAAGAACATGAATATAATAAATAATTGGGGTCTATATATCTATTTTATTCACTTATATAGGGCATATAAACTCCCCATTGTTTTGCAGAGTACAGGGACACTTCCCATTAGTCCATGCTACTAAACAGATTTATTTCTAATTTCTTTTTTCACAATCAGAAATACAGAGGGCAATTTAGGTGGAAGATTCTATTTCTGAAAAAGGTAATGGCACAGGAAGGAGATTCTTGGCTCGTTTAAATTAGCGTTGCCCTTTGAGGAGCAATCCACGGTGGGCGTTTGACATGCGGCTGGGAGAGGTTATATCTCCCCCTCTAAATCTTGTACCACTCCACCATTGCACGTGGTTGCAAGGTGCTTGAAAGTGTCATGTTCAATGAGAGGTACTGCCCGCTAAATACAACAGTCGGGGGGTAAAATGTTTTTTACCACCACCCAACCACAAGATTAACCACTTGCTGTCCGCCCGCCGCCTTTTTACTGCTCGGCTGCGTCCAGTCACGTAGTACTAAGTGACTGGAGTGCATGTGGGTTCGGCGGCGCGCGCGATTGCGGCTGCCCTCCCGTGATCATCTGAAAATCCAAGAGAAGACCCGCCTGCTTATGCAAACAAAGCAGGCGGATCTTCTCTCAGACAGGCAGGGAAAGATCAGCAGTTTCAGCTAAGCTAAAACTGCGATCTCTCTGTACCTGTCACAGAACCCCCCCCCCCCCCCCGCCCGCATACAAACAGTCAGTCAACATACAGGCATACATTTAACCCCTTTGATCACCCCCGGTATTAACCCCTTCCCAGCCAGTGTCATTTCTACAGTAAAAGTGCATATTATTTAGCACTGATTACTGTATTAGTGTCGCTGGTCCCCAAAAAGTGTCAAAAATGTCAGTTAGGGGTCCGATCTGTCCGCCGCAATGTCACAGTTCCGCTAAAAATCACAGATCACCGCCATTACTAATAAAAAAAATAAATAAATAGTCCAAAAATCTATCCCGTAGTTTGTAAACGCTATAACTTTTGCACAAATCAATAAAAAAAAAAGTCTTTTGGGATTTTTTTTTACCAAAAATATGTAGCAGAATACAAATTGGCCTAAACTGATAAAAAAATGTAATTTTTAAAAAAATTATATTGGGAATGTTTTATATAAATATGGTGTTTTTTTTTTTCAAAATTGTTGCTCTTTTTTTGTTTATACCACAAAATCTAAAAACCGCAGAGGTGATCAAATACCACCAAAAGAAAGCTCTATTTGTGGAAAAAAAGGACATCAATTGTATTTGGGTACAGTGTCGCACGACCGCGCAATTTTCCGTTAAAGTACTGCAGTGCCGAATCGCAAAAAAATGGCCTGGTCATTAAGAAGGTAAAACCTTCCGAAGCTGAAGTGGTTAACCGTGCACATAGAGTCTCAGGAGGAATTTAATCTGAACTCCAGGCAGACAGCTTAAAGCAAAACTTCCCTCTCTCAATCAACATGGACTATTTTTATTCCTCATGCTGATAGAATTAGTAAATAGATAGGAAAGTATATCATATTTACTTGTCTTTTTTTTTTTTTACAATTCTTCAGTTACTTCCTGGTTTCCATGCCTAGGCAAATGATGTCATGCATCCCAGGAGTCTTCAGGAGAGGAGGGAGGGATCTCAGCTCAGCCTATGCCTGAGCTAAGAGCAGTTGGATTCCAGGAAGTAAATGATACATGAATCATTTTCCCTTACTCAAGATGGCCACGACCAGAAATGCCAGGGGGTGTTTTTCAAAATTATTTCTCAGCAAAATAAAGCATGGAGACATGGATGGATGGGGGAGTTTGCTTTGAAAAATACAAATGAATGAAATGTGTACCTACAGGTAAGTTTAAAATTAGGCTTACCTGCAGGTACAATGCAATAGCTTTGTACTAGTGTGTACTAGAATAGTGTGTACTAGGCATTAGATTAGCCTTGCTTATCGTTGCTGAGTTGCCAAATGTTTGACAATGGGGGGGATACAAATCAAGCAAGTTCTGTCAGACTATGGGGCAGAATTCCTCATTCTGTGGTATGTACACTATATTACCAAAAGTATTGGGAAGCCTACCTTTCACGCACAAGAACTTTATTGACATCCCAGTCTTAGTCTGTAGGGTAAGGTGCAATATTGAGTTGGCCCACCCTTTGCAGCTATAATAGCTGTAAGGCTTCATGTTCACATAGATTGGGTTGGTCAAAATGTTCCTATCTTGAATAGGATTTTTTCACGTTCAGGAGAAGGAGGTTAGGGGAGGTTGAACCTCCCCTAACCGCAGCAGCTTCGGAACTCCTGTAAAAGCCTATGCGTAAATGGGCACATAGGCTTTTATGGAGTTGAGTTTAGGAGCTTTGGCAAAAAAATTCCAAAAGTGCCTAAACTCACGTTTAAAAGCTGTAGTGTACATGAGCCCTAACTCTTCTGCTGCCCACAAGGTTTAGGAGTTTGTCTTTGGGAATGTTTGACCATTCTTCCAGAAGCACATTTGTGAGGTCAGGCCCTGATGTGGACCAGAAGACCTGCCTTGCAGTCTGCGCTCTAATTCATCCTAAAGTTGTTCTATCGAGTTGAGGACAGGACTAAAGATAAAGATATGGATGAGCGTGGAGGAACTTGACGGGCCTGCACAGAGTCCTAACCTCAACCTGATAGAACACCTTTGGGATGAATTAGAGGGCAGACTGCAAGCCAGGCCTTCTCTCCAACCTCAGTGCCTGATCTCACAAATGCTCTTCTGGAAGAATGGTCAAACATTCCCAATAGACACACACCTAAACCTTGTGGGCAGCCTTCCCAGAAGAGTTGAAGCTGTTATAGCTGCAGGGTGGGCAAACTCGATACTGAACCCTATGGACTAAGGCTGGGATGCCATTGAAATTCATGTGCGTGTAAAGGCAGGCGTCCCAATACTTTTGGTAATATAGTATATTTTGACAGTGCCAAGCTGGACACAACAATGAAGACTGAATTTAGAAGGATTTGGGAAGGATTGACTTGGAAAGGTCATGGGGGTGAGGACATCTTCATGGCCATTGGTTATGGTCTGGAGGCACCTACTAGGCCAAGACGATATAAATGGATTATGGTAAAGCATTGTCAGGGGTCTAGTAAGTGTCTGGTATTATGTTTAATGTTGTGGTTATGACATTGGCATTCTTTGCTATGTCTATAAGTGCCGGTTCACACTGCAGCGGCACGACTTCGGGGGCGACCTGCGAAGTCGCGTGCACCGCGACTTCGGCACGATTTGCACGGACTTCATAAAATGAATGTCTATGCAAGTCACTCCAGGTCGCCCGAAGTAGTACAGGACCCTTTTTCTTGTGTCGCTCCTATTAGAACGGTTCCTGTACCAGTCAATGGACCGCGACAGTGCACGACTTGTCAGGCTGACCAAGTCGCCTGACAAGTCGTACTAGTGTGAATGGACACTTACTGTTACTTATTTAATTTAAAAAAAATTTTATTCCATTTTTCAAAAGTTCACTGTTTTGTTATTGCATAAAAAATTACACTGTGGCCTTTTTGTTTGGATTACATTAAAATAGGCTAAAAAAAAGAGGTCCAGCCTGTGTTGAGTTTTTATGTTAGTCAAGCGGGAGATGCCTTTGTCCCTATCCCTGGTCGAGAAATGTGCATGTACCAAGCAAAGCTGTTAGTCAAGAAGGCTCTACACTGTGCTACTAAAGAAAGAAAAAAAACAGTCTATTTATTGGTGTTTATCACTGGAACCCATTCACAGATAGCTATATCCGCAGGGGGCATTACCTATGGCTTTTTATCAGTGCACACTTTTTTTTGGTCCATTTAAAATCACTAACAGTATTCAAACCCAAACCCATTTAGACCCACTAACCCATTTATAATCAGAACCATTGTAAAAAAATATATTTCTATTTTAGCCACGCCACTGCTTAGCTAGTGTACACTGCGTAACAAATACTTCATAGTAAATTAAGTTCCAGCCAGCACACAAATATTCATGCCTACCGGGGATGCATAGTAAATATTGTAAGGATACAATTTAGTTGTCTTCCCATAATGATATGCTAGTGTACACACATATAAAGCTTTAGTAAATAAAGCCCACTGATCTCCAATCTGCACTTGTATTAATTGGAGGAGTCTGGAAGGGCAGGAGGGACTTTACATTTTTTGTTTTATTGTTTATAATTTTATCTCCACTTTACCCTCATTCCTATCTACCAGAAAAATTCAATAATTACACGTGATGATATGTATTAAAATATCATAATATATATATATATACAGTATATATTTCTAAATGGATTTGAAGATATTTTTGTATGTCGGAAATGTGTTACTATAGGAAGGACGCAGCACATTTCAGCAGATATAAGTAGCTCCAAATAAAAAAAAAAAAAGGTATTTCATCATTGTATTTTTAGCAATTTATTAAGCCAAAACTGCATACAAGAGAGATGACTATAAAGCCGCCCCAAGGGAGGCATGGAGGTATATCTCCAGCTGTTTCCATTTCTCATGAATCTTTGTTTATGAAGAAATTCTGAAGATTTGTGCTGGAGCACAGGAAAAAAAGGAAAATCAGAAGCACTTTGTTAGCATTTTTTCATTCTGTTTGAAAATGGATTTAGAACTCTGCTGCACTCCAATTTATAAACCGGCGGCAATGATTAAGCAGCCTAAATCAAGTAAAATAGGTTTGTTTGTGCATGACTATATATTTTTATAGCAGTATATTATTATTATTATTTGTATTAGTAATATCATTGTTAATAATAATAATAGTCATTATAATAATAATACATATGCTGAAATATAAATCTATAAAAAATATAAATATACCCACATATGTATATGTAGTATATTTATAATTTATCTACATGTATGATGTAATCTTTTTCATCATTAATTGTTTGGTTTCAATTACTTAGAGCTAAATGTCATTAAAGTTCACTTGCATATTGATTGTACATGTTGATTGAAATTCCCAGTAACACAAGTGGTGGCGGGCTCAGTAGCCAATGTGCAGCGGCTCAGGAGATGTTGGGATTTTGTAGTTAAAAATCCGCTCTGTTGATGTTGAGTGATCTCTATAGAAACAAATGGCCCAGCACAGCTCCTGGAGTAAATTCTGAAACTTTCATAAGTTGTATTTCATAAGTTGTATTTGCATCAAAATAGTGCACAGCTTGGAGGATTAAATAAAAAAAATAAACGCTAATTAAAAAAAATATAATACTACATATTGCTAGCATAAAAAGAACATTATGATTATATTTTTACAGTCAGTTCCTCCACATATGTCACATTCAATTCATATCCATGATGGAACATGATGGTCTTCACTGTGGCCAGATGCATCTAATGCTTATACCTAATTAACCTCTCCAGTGCATACAACCTAAAGAGGAAGTAAACCCTAAAAAAAACCTGTAAAGGCAAAGGCATAATGAGCTAGTATGCATCGCATACTAGCTCATTATGAAATACTTACCTTAATATGAAGCCCTTGCAGTGCCGACCGCTCAGTGACAGGGCGGCTGACATGTCCGGCCACCCTGTTTCCTTGTTCACGTCCTCCGGCCATCTGATTACATCCAGTGCTGTATCTTGGCCTAGGCCAACAAGGCCTAGGCTTAGGGCAGCACTTTGCAGGGGGGCAGCAAAAAAGCTGCACCACGCACGAGAAAAAAAACAGCCTCCTCCTGGCTCGCCCACTAAAAAGGGTCCCTGCTGTCTTGCGCTACACACTTTTAGTATAGTGCCAGTCTTATAGGGCGAATTGGGCTGGAGGGCAGGGTCCAGGAGGCAAATCAGTCTGGCACCCCCATAAAGCGGTCATGCTGCTACCTCCTGGTATGATATGATGGTATGATGATGGGCACTGCTGAGGCTGACCTTATGGGAACTGATAAGGCTACATTGATGGGCACCACTGATACACTGTGGTTGTGGTGATGACAGGGTGGGTCATAAACAGGAAGGGGTGAGGCCTTTACAGGAAGGGGTGAGTCATATTTAAATTAGGGGGTGCACCAGTTTAGTCCAGCCTAGGGCAGCACAAAACCTAAATACACCACTGATTACATCACTCCCCCACGGGAGCCGCCGTTCACGGCACTGGGCTCTGAAGGAACGGCACAGGTGGCCGTTCCTTCAGAGCGCATGCGCCGATGACGTCATCGGCGGCATGCACTGTAAATATCTCCTAAACGGTGCAAGTTTAGGAGATATTTGTAGCACCTATTTATAACACCTATAGGTGAGCCTTAATATAGGCTTACCTATAGGTAAAATGTCAACAAAGTGGGTTTACAACCACTTTAAAGCTGACCTGTGCTTCGTTATATACAACTAAAGGCGCTGTCTAAAGGGCCACAAGGTTTCTGCCATTCCCTCTATTGTCTAAAAATGCCTCCTACTGAGATTACTGTGGTTTAATCGAAGGCTGAACTTGCAGCTCACCCAAAGTGCAACCTCTGAACCAGCCCTTTGTCCAATTGTGGTGTCTGCACCAAGATATGTTTATTACTACAGTTATATAGCACCGTCATTTTACATAGCACTTTACATACAGTACAATCCCATCAGCCCCTTCCCTCAAGTAGCTTACAATCTAACATCTCTGTTTCACATGCATTCATACACACACTAGGGCCCATTTATACAGGAGCCAAATCATCTACCAGCATGTCTTTGAGGTGGGAAGAAACCCATTTAAACAAAGGAAGAACATGCAAACTCCATGTAGACAGCATCCTGGCAAGGTTTTGAACCATAAATCCCAATGCTATAAGGCAGAAGTAACATCCCCTAAGCAACTGTGGGGTTGATTTACTAAAACTGGAGATTGCAAAGTCTGGTGCAGCTCTGCATAGAAACCAATCAACTTCCAGGTTTTATTGTCAAAGCTTAATTGAACAAGCTGAAGTTAGAAGCTGATTGGCTACCATGCACAGCTTCACCAGATTTTGCACTCTCTAGTTTTAGTAAATCAACTGCTAAACTTTTTAGATTTAGGTCAGGGTAGAAAAAAGGTTCACTTTTAGGCCCCATTCACACTTGCAAATGGGGCTGATAGTAATTACTTGTGGGCGACCCAGCGGGGGGTTCCCAGTGATTAGCTGTAGGTGGAAGCAGGGCCAGCCCTACCATGGGTCCCACTGGGTCCATTGGACGCAGGCTGAACTTGGAGAGGGACAGCAAATTGACTCCCAAGATTTTTTTCCAGCAGTTTTGTGTGTCATCAGTTTGCGGCGCGTTATGGCGACATTTTCCGATCTCATACTGCCGCCCGTAGTGCAAACCGATGAGTATAAGGAGGTGGAATGTCTCCTCTGGGGAACGTCCCTCACGTGATTGTGGTGTGCGCAATGATGTCAGACATCAGCGCACTCCATCTGATGCAGGGCAGGCTGGATCTTCTAGGGCGGTGGGTGCGGCAGACACAGGAGTGACAGGAGGACTGAGGACAGACAGCGGGTGTTTGGTGGACCGGTCCGGTGGTGAATTTTGGAGGAAAATAATAGTACATATAATATTTTCAAAATGTTATATTTCTATAAAATAATGAACAAGGGGGCATTTTGGTGGGCGTGATTTTTTTCTGGGGGGGGGGTGGTGGAGGGGCAACATTTCTTTCTTGGACCCAGGCAGCACAATATCTTTGTCTAGCCCTGGGTGGAAGCCCCATTGAAAGTAATGGGAGACTGACATCTTCTTCTCACATGTAATCGCTAATGGAGCAACTATCTGTGCATCTGCCCTCGACACAGACTGTCTGTGTCCAGGACCAATCATACGCAGGTAATTGCTGCACAAGCGATTACATGTGAGTGGCTGTGGTTAGCTGTGGGAGCTGCCAGACTCATATTGCTTTCAATGGGGCATCCACCCACAGCTAATCGCCATGGATCTCCCACTAGGTCTCCCGCATGTAATCGCAAATGACCCTATTTGCAAATATGACTATAAAGGAAAAAAAAAAAAAGATATTGGGTTTTAGTTGGGCCAACTGAAGCACTAGATGGACTATCATCTTCATTCAACTTTACCTACTATGAAATTATAAAACTATGAAGCCTAACATCTTTTTTCCGCAGTCCAGTGTAGGTATGTAGCGTGATCTGCAAATGCCTTAAAATACCTTTCTAAAAATTCTTGAATTCTCACTTCAGTGCTCTACGCTAGCATAGCTGAGTAACGGTCACAACCCTAGCAATGAACATCCTCACCTAGGCTTGTAGTGCTGAAAAAGAAAAAGGCCACTGGGCGGCACAATCAAACAGCTGCAGATGGGCACAGTGCTGGATCGAGTTAGGATTCAGGTAAGTATTTAGCAGATGAAGGGACTATACAAATACTAGGACATTTTTACCTTAATGCAGGGAATCCATTAATGCATAATTAATTAATGCGTAAACAAAGAACCAGTTTAATTATGAAATGTATTTGATTGCTTTTTCAAAGGCAGATTTTACAATAACTTTTAAAGGGATCCTGGTATAAAAAGGTGACATTTTTCCATGTATATATTCTACCAGCAGAGATATAAATATCACTTGTGCCCATATTAAGTCTTACCATACCAAGTCCATGATATAAATAGTTTACCCATAACATACAAGCTTGGTCATTGGGTGTTGGTGCCCTTTGAGACAGTCATGTCAGGAATGCTTATAGTGCCTTCGTTCTCTCCTATTACAAAATAATATGTATCTGCATTGGGGGTGTTTAGGAGATGTGACCTTGAAGCAAAGTGGTAAGGGTAATGTCACACCAGCCATGGATGTCATTTAAATCCCACTCAAAAGAAAAACGAGGCTGTTAATGTAGAATATAGAACCAACTGCAGAAGGCATCTATGTCTTTAATACATAACATGCATAGTTGGTATGGGAAAAGGGTACTGTGCTTGGTCCTTCCCAAAAATAATAGTAAAAAATTGAAAGCCTTAAAATCATAGCAAGCAAACACAAGCTATACCAGCAATTTTCATTTTTTTTCCCTGAGGCTTCACATTCCTATTGTAGCTGACAACTGGTCCTCAGCTATCACTGGTGAGAACCAAAACCCAGTGAGCTTTGTGGCTTTAAAAATAATGATTGAAAATACTTATTCTTTTCCAAATTCTTTTAAACCAAGGAGACATTATCCAACCCATATGGCATATTATAAATTAGTCTTAAAAAGCTGTTGATGGCTTACGCTAAAATACATTGGGATGTAAATGAGCCCTGGTGTCGATGAATATGGCGGTCTTCACAAGTAGAACTATTTATCTGAACTCATGAACTAACAGTATGTTGGTATTTCTGGCATTTCATAGATGGGTCATTTTACCATTGCCAAGGACCTCATGTACAAGATCAAGAGTCTAGCAAGTACAACAAACAACCCTCCTGCACTTAGAGGTGGGCCCCACAAAACTATTGCTCAAGGCACTTTTCAAATCCACATAACTGCCACCTTGCTGCCCTCTCAAGACTGGGGAGGTCTGAATACACTTGAATTCACACACATCTCCATTTACCACTTCTAAGGGTAAGATATATATGGCACCAAAGTGTTGTTGTGTTTGTATTTTGTCTATGATGTTTTAACTATGCTCCTAATCACTGAACATGCTTGGAGGTTGCACGGCAATGCTGCATGGGTTGACACCACGGGAATGTGCTCCCATTAAGGTAGGGGCTACCTTTGGATCACACCCCCTGCTTATCACACCCTCCTCTCCCCTTTTTTTTTTTCATGTCTAGGTTTATAAATGAAAGGTTGAGATACCGGTTAGTTGGCTCTAAGGAAGAGGCTAAGCCTCGAAACACGTTAGCCAGTCTAATTGAGGACGTTACATCTGTTATGCGAGACTCTGGATGCTATAACTGCATTGAGTTGATGTGCCTTTGACAAGCATGTGTTTGTATGAATTTTAATCAAATAAAGTTGGTTTTATTGAGGATAATGCATTAGGCCGGTGTGCCCCCTGTCTATTTTTCAATACAAGATCAAGACTGAAAGACAGAAAGACAGAAAAAAATAGCATTTAAGTGACAGCAATGGTGATATCGGGGTGGGGTAACATTCCTCAGCAGGGCTGCTGTTAGAAATCATGGAGCCACATACAGTCTACCACAGGCCCCTTCCCTCTGGAGATATCAAATTATATATATTTTTTTAAAATACACTAAAATCATTATTAGTGGACACAAACACAACAAAATTCCTGGTTAAGCTCTGTGTGTGAATGAGGTATCGGGACTCATTCACGTGGGTGCTGTGTCCTGTACAGTGTGAATCTGTGGTTTGGTAATGTGGCTGGATACATCTGGAGCTGTGTGTAGGCAGCCTATGTTACTCTATGGGGATGCAGCAGCTGTACACATACCGCCACAGGTCCTAATTTGACATGCATTCAAGGCCACTCACTCACACCTGCACACTTGCTAATATAGGACCTGCGGCTGTGTTCATACAACCACTGCGTCCCCTTAGAGCAGGGGGTGGGCAAACTTTTTGACTCGAGGGCCGCAATGGGTTCATATATTGGACCCGGGGCTGGACCAAGCGTAGATGGCAAAACAACGCTGTAAAAAATTGCGTGACTTTGAGGTCACAAAAGTGTGAAAGAGGCCTTCAGTAATTAAGGTATAGTGTGCCCCCTTTCAATGCAGAGTGACCAGCGTGCCCCCTTTCAATGCAGTGACCAGCGTGCCCCCTTTCAATGCCAAGAGACCAGCGTGCCCCCTTTCAATGCAGAGAGACCAGCGTGCCCCCTTTCAATGCACAGTGACCAGCGTGCCCGCTTTCAATGCACAGTGACAAGCGTACCCCCTTCAATGCAGGGACCAGCGTGCCCCCTTTCAATGCACGGTGACCAGCGTACCCCCTTTCAATGCACAGTGACCAGTGTGCCCTCTTCAAAACAGTGACCAGTGTGCCCCCTTCAATGCAGTGACCAGCATGCCCCCTTTCAATGCAGTGACCAGTGTGCCCCCTTCAATGCAGAGACCAGGGTGCCCCCTTCAATGCAGAGACCATCGTGCGTGCCCCCTTTCAATGCAGAGACCATCGTGCGTGCCCCCTTTCAATGCAGAGACCAGCGTGCATGCCCCCTTCAATGCAGAGACCAGCGTGCATGCCCCCTTCAATGCAGAGACCAGCGTGCATACCCCTTCAATGCAGAGACCAGCGTGCATGCCCCCTCCAATGCAGAGACCAGCGTGCGTGCCCCCCTTCAATGCAGAGACCAGCGCGCGTGCCCCCTTCAATGCTGAGACCAGTGTGCGTGCCCCCTTCAATGCAGATACCAGCGTGCGTGCCCCCTTCAATGCAGTGTGCCCCCCCCCGAGACAAGTGCACTTACCTGCAGCAGCAGCGGCGGCGGCTTCTCCTCAGTCCCCCAGCGTCTCCTCGAGTCCTCCTCAAGCCTCCTCCTCGGCCAATGGCATGGGGTTTGCCTTGCGGCCAATCAGGAAGTGGGTATTAGACCCACTCCCTGATTGGCCAGGAGGAGGATCCGTGTGACAATAAAAATTTTAATTCGCTATTGTCACACAATGGGAGGGCTCGGGACGCATTACACATTTTGAGTTTCTGCTCCATAATTGGGGCTCAGTCATGCCCCCAGCGGTGTATTCTTCCTTATAGGTCAGACAGACATGTAGAGCGTCTTCAGAGCTCTGGCTTTGAAGATGTAAGTTGAACTTTTCAAATTCAGCCCCCTAACGTTCTGTCAGTCACAACTTGAAAACTTTTACAACCTGACAATGTAAGGGTGAAGATGCCTCTCAGATTTTTCTAATGTCCATGTCCCTTTGAGAGAGATTCCACTTTACTTCCTGTTGCAGAGACAGAGCAGGAAGTGGGAGAAAATCTTCCCAAAGTAAAATCCCGTCTTAGTCAGAATAATTATCCCAATTCAAAGATATGACTTTTTTTGCACCAAAAGAATATTATCCAAATGCTGTTACCTTACAGCAGTAAGGTGAGCACCCTGTGAGCAAGATTTGTTTTTGGAGTTACCAAGGTTTTTTTTCAGCTGGAACACGGGGGAACGCAGTTCCGGCACCTCTAGCACTGAATGCATTAAAATGGCAAGGGGTGTTGAGGTGTGCTGGAGGATCTATCTTTGCTGGGGTTCATATGTTGCTGGGAGGGATCTACTATTGAGGGAGGAGTCTACTGTTGCTGATGCCGGCTGCTAGGAGATCTATTGCTGCTGGAGGGGTCTATGTAAACTGTGATGCATCCATTGTTGCTTAGGGGGTTCTTTGTTGTGGGGGTCTTTTGTTGCTGGGGGAAACTATTGTTGAAAGAGGGGTGTATTGTTGCTGGATGCAGGGGATATATTTTATGGCTTATTAACAAATTCCATAAAATTACTACAAAATGATACTTGGTGAAACTAGGGGGTGGAATAGAAGAAGGAATCAAGGAATGGTGCTCGGAGGTGGGTAGGGTCGGAGACAAGGGGTGACTTGAAAGGGGAGTTCCTGCACCTTTTCTCTGAGAAAAGAAGCCCTGGGAGTCACTATATACCTATAAGCGTTTATAACATGGTGAAGGGACACGTTGTGATTGATGCCATATGAAAGACTTTCTTTGCACTATGTTTAGTATACATATTTTCCCACCGGGAGACCCTCCGGGAGACCCGGGCAACCAGCCGGCACCTCCGCTGGCTGGATGGAGTCCCGATCTAAGCCGGATGCGGCTTCGACAGCCATAAGATTTGATTTTTCAATTTTTTTTTAATAGGGAATGTTTTATAGCAGAAAGTAGAAAATATTGGTGTTTTTTCAAAATGGACGCTCTTTTTTTTTGTTTATAGCGCAAAAACGAAAAACTGCAGAGGTGATCAAATACCACCAAAAGAAAGCTCTATTTGTGGGAAAAAAGGACATCAATTGTATTTGGGTATGGCGTTGCAAGACCAAGCAATTGTCAGTTAAAGCAACGTAATGCCAAATCGCAAAAAATGGCCTGGTCATTAAGGCGGTAAAACCTTCCGGGGCTGAAGTGGTTAAAGCAAAAAGCCGTATTGTGTCAGGACGCTGGTCTGTGCCTGGATAATAATTCTGCATGACCTGCCCTAGACTGAATTTTAGTGATTAATTATTATTATTATTATACATGATTTATATAGCGCCAACAGTTTGCGCAGCGCTTTACAATGTGAGGGAAGACAGTACAGTTACAATACAATTCAAAACAGGAGGAACTATAGGGCCCTGCTCGTTAGAGCTTACAATCTAGAAGGGAGGGTAGTGAAACAAAAAGCAATAACTGTGGGGGATGGGCTGATGGAGAAAATGGAGGTATATTTGTTAGGTGTGGGTAGGATAGGCTTCTCTGAAAAGGAGGGTTTTGATGTTTTTCCTATCATTTAAAGCTATTGTGCAGAGCTATGCACTATAAACAGAGGGCCCATTTACAATGCTGCATTTTAACACATACATTCTGCTGGGATAAAATGCATGTGTCTTGGTTCTCCATAGTGTCTGTTTCATTCTCATTGATGTAGTGTACTACTTTTGAAAAAATACAACAACCATTTTTTTCTATGTTTTAGTGCAGCGGAAGGCTCATCTAAATCAATGGCAGCATATCAAAATGCATATAACACAAGGTTTTATACATCAGCAACAGATATTAACAAGCCTTGGCCAATGGCTGTTATCCTCTTAAGATTCAAAAATGTACTGAAAATGCACAAAGGAAACATGGACGTCAATACATGACAACGCATCTGTCTAATGCACATGCAAGGATCTAAAGGGGCCCTAAGTAATAGGCCACACAAAACATTCCTTCTTTCTTAGTGCTTTAAAGTAGTAGTAAACCGCAGACATAAAAAAAAAAAAAAATACCCTGCAAAGCAATGGCATAATGTGCTAGTATGCATGGCATACTAGCACATTATGAAAAACATACCTTAGAACAGGGTTTCCCAATTCATTTTTCCCTTGAAACCCTTTGACATAGTATAGCAAAACTTTGGAACCCCCAAAAAAAAAAAAAATGTGTGCCGTAGAGTAGTGCAGCGCAAACCTTTCAATAAGCAGAGTGTAATGTTCTCTTTTGCTGGCAAATTCTTTTTATGTCTGATTTAATTGTTGACAGCGTCTTTCAATGCCCCTCAAAGAGTCTTTCAATGCCCTTGACAGTGCCTTTTAATGTCCCTTACAGAGCCTTATAATGTCCTTAACAGAGAATTTTAATGTCCCTGACAGAGAATTTCAATGTCCCTGACAGAGCCTTTCAATGTCCCTGACAGAGAATTTCAATGTCCCTAACAGAGCCTTTCAATGTCCCTAAGAGAGAATTACAATGTTCCTAACAGAGAACTTCAATGTCTCTGACAGAGAATTTCAATGTCCCTAACAGTGCCTTTCAATGTCCCTAACAGAGATTTTTAATGTCCCTAATAGAGAATTTCAATGTTCCTAACAGAGAACTTCAATGTCCCTAACAGAGAACTTCAATGTCCCTGACAGAGAATGTCAATGTCCCTAACAGAGAATTTCAGTGTCCCTAACAAAGCCTTTCAATGTCCCTAACAGAGCCTTTCAATGTCCCTTAAAGAGAACTTCAATGTCCCTAACAGAGAACTTTAATGTCCCTAACAGAGATTTTCAATGTCCCTAACAGAGAACTTCAATGTCCCTAACAGAGAACTTCAATGTCCCTAACAGAGCCTACCTAACAGAGATTTGTATCTGACAATAACGGAGCTTTAGCAATGAACTCTTCTCTCTATCACTCCTCTACCACGAGTGATGGAAAATGGCTGATGGCAGGGCTGGCTGTTTGACTGATGGGCAGACTCTCTCATGGACGAGCTTTGTAAGTGACTTGCTGATCATGGCAGGGCTGGCGGCAGGGTGGGCACTAGGGCGGGCTGGCTGATGGCAGGGCTGGCTGGTTGACTGATGGGCGGGCTCTCTCATGGACGAGCTTTGTAAGTGGTAGCTGATCATGGCGGGGCTGGCGGCAGGGCGGGCACTAGGGCGGGCTGGCTGATGGCAGGGCTGGCTGGTTGACTGATGGGCGGGCTCTCTCATGAACGAGCTTTGTAAGTGGCTGGCTGATCATGGCAGGGCTGGCGGCAGGGTGGGCACTAGGGAGGACTGACTGATGGCAGGGCAGGCTGGTTGACTGATGGGCAGACTCTCTCATGGACGAGCTTTGTAAGTGGCTGGCTGATCATGGCAGGGCTGGCGGCAGGGTGGGCACTAGCATGGACTGGCTGATGGCAGGGCTGACATCAGGGCGGTATTAAGATCACTCTCCCTTGATCTCTTATGAGACCGTGGTTGCGCGATCCCTGCTTTTTCTGACATTCCGGGAACAGCAGGCGGCGGCCATCTTGGATGTGGCAACCTGTTGCGGAACCCCAATTTTGTTCTAGCAGAACCCTAGGCCCTTAGAATGACAGGGCTTTTATCTTTCCCTGGTTTTCCTTCTGGGTTTGCGGGTTCCAGCTTTATGAGGGGCCGGAGCCACACCACGTCACTCCCGTGCCTAAGTCAGCTCTGCCACGGAGCTCTGAAAGTCTGGCACGGTATGCTGGACCTTCAGAGCACATGCACCGGTGGCGACAACGCAAGTCTATGAGACATCCACTGTACCTACAGATAAGCCTTATAATAGACTTACCTCCTAAAAAGGAGTTTACTACCACTTCCATAGAGATGAAATGACAGGCATGGATTACTAGATGAAAAATAAAGAAAAAAAAAAGCCTAGAAAATGAAAACGAATGCAGCTACTACATCTAAGAACGGTTAAGATACAATATAATACATTTTTTGGGTGGTTAGATACACTTCATCATAGTGGCTCTGACAGCCATAAGACCATAAGACCCCTTTTATATTTTTTCAGCCAGCACTGGGGAGCTACAATTCATTGAGGGAACCATGAATGCCAACATGTACTGTGACATACTGAAGCAGAGCATGATCCCCTCCCTTCAGAGACTGGGCAGTATTCCAACATAATGACCCCCAAACACCCCTCCAAGATGCCCACTGCCTTGCTAAAGAAGCTGAGGGTAAAGGTGATGGCCTGGCCAAGCATCTCTCCAGACCTAAACCTATCCCTTTAAGTTTCAATTTTGAATGGAGTGTATTTTCCATATACTACAGTGATGAAGCGCTGAAGCTCCTGTGAACAAACACTGACCTAATCTTCCTAGTAATCACCAATAAATAACCAATAATAAATTGATTTGTATGACAGTATAATGTTATGGTCTGGTTATCTGCTTAGTATTAATTGAAGACGCAGAGGCCTGACATAAACAAATCCCCACGTGTGAGCGCTTATAATGTGAGTTATGTTTATGATGCTGCTTTGGAAACAACGTTGACAGCGCTCTACAGAACCGCTGAAGATAGGGACCATAAAAATGTCAAATCCATGCTTTACGATTGCTGGAGGGATCATTCAGGGCTTTTGATATTATCTATGGTTCCTTGATGTTCTGATGGTGTTCCATGCACCGTGGGGGATCTGATGACTTCCAATGCTGAGCAAAAAAAAAAAAAAAGTCTATCATTTCCAATATCGAACATTTTGAAGAGATATTTAATCTGTCTGTTGTAAAATGACACAAAATTCCTCTTTAGAGTTTAACTCTTGAGATCCTCTGCACGGCAGCTGAAATTTAAGATTAGGCTCAAAATGTTAGTATGTGAACTGGCTACTGAAGTGAGAAATGGGGGACAGGGCAGTTGTGATTGACACATTCTGATCTGCAGTTTCTGCTCTTTGCAGCTGATGCAGGGTCATGTTTCCATCGGTGGGAGAGGTGTTGAGACTCGGTCAGAGGTCACGCACTTCGACGCTGCAAGTGCAAAAGAAACATTTTTGTGATCAGGAATTGGAAGAATGAAAGCTGAAAGGAGTTGTAAAGTCAGAAGGTTTTTTATCTTATTGCCATCTATGCATAAAGATAAAAAGCCTTCTGTGTGTAGCAGCCTCGCCAGCACCCCCTAATACTTACCTGAGCCCCTTCTCTATCCAGCAATGTCCACAAGTCCCTCAGCCATCTGGGACTCTCCTTCCTGATTGGCTGAGGCACAGCTGTGGAGCCAATGGCGCCCGGATCTGTCAATCAAAGTCAGATAGCCAATCTGGAGAGAGAGGTGGGGCCAAACGGCATCTCCGGGTCTGAATGAATACACTAAGCTGCATTTTGGCTTGGGTGCCCCCATAGCAAGCTGCTTGCTGTGGGGTCACTCAACAGGAGGGAGGGGCCCGAGAAGAGGAGGATCCGGGCTTCCCTGTGCAAAACCAACTGCACAGAGGAGGTGAATAAAAAAACAAAAAACAAATTGAGACTTTACAATCACTTGAACTCTAGTCAGGTGTAAAAAAGCATACAGCAATATAGTTTGTCCTCTTTAAAAATCAATAACTGTATCTGTAATTTAAAGTGGTACTAAAGTCTGCCTTTTTATTCATACATACAGGTAAGCCTCTAATAAGGCTTACCTGTAGGTGCAGTAAATATCTCCTAAGCATGCTTTGTTTCAGAGATATTTACTTTAATAACAGCCAATGACATCACCGGAGCATGTGCACTGTGCTCTCAATGGATGGCATGCTGTCCATTGAGAGAGCTGTGTCACACCTATGACTGCCGTGTGCATAGGTGGGAGTGACATAATCGTGGCTCGGCCATTCAAACGGCCGGAGCCTGCAAACCCAGAAGGAAGACAGTGTGAGGATAGAAGCCTCTGCAGCAGTGACAGCATGCTGCTGGAGGTCTTTGTTTTAAGGTAAGTCTGTTATGAACTTTAATGGCATCTTCATTTTAGTCTTAGGGTTCAATATTGAGTTGGCCCACCCTTTGCAGCTTCAACTCTTCTGGAAAGGCTGTCCACAAGGTTTAGGACTGTGTCTAATGGGAAAGATTGGCCATTCTTCCAGAAGCGCATTTGGGAGGCCAGGCACTGATGTTGGACAAGAAGGCCTGGCTAGCAGTCTCTGCTCTAATTCAACCCAAAGGTGTTCAATCGGGTTGAGGTCTGGACTCTGTGCAGGCCAGTCAAGTTCCTTCACCCCAAACTCGCTCATCCATGTCTTTATGGACCTTGCTTTGTGCACTGGTCCAAATCATTTGGTGGAGGGAGGTAGTTGTGTGGGGTTGTTGCTCAGGGGTTGGGCATGGCCTCTTAGTTCCAGTGAAGGGAACTCTTAAAGTGGTTATCAAGCCACTGTCATATCTTCATATAATCGTCTGTGAATAATAATGTTGTGTGCCCCAGTGTCTGTGTTTTTTTTTTAAAAATGCTGTTCTATACCTTGGATATGGAAAGGTTGGGAGACAAGGATTTCGGGCACTAAATTTTCATAAAATTGCTTTTTATTAAACAAACACTTTAAAAACATCTAGTGATACAAGCAGATGAGAAAAATCTACATTGAACATGAGACCAGAAAACGGTCGACAGTATAAGATATAATCTTGCATGAGGTACTAGACCTTCATATAGTATGGGAACAGTTGTGTACAGAACAAGTTGTATTATGCATACATCCAATGTGATATACTTCAAAGCAGACAGAGCCTGCCGGCGGACACCTCGATGCTCAGGGTGCCAGTCAGCAGGGTCGGCTGAAGTTTACAGTAAATACATGGTATACATTACTCATGACAGTTTGCTCAACATGTTTCGCCTTCTCAGTGAAAGCTTCGTCTGGAGCTTAATAATTGTTTTGTCTGTACAGTGTATATTCTGAACTTTTTTGGTACTGTAACGAGGAGGACTAAAAGACGGTCACTGAGCTCATAAATGGGGGAGCCGATGTTCACAAGGAGTATAAATACAAACGCTCCTGTGTGTTTGTATCGATCCTGCAGAATACTTTGTTAAGATAGGGATAAATTAGACCTGCCTTGTAAGTGGCAGACACCTGTTGAGCCAAATTCCGTCATAGATGTCCTCCCCGGATGGGGAACCGCCGCCGGGGAGGACATCTATGACGGAATTTGGCTCAACAGGTGTCTGCCACTTACAAGGCAGGTCTAATTTATCCCTATCTTAACAAAGTATTCTGCAGGATCGATACAAACACACAGGAGCGTTTGTATTTATACTCCTTGTGAACATCGGGCTCCCCCATTTATGAGCTCAGTGACCGTCTTTTAGTCCTCCTCGTTACAGTACCAAAAAAGTTCAGAATATACACTGTACAGACAAAACAATTATTAAGCTCCAGACGAAGCTTTCACCGAGAAGGCGAAACATGTTGAGCAAACTGTCATGAGTAATGTATACCATGTATTTACTGTAAACTTCAGCCGACCCTGCTGACTGGCACCCTGAGCATCGAGGTGTCCGCCGGCAGGCTCTGTCTGCTTTGAAGTATATCACATTGGATGTATGCATAATACAACTTGTTCTGTACACAACTGTTCCTATACTATATGAAGGTCTAGCACCTCATGCAAGATTATATCTTATACTGTCGACCGTTTTCTGGTCTCATGTTCAATGTAGATTTTTCTCATCTGCTTGTATCACTAGATGTTTTTAAAGTGTTTGTTTAATAAAAAGCAATTTTATGAAAATTTAGTGCCCGAAATCCTTGTCTCCCAACCTTTCCATATCCAATGATTTAAATGTAGGATAGGGGCCTCTTCAGATGTTATATATAATGACCCAGACTGCTGCTGTCTGGTGAGTCATGTGTTTTTGGAAAAAAAGAGCTGTTCTATACCTGATTTCAGAGCGCCTCCCAGGGCCAACGTGCCTGACTGTCTCTCCCCTCTCTCAATCTGACAGCTAGAGTGGGAGGGGCCGAGAATCCCTCGCTGATGTCAGTCGGGAGGGGAGGAGGAGAGAGGTGGCTGGTCACGTGAGTGCCGAGCGGCGCTCTGAAATCAGGTATAGAGCGGCATTTTATTTTTATAAAACACAGACACTGGGTCACACAGCATCATTAACCACAGAGGATAATATGAAAAATTAATTTCAGCAGCAGGAGGGGAGGAACAGGCACTGTCACGAGCTGACAGGCAGGGAGGGAGGGGGGAGACGAGGGCAGGAGAGCTGCGGAGAGCTGCGGATGACGGAGGCATATAAACTGACCACAATGTCAGGGCTCAGCAGCCATAATAAACCACGGTTAGTTTACAGGGGTGGCAGAACCAGGCAGGATTAGCCAGGTATTTCAGGTGATACAGGGGGCCAAATTACACAGCACTGTGCTGTAAAATATGCTTTAAAGGAACAGGATCCATTTTTTTTTTTTTTAGGGTAACAAACACTTGAAGGCGTCAGCATACCAAGACATTTTGGACAATTTCATGCTCCCAACTTTGTACGAACAGTTTGGGGATGGCCCCAACATAACTGCGCACCAGTGCACAAAGCAAGGTCCAAAAAGACATGGATGAGTGAGTTTGGGGTGGAGGAACTTGAACATCCTGCCTCCGATAGAACACCTTTGGGATGAATTAAAGCGGAGACTGCAAGCTAGACCTTCTCTTCCAACATCAGTGCCCGACCTTACAAATGCGCTACAGACTAAGACTAGGATGCCATTAAATTTAATGTGTGTGTAAAGGCGGGCGTCCCAATACTTTTGGTAATATGGTGTATGCAATGCATAGTAGCACATACTATGCTCTTAACTTCCAGGAAGATGATTTTTTTTCTTTTTTGCGGTGTACTCAACACTGTATCTTGGCCTAGGCCTAGGGCAGCACTTTGCAGGGGGGCGGCAAAAAAGCTCCACTGCACAAAAAAAATGGTCTGCTCCCAAACCTAAATAGTCCCCGCCGGCTTGTGCTACACTTTTAGTGTAGTGCCAGCAGTAGCATTGCTTTGGGGGTTTGGGGGTGCAGATCGCACCCGGGTGACACCCACCAGAGGGGTGACACCTGTCTGCCGGGCTGCATGTCCTAAAGACTGGTTGTGGTGTGTGTCACCAGTGCTTCCCCACACTGACTATGGCTGCGGCTATAGCCAGGTCTCTCATCAGAAGAGACAGGCAAGGGAATCCAACAGTGACTGGGTGTGTACCTCAAAGAGACGCAGCAGCCCCCCGCATGGATGACCGATCCCTGTGCGGGAGGTATATCTGGGGATGTTCACTAAAGTCCACTTCTGCAGTGGGGGAAGAAGCCGGTCCGGAGAAAATCAGGTCAGTTCGTGACTGCTACTAAAACTCCATACATCCCTCCATACATCTGTCCCTCCATACATCTGTCCCTCCATACATCTGTCCCCCATCCACTCTTCCCTCCTTCCTTTCATTCATCCATCTATCCCTCCTCCATTCATCCATCTATCCCTCCTTCCATCCATAAATCTGTCCATCCTTCCATTCATTCCTCCATCCTCCATCCATAAATCTGTCCATCCTTCCATTCATTCCTCTATCCTCCATCCACAAATCTGTCCATCCTTCCATTCATTCCTCCATCCATAAATCTGTCCATCCTTCCATTCATTCCTCCATCCTTCATCCATAAATCTGTCCATCCTTCCATTCATTCCTCCATCCTCCATCCATAAATCTGTCCATCCTTCCATTCATTCCTCTATCCTCCATCCACAAATCTGTCCATCCTTCCATTCATTCCTCCATCCATAAATCTGTCCATCCTTCCATTTATTCCTCCATCCATAAATCTGTCCATCCTTCCATTCATTCCTCCATCCATAAATCTGTCCATCCTTCCATTCATTCCTCCATCCTCCATCCATAAATCTGTCCATCCTTCCATTCATTCCTCCATCCATAAATCTGTCCATCCTTCCATTCATTCCTCCATCCATAAATCTGTCCATCCTTCCATTCATTCCTCCATCCATAAATCTGTCCATCCTTCCATTCATTCCTCCATCCTCCATCCATAAATCTGTCCATCCTTCCATTCATTCCTCCATCCATAAATCTGTCCATCCTTCCATTCATTCATCCATCAATAAATCTGTCCATCCTTCCATTCATTCCTCCATCCATAAATCTGTCCATCCTTCCATTCATTCCTCCATCCTCCATCCATAAATCTGTCCATCCTTCCATTCATTCCTCCATCCATAAATCTGTCCATCCTTCCATTCATTCCTCCATCCATAAATCTGTCCATCCTTCCATTCATTCCTCCATCCATAAATCTGTCCATCCTTCCATTCATTCCTCCATCCATCCATAAATCTGTCCATCCTTCCATTCATTCCTCCATCCATAAATCTGTCCATCCTTCCATTCATTCCTCCATCCTTCATCCATAAATCTGTCCATCCTTCCATTCATTCACCTCTACTTTCATCCATCCACTAATCCCTCTTTCCATCCATCCATCCATCCATCCATCCATCCATCCCTTCTTCCCTTTCTCCAACAATCTCCACCAAGCTGACCCAACACTAAAAAAAAAAATCAGATTGGACATTCTCCTTTATATATACCGAAACCATGTAATATAAAGGACATAGCTAAGGCAGGCCCTTGTACTACAAATTTGATGGTAGCTCAAAAGGAGATTGTACAATCAGATTGTAAAGAATATGGCCTGCTTAAGGCTCGCTATGTGTGTTACAAAAGGTGGGACCTAAAGAGAAAGGGGTGTGATTTACAGATGGCAGGGCGGGTCTTAAATGGGAAGGGCGTGGCCTTGACAGGAAGGGGTGGGTCATATTTAAAATAGAGGGTGTGTGTTTTTAGCCAGGCCTAGGGCAGCACAAAACCTAAATACACCACTGGGTGTACTATTTGCTTTAAACTAAGGTAAGGCTAGGTTTACATCTATGCGTTTTGCAGTGCATTTGTAGATTTGCAGAAACGCACTACAGTCCATTTAGCATTAGTTCCTATGGGTCACATTCACATCCATGAAGTTTCTCAGGGGCATCTTTTAGAAAAGTGCAGGGACTTTTTTTGCAAGCAGTACGCAGCATTTTTGGCTCCATAAACTTCAATTGAAGTGGATCAAAAATTCATGAAAAACGCATGTACATGCATTTTTGGTGTGGTTTCCGGCATAACAACATTACATATCCCAAAAACGCATTAAATCCCATCAAAAACACACATGACAAAAACGGAATGGGCTGTAAAATAGGCCTCGAAAAAGCATTGCCCACCCACGCATACTGTAGATGTGAAACTAGCCTCAGAATGTGATTTTGTCTTCAGATCAGCCTCCTGAAATCGCCTATACAGAATAGAAGATAAAAAGCACTAGAAGTCAATTTGCTGTGCTGCCGGGCTCATGTGCTCACAGTAAACATGTTGATTGGAGGGTAGAGCAGAGTAATCGGATGGACTTATTGCTGTTGCTGCTGATTCACCATCCCATTCCAATCAGCAGGCTGGATGTGTTATTGACCAAGATGTACCACTGGTGCAGAAGGGGTCAAAAACCCAAATTTGGATGAAGGCTGACTGATCCGAACTACAAATCCTGTGCCAGGGAAACAACTTTCCATAAATGTCTTATAACTGTGCATTTTGCAGCTTGTTTCGAGTTCTGAAGCGATTTTTTTATAGTTACATTGATCCAGCTTGGACTAATGTAAGTAAGTATATTCCATACTGGTGGAATCCTTCTAGAAGCTGGAAATCCCTGTAGCAGACTCCGGCACAGCTACTACTCTGATCTCCACTAGCTTCCGGATCCCATGATGACTGGCTTCTCTGATGCATTGTGAAGACAGAGGGTTTCTCGCTAGGCATGGCCACCTTTTACTTTACACTTTCTAAATGAATGCAAATCATTCTTTGATTGGAAAAGGTTAAGAGGCGAGGTGCAAATATAGCAATCTCCACATCATCCAATCAGAGAAAGCTTTACATTCATAGAGAAAATGGAAAGTGTTCTATGCATGGTGCCCATGCTGAGCGAGTGACCTTCTGTATTTAGTAAGATGGGCAGCCATTTGGCACAGATGCAGAAACAGTACCTACTACAAAGACTTCCAGCTTGCAGGGGGATCTTCCAGTTTTCAGGGGAATCTTCCAGTACAGGGGTATCTTCCAGTTCCAGTGGCACATACATACATACATTGGTCACACTAGAATGCAGTGCAGACAAGATGTGTTGCCGTGTGACTTCCCACACCACATTCCAATTGTACTGCCTCTGCAATCTGCTGTTGGGGTCAGTGCAAATTAACGACACCCCACACACAAGTCGCAAACGCAGTGCTTTTAGCCACACCAGATTGCATGGTACTTACCGTATGTACACATGCAATTGCTGTGCTTTTAAAAAAGTACTAGTGCATGCACTACTTTTGGTGCAGTGCGATTTCAGCCCATTCAAAATTAACTGTACAGAACTGCATGTGAATCACACAGGAGTCACATACTATTCCTGTGTGATTCGCATGCAGTTCTCAGTGTGAATATATAATAACCCAAAGTTCACATCTATGCGGCTGCAATTGATGTGTTTTTCGGTGCGTTTTTAGCAGTGCATTTTTAAACCCAGGTTTTTGATGCATTTTTGCATACAGTTTTCATATATTTGGCTTTTTTTCCTAATTAACAAACTGTGAATAGCTGATTCAGGAAGGGGCACTACTCGCTCATCCCCTCCCCTTCCTTACCTGCTGGGCTGCATGCTCAGATAAGGGCCTGCTATGGATTTGGGGGGGGGGGGGGGACCTCATGCCATTTTATAAAACATTTTGGCATGGAGTTTCCCCTCAAAATCTATAACAACCCCAAAGGGTCTGGTATAGATTGGACCCAAAGGGCCTGGTATGGATTGGGCCCAAAGGGCCTAGTATGGATTGGGCCCAAAGGGCCTAGTATGGATTGGACCCAAAGGGCCTGGTATGGATTGGACCCAAAGGGCCTGGTATGGATTGGGCCTAAAGGGCCTGGTAAGGATTGGGGAGGAGACCCCACACAGTTTTTTACCAATTTTTTTTATTGCCGGCAATTCATGTTTTTTTTAGCTGTCAGTGGGGAACCTCGCTGACAGCTGATGACTCATCGGTTGTTAAGGATGCAGCGGCCGCTCCTCCCCTCCCTTTCCTGACATGCTGGGCTAGTATAGATTGGACCCAAAGGGCCTGGTATGGATTGGGCCCAAAGGGCCTAGTATGGATTGGACCCAAAGGGACTGGTATGGATTGGGCCTAAAGGGCTTGGTAAGGATTGGGGAGGAGACCCCACACAGTTTTTTTACCAATTTTTTTTATTGCCGGCAATTCTTGTTTTTTTTTTAGCTGTCAGTGGGGAACCTCGCTGACAGCTGATGACTCATCGGTTGTTAAGGATGCGGCGGCCGCTCATCCCCTCCCTTTCCTTACCTGCTGGGCTGCATGCTTAGATAAGGGTCTGGTATGGATTTTGGGGGGGAACCTTACGCCATTTTTTAAAACATTTTGGCCTTCCCCTCAAAATCCATACCAGATCCAAAGGGCCTGGTATGGATTGGACCCAAAGGACCTGGTATGGATTGGGCCCAAAGGGCCTAGTATGGATTGGACCCAAAGGGCCTTGTATGGATTGGGCCTAAAGGGACTGGTAAGGATTGGGGAGGAGACCCCACGCATTTTTTTACCAATTTTTTTATTGCCAGCAATTCTTGTTTTTTATTTAGCTGTCAGTGGGGAACCTCACTGACAGCTGATGACTCATCGGTTGTTAAGGATGCGGCGGCCGGCTTTCCAGCCCGTTCCTAAACAACCAGCTGTACACATTTTGTTATGTTATGTACAAACGCATCAAAAACACTTACGTCTTTGGTGCAGGTCCATTGAAGTCTTTTACACGCAAAATGCAATCTGCTGCGGGAAAAAAAAAACCCTGACCCTTTACAAAAACGCACGTCTGAAAAACACATAGATGTGAATGTGTACCATAGGAAAGCATGTTACATGAACTGTAGTGAGTTTCTGCAAATTACCAAAAGCACTAAAAAATGCATAGGTGTGAACCGAGGGTAAGTCTATAGTGTGTATGTGTCTCCATCCAGAGCACTAAGTGGCATTTCTTTCTGCTGCTCTATTCCTCTGCTATCTGCATAAGTCTCTTCTGACAAGTTTTCCTGACACCAAGGAAAAAAAGGTAACAGGGAAGGGCGATCCAGCACACAGCCTGTGATTGACAGCCTCAGCTGTGTTCCTATGTGCTGTGTGAAGGGGATTGTGTACCTTCCCTCCAATCAGCTCCCAGAGCTCCCTTCACTTAGCTCTACAGAGTGTATATTCAGCTCTCCACCCCCGGCCTGTAGAAGTAAAGACAAGCTGTATAAATTCTTATTTTTGAACACATGAACAGAAGAGAAGACTGCAGATAGAGAGATGTAACTTATGTAGGAGGATTTATTTCATCCCCTTGTATCACCTGTGGCCAGTCACTTCACTTGGTATACTGTATGCAAGAATTTACAACCACTTCAGGCCACCCTCCATCCACTAGGTGGTGAACTAAGGATGTGGACTGCCAGAGATGCTGAGGAGAGAAGCATATGACTGTGGGAGATGTAGTCCCCAAAGAGACCTGGCCTGTACTACAGTTTTGTACTTGAGCTTTAACTCCCAGAGGCACTGAAAAGCAGGAGTGTTGTAATTTATTTCTCTTCCTCTTCCTCTCTATAATAAGTTGAGGGTTCTTTAGTAGTGATTCCCAAAAACTAGGAGCCCGTTCACAACTCTTCTTAATATGGCATGTTCAGTGTGCTTTTAATGTATTGTGTTAAAACATAATGCAGCATGAAAAGCATCTTATGTGAGTTTCCAATTTATTTCTCTGAGGCATAGGAAAAATATTGACAAGTGGCCTGAAAAACACATTAATCAAAATCCTTATTGCATTTTCATGTGTTTTTTTAGTGTTTTCCATGCCTTGCCATTGACTATAGTGCATCATTTTTTTTTTTCTTTTGTTTGTGGCAGTGTCATTTAAAGAACAACTCCACTTAGAAGAATTTTCTCCCTTTTGGGTGGAGTGGGAGACGATTTGTCCCACTAACGGGTCTTTCATATTATCTAGGACCCCACCGATACGTTTGCCCCCAACGTCCAGCATGGTATGACAGCTCTGAACTTTTTAGGCAAGCTTGTTGTTACAGCCATGAAGAGGGCTGGAGCCTCAGCAAACTAGCCATGAAGAGTGCTGGAGCCTCAGCAAACTAGCCATGAAGAGTGCTAGAGCCTCACCAAAGTAGCCATGAAGAGTGCTAGAGCCTCACCAAAGTAGCCATGAAGAGTACTGGTGCCTCAGCAAACTAGCCATGAAGAGTGCTAGAGCCTCACCAAAGTAGCCATGAAGAGTACTGGTGCCTCAGCAAACTAGCCATGAAGAGTACTGGTGCCTCAGCAAACTAGCCATGAAGAGTGCTAGAGCCTCACCAAAGTAGCCATGAAGAGTACTGGTGCCTCAGCAAACTAGCCATGTAGAGTGCTGGAGCCTCACCAAAGTAGCCATGAAGAGTGCTGGAGCCTCAGCAAACTGTCAAACCCAGGGCCAGGACAAGGGGTGGGCTGGAGTGACGGCCATGGCCGTTGTGGCATCATGTGAGGTTAAGGGGCACCGCAAAGAGATTGGGGAGAGGGGATTTGTGTTGGGAGGGGAAATTGTTCTAGGAGGGAAAATTTGATGGTGGAGTGGTGATTTGGGGGGGGGGGGGGTTGTTTAAAGTGGTAATGAGGAATAGGATTTGTGCTAGGGTGGGGGATTTGGGGGTTTGTGCTAGAAAAGTAACATGGTGGGGGGTCATTTGTGCCAGGAGAGGACTTTGTTTGGGGAGGAGGATTTATGATAGTAGAGATGATTGATGGGCATTTGTGCTAGTAAGGGACATTTTTTTGGGGGGGGGATTTGTGCTAGGATTTTGGATTGGGAGAATTAGTGCTGGAAGGGGGGATTTGGAGTGAAGGAGGGAGAGGATTTGTGCTTGGAGGGGAAATTTGAGGGGTAGAGGATTTGTATCAGTAAGGGGAATTGTTTTATTTTTTTGGGGGGGGGGGGGGGGTGGAGATGTACTGGGAGTATATGTGGAATAAGAGGATTTGAGCTCCATTATGCGGGGGGGGGGGGGGGGTACGGACTTTTTGCTGACACATAATGCTCATACATCTAGCCCAATTTGACATGTTCGCCCTGGGCTCTAGGTGACCTTGTCCCGGCACTGTGCAAACCTTTCCCCATCCTAAACAGATAACCGAATCTAAAAGTTTACTACATTGTGAACAGTTTTTTTTTCCTCTGTACCCCTTCAAGGTGAGCTCCACATGCAGAAACGGTTATTTAAAGGCACAAAGAACATCAAATCACTCTTTGTGTGCATCAAATGCCTTTCCAGAGCCAGATATTACCTTGTAAAATGAACAGTGACATTATCACTGTGCTGCATATAACCTGGGCAAAGAGCAGAACTGTGGGATGGGCTCGGCAGGCTCCGCCCACTACAGGCTCCCTGCAGAAAAGGACAGAAGTGGGCAGATACAAGACCAGTCACCCTGAACACAGGGAGAGAGAAGCAGTGACTGGTCTTTATTACAAAGTATCACTCTGAAATATAACACAGATCTGGAAGATGTGCACAAATTCTACCAAGATTTAAGGAAGAATAAGTCTTTTCTTGTATTTAGACAGCATTAGCTTTTCCCAGAGTTCAACTTTAAAACTGTCACATCAGAGATCAGACCATGAATGTAAATGACAAGAAATGTAGCTCAGTAGTCTCTCCTCCCATTAGAACAAAATACAAAGTAACACTATTTTACAGAGAAAGAGCAATTTTAGCTGTTATTTCCTAATAAATTGCTACCACCAGCAGTGTCAATAAGTCAGCCTGACCCCTGGTAGTGCCTGAATGAATACCCAGTCACTTGTAATAACATAAACTTTAAATTGTTGACTGCAATAAAACTGGAAATCCCTACACATTTGGCAGCAGTTCTTTACTCGGTTTTTATTTGTCATGTTTGTTGTCAGCATTTCTGAGCATCTTAAAGGCCACTAAAACAAACATGACGAGTGTCATTGTTGAGCCTCGTAAAAAAAAAGTCAGGCTTCTAAACTTTTTGAGTAATAAGAACAGAACACGTGAAGATCAGATCTCCTCATCTGCATAATAAGTGCTTCCAAAGGTACAGAAATCTATGGATCAGTATGACAAATGTTGAGGGCCTTGGAACCAAGAACTTAAAGACTTTGTACCACAGACTGCCATCACACGCTTTGGGGGGGGGGGCTGAATGGAACTTTCTTGTGGAACTTTTTCCCAGGAGGACATTGATAACGCCTGGTGGGTGTTGCACTGCTTTAAGGACGCTTTATGGTGCGCCCGTTTGTGCCTTATCCACCAGTGGGAGAGGAAGTCCATTGAGGACTGTCGCAGAATGGTTCACAGTCTGCTCAGAAACTTTCATTTGATGGATCCCAAGGAGGCAGCGCTGTATTTTGGCCTAGGCCAACAAGGCCCAGGCCTAGGGCGGCACTTTGCAGGGGGGCAGCAAAAAAGCTGCCCCCCTCCACATGAGACTCTATTGGCCACTGGTTGCTAGAGCCGCCTCTCTCACCCCCTTTCTCTCTCTCATCCCCCTCTCTCATTGCCCCCTCTCTCTCTCACCCCTCCTCTCGCTCCCTCTCTCTCATCCCCCTTTCTCATCCCCCCTCTCTCTCTCATCCCCCCTCTCTTATCCCCCTCTCTCTCTCTCATCCCCCTCTCTCTCTCATCCCCCCCTCTCTCTCTTTGATCACCCCCTCTCTCTCTTCCCCACACCCCCCCCTCTCTCTCTCTCCCTCACCTACCCCCCTCCCCCCCTTCTCTCTCTCCCACCCCCTCTCACCCCCCTCTCTCATGAGATCGCAGGGGTTCATGCTGGGACTTGTAGTCCTTCAATTTTGGAGGGAGTTACATCGGTTAAAAAAGGAATGGGCAAAATTTACATAGGAGGGGGGGGCGCCCAATTTTAGTTTTGCCTAGGGCAGAACAAAACCAAAATACACCACTGCAAGGAGGAAGAGGAGGTCTGAAGATTTCCCCTTCCCCCATGGGTGGGAAATCTTCCTCCCGTTCCCCCTGTGTGTCTTTGTACTTTCAATAAAGCTTTGTGCTTGTGAACTCCTTCCCCTCCCCTATCCCCATCTCCTACCCCCCATCACACTTGATGCTTATTGAATTATATTATGGTTGAAATGATGCGTGCACTGTTCAGTAATATGTACAGTACATAGTAACATGTTTCTAGTCAGAGTTGTATAAAGTACTCGAAACCCATACTTGAGTAAAAGTACAAGTGCTCGATCAAAAAGTGACTTGAGTAGAAGTGGAAGTGCTCGATCAAAAAGTGACTTGAGTAGAAGTGGTAGTGCTCGATCAAAAAATGACTTGAGTAGAAGTACTATTGTAGTATTCAACATTTTTTGTACTTCAGTATTGCAAGTAGTTTTTTTTTTTTTAATTTTGCTACTCAAATACTGAAAGTAAAAGTACCAGTAGTTTTGAAAAAAAAATTGCTACTCAAGTACTGAAAGTAAAAGTACAAGTACTGTGTTATGTAGTTATTAAAGAAAGAAGTCAAAAGTTTGAACATCATATTGTTTTTTATTATTTCAAATGCAACTTTTATTTATACATACAGTAGCATTTATTTTTGTATGCGCTGATAATACACATGATTTGAGCTTCATGAAACCTGCCATCTACTGTTCTGGCAGTGGTAATTTTTATAATAGTAACGAGTAACTATGCAGCACAAAAAAAAAATATCGGAGTAGAAGTATTGAAATCATTGAAAAAATGTAGTGAAGTAAAAGTGGAAGTAAGAGAAAAAAATTCTACTCCAGGAAAGTACAGATACCGCCTTTCGGTACTTAAGTACAGTAGTGAAGTAGTTCTACTTAGTTACTATACATCTCTGTTTCTAGTAAATGCTTTTGGGGTAAGCGGCGTCATGAATGATGTGATGGTTGGGGGCAACTTTACTCCACACAAGACATTAGGCATCAAACCGCAGAGTGAATGTATTGATTGTATGATTGGAAATGTATTGTTATATAGTGTATTTATGCGCTGCGTTGCAGTACAGGGCAGAATGTACCCCCATTATGTATTTGTTTTTTGTATATTTTATTATGCAAAATAAAGTATACCTTTTTCAACAACAAAAAAAATAGACAACTAGAGATTTCACAAGAGGTTTGGAATAGTGGAATAGCAGTGTGTATTGCAGTATAGGTTTTCTGTAACGTTTAACTAAATGAAGGTGGAATTCCGGGGTAATACTAACTAAGCTTAAAACTGCTTCCACCCCCTTCTAACACCTATGCTAGCTACACTTTAAAGTTAAGATGCATATACTTGTGGGCAGGCATATAAATAATAATGTGTGCTTGTGCCTTATAATGTCATGCCTCCATATTTACATATACAAATGTAGCACTGCCCCCTAGGGAGCTGCTGAGTGTGGATTCCCCTGGGTTACCAATAGCAACAGTCTGTAAAACGTATCACTTTAAGACTTGGCTCTGACAATGAACAGTCCAGGGGATTTGTTTTTTTGTGTTTTATTTTAGAACTTGGATGGGAGAAGGGATGAGTGGGATACTCCAACTTGAACTATGCACAATCTCTGAGGACAACTGCCTGTAGTGTGTGCGGCAAAGGCCACTGCTTCACCTTGCCACTGAAGTGAAGTAGAAGATATGTTCCTGAATAAATTCCTCTTCAGGGTCCTAACCTGGCACCCCCTTTCTCACTTCCCATGCATGCTAGCCCTTGTCCATTGACTCTCCACTGGAGTGGTCCCCTTCCTGGGCAGACCCCTGGCAAGGTTCCCAGTACTCATGGACACTGTTTTTCCCTGGGTTGCTCTGCCTTCAGCTCCACTCGTCAGTATCCTGGACCTGGACCTCCTGGCTCAGCATCACAGACTTGGTCCACTAGGCCGACTGCCTGTGACCACCTTCCTTGCTGACAGGAGGAGAGACAGCCATCATCCTCCTCCTGGGACCTGGCTTACCGCCCAAAGACCCCTGTCACATGTGCCCCGGCTTTTATGACTGATCCCAGAATGCACTACTGTTGTGCCAACCCACTGGGACAGCCACAAAAGCCTGTGTGTCACTGGCTGGGTTTCCTCCACTGTCCAACAGGCTCTCCCATTGGATTTAGTGGGGACACTCCCTCAGCCCAGATGAATCACACATGGACACATGCAACAGGCAGAACTAACAATCAGGCTCCCCTGATAAGCAGATAGAGCTGGTAAGCTTTTACCAACCTAGCATCTACCTAGGAGGGTGCTACACAAAGAACTAAAAACATTTTTCATGGTACTTTAAATGAGGTACAACATAAATTTGCATAAAAAGATTTATTAAGCAATAAATGAAAATCTTTTTACATAAAACATTTTTAAAAGTTGATTTGTAAATATTAACATGTATCAGCATACAGTCAATATAGTATTCATTTAATGATACATATACAAATTCCACCTCTCATTGCTGGGGTACAGATAGCTTGGCAGGTAGATTATGAACCGCTCCCCTCACAATACATGAGACCCTGTTACCCCTGCTCACTTACTGCTCTCCCGCTGTCTGGCTGTAATATCATCCATCTTTTGTGTTTGTTGCCCCTAGCAAAGGCATATCACCACTTCTCCTGAGGTGTACGCACTACAAGCCCTGTTCTTCCATACACCATTACCACCATGCACCCCTTTAAGTAATTTCAGTCCAGGTTAGGAAAAAGTTTTAAAACCTTTACTGGAAACTCTCAGTATAACAGTTCCACAAAAAGTGCTCAGGTAACTGTGGCTCTCTGTGGTAGCAGCAGCTCTGTGATGTGGCTGGAGATTACATGCTGTATCCTGTCTCTATCTTCTCTCCCATGCAGATTTTCTGACTGGGAAGAGCCCTCCCCCCTTTGATTATCAGCAGAGGGAGAGAGGCAAAGCTCAGTAGAAAGTGCAGAAAACAGGTTAATTGTTTCCCTCCCAGCTGAGGCATCAGCTATTTCACTAACCGGCATTTCAACCTGCTTACATACTTACCTATTCTTAGGCTGTTTTAGTCTGATCATGTGATCTCCACAGCGCCAGCTACAGGGAAGAGGAGAGAGCAATCCGGCAACAGCAGGAATGCCTGAGCGGTGACATCACCCATAGACGTACTATGGATAAATGCAAAAAGCTGGCAACTTTCTGTGGGCTGTATAATCTTCTTTATTAGGGCACAGGATAAGAGCAACACAGCGTAAAGCTAACACGTTTTAGCCGAAGAGGCCAGGTTTTTGGAGCCTAAGCCGTAGCACCATCATACTAATACCAGATCTACCTGGTAGAGCACAGTTAGTTTATTTTCTTTGGATAGACTTTCTATGAACCATCCATTGTCAGCCCCCCCCCCCCCCCCCTTCTGTCCACTGAAGCCAATGCTAGCTGGGAGAGAAGATCCTATGACGTGACTGGATCAGAGCCAGCCTGAGAATAGGTAAGTATAAGCATCTTTCTTTTATAGGGTAGTTAGTATAGGTGTTAGAAGAGGGGTGGGAACAGGTTTAAACCTAGTTAGTATTACCCTGCAATTCTACTTTTAGTTTAGTTTCTTTTTTTTTTTTCTTTAGCTACAGCTTCAGTCAAGTCACATAACTTACCTGTAGTGAAGTATGTAACAGATCCTGTTGACTTAGTGTAGATATCTTCTCTCCAGTGATGACAGGTCGTCTACTCTTCACAGTGCTGAACTTCCAGAGTTAATTGCCTTTGGTCTACATTGCAGTACATTGAAGAAGTCCCAATAGGTATCTTCCCCTTTCTGTCCCCTCCTCAATTCATAGTCCTTGCATTGTTTTCACAGACTGTAACGCATTCTGTGAATGGAGGAGAGGTGGATGAATGACAGGATCCACGACTCCATTCACAGTACGTGTTGCATTCTGTGAAAACAGTACGTGTTGCATTCTGTGCAAGGACGTTGAATGAAGGAGGACACAGAACTGGGAAGGCGCTCATCGGGACTACTCCAGTGTACTGCAATGTTAGATACAAGGCTTGGAATAGACTTCCAGCAGAGTTAATGAGTCAGTCAACCAGTAAGTGGATTCAAACATGCTTGGGACAAACAGAGAGCTATACTCAGACAAGAGAGTTCCACCCTCGGAAAGTTTTTTTAATAAAAATACCCCCGGGACAGTCAGGGCTAGTGCATTCCACAATGGATAGCCTCTGAACTGTCCCGGGTCGCACTTACCTTTTAGAAGAAATACTTACCTTGAAAATGTCTTGTCCAGCGCTGCCAACTCAGGTGTGGGCAGCTGAAGCCAGCGCGTCCTCTTCGGTGTCCTCTTCTGTGTCCTCTTCATCCCAGAATGCCCTGCACCGGCCCCGCTCATCATGTCTGGTGCAGGCACGTTATTCCTGCACAGCTTCTGGGTATGCCCAGAAGCTGTTTAGCAGTGAATGACGTGCCTGCACCGGAACTGACGAGTGAGGCCGGTGCAGGCGCATTGGTTCCTGGGAGCGATGACGCTCATCTCCCAGGAATCAATGCAAGCAGGAAGTGACGGCGCGGGCCACGGCCGAAGAGAGAGGAAGAGGAAGTAAGGCGAGTATATTTTCTTCTAAAACAAGGTAAGTAAAGAAAAAAAAATCGTGATTATCCATTTATTTTTCAGGTGAAAGAGAGCAAGCAGATGGGGAAAAATGACTTTTAAGGGTGGAACTCCACTTTAAACACACATTGTTTAATTTAAATTCTCCCTTCTATTTCTGTTTGTGGATGATGGCACTGTAATTATTTTAATTTAAAAAAACAAAGATCTAAGAACCTTTTTTTCTAATCGATGTACAGATTTTACATGACCCAGCTCTCCCAGCCTGTCTGCAAAGAAAAATAAGCAGGAGGCGCTTCTAGTCCTCTGCTGCTGGTCACATATTCAACAAAAAATAGCCTTTGGAGTAAAGAGTAAACATACAAAATGAATACCAATTAACTGTTTGGAATTGTTGTACAAATATATATTTAAAATCAAATCTTTATTGCTTTGTTGCAATAACATGATGTGGGTGTATTTATGCCACTCACAGGCTGTGTTACGCCCCACCAGCCTGTGTCTTAGAAAAACAGGGAGGTGAAGCTTCCATTTATCTACACGTAATACCCCACCCCATTGTGTTTAGCTGGTTAGTATGCATTGAGAAGGAGGGGGACTGGGCTGTCATTTACCACTGTGTATACGCCCACATGTGTGACTCTATAGTCACTTGGGCTGCTGAGATGTGATAGGGAAGAAATTCTCAGCATAGAAACTTACTGAAAACTGAGCATGTGCAGAGTTGCCACTGCCGCTGCAAAATTCCTAGCTGAATTGGGGATATGGACAGAAGGTGGAGACAGGGCCAGTGCTAGACTGTTTTACGCCCTAGGCAAAATCAGCTACTTGCGCCCCCCCCAAAAAAAAAAAAATAAAAAGGGAAGGGGTTAAAAACTGCTCTATGTCATATCAAGTGACCTGACCTGATGGTTCCTCCATGTAATGCTGTCATACCCAGTGATCCCAATGTTCCTCTATGTCACATCAGGGGTCCCTGATGTTCCTCCATGTCATACCCGGAGACCCTGATGTTTTTCTATGTCACACCTGGGGACCCTGATGTTCCTCCATGTCACACCTGGGGACCTCAATCCCCCATGGCACACCCAGGGATCCCAATTCCTCATGGCACACCTGGTGACCCCAAACCCCTGTTAAACTTGTGACCCCTCTCCCCCATGTCACACCTGGTGACTCAGATTCCCCATGGCATACCTGGTGACCGCAATTCTCTTTCACACCAGGGAACCTCCATGTCCCACCCAGGGACCCTGATTCCCTGTTCTGGGGACACTTATTGGGCAGTATGAAGAGAGTGGCCTGCACTCTGCCCTCCCTCACCATGATCCTGCTTATTCCTTCTCCCAGGACGCTCCTCTCCTCACCACAGCTCCAACTGGCTCCTAGTGGAGGGAGAAGCAGCAGTCAGAGAGCTCCGCACCTCCTTCATCACCAACATCCTTAGACCATTCCGTTGCCTCATCGCTTCTGCTCCAGTAAAGGTGTCGGCCCTCCAGTGACGAGCTCCGGCTCAGGTTCAGCTCTCCTCCACTCCCTGCTTAATACCGACCCAGGGAAATGAACGGCTGCCCACCAGCTCAGATTAGAGATTCACTTCCCACCCAGGGATTAGGCCGCTTAGCTCCAGACGAAGAGGATCATTATGCAGATAGCACTTCGGTGGGCTCCTTTTCTGCCCCTTGGAGCTCCCTTAACAATGGTGGAAAACCAGGGCCTGGTAGTTCTGCCACTGCCCCAGACACCTGGCATCTTCCTCTGTCCCTTCTTCCTCCCCCACTGCTGCCCCTTTCCTCAGCTCACAAGGATCATTCATGATGAAGCATGAGTGCTGACTTGTGGCTGCGCCCCTAGGTGGCAATGCGGCTGCCTAGTTTGCCTAGTGGAAGCACCGGCCCTGGGTGGAGATAGAGAGCAGCAGGATCAATCAGTTTTCTTGCAGAAAACAGAAAATTAATCTCATAGTGACTGGGAGCAAAATTCACTATAAGGAATAAGTACAGTAGAACTGCTCATTTCCCCAAAAAAACACTCCCAGCTAAAGTAATTAAGTGAGTATGCATGTAATCCACCATTTATTGATAATTTTTTATGATGTGGGTTTAGTAACACCTTATTTAGGATGAATAAGAACAGAATCTATATATAATACACCTTTTGTACTTTTTATAACAAATGAATGGATTCATTTTATTTTTATTAATTTTACATAAATTATCTATTGATTGATTTTTTTTTCTGAAAGCACTGTAGATTTTTTATTTTATTTTAGATGATTGTGATTTATATCATAGTTACAGCAGCTTTAGAGAATTTGGTTATAGCAACAGAGCGCAGAAGTTTTGTAAAATGTTTTTTTTTAAAGAGCAATTAAAGTATACCCAAAACTTTTTATTTTCTAGTTTTGGAGTGGAGATGGATTAGAACCCCTCTCAGTTTTTATTGCTCTTTGTGTCCCGGTTAGGGAGATCTACCCTCTCTATTTGTCCTGGTTATCATTACCGCCAAAAGTGAAAATAAAAGAAAGCCCTAAATTTTGTGTTGTCACCAGCAATGGAATAGAGAGGACATTTTCCAATGGGGACACTTGTTCTGGTGACCCTGGTGACACCAAGAGATTTCTTTACTTTGGAGGTATTTTCTTTCTCTTCCTGTTTTGGCTATGAGACAGAAAGTGGAGGGACAGAGATGACAAAAAAGAAAAATGACACGGGTTATAACCCTCCATTACTCTATCAGGAATGCAAAAAAGAAAAAAAAAAGGCCTTTAAGTCTACCTTAAAGCGGAGTTCCACTCAAAAGTGGAACTTCCGCTTATCCCCCCCCCTCCGGTGCCACGTTTGGGGGGGTATCCTGTCCCCATTTCCGTCGGACCTCGGCGCGGCCCCCTCCTCCTCCCCCCTCTGCTTCTGGGCCAGTAAGAGAGGGCAGCACGCTTCGCGCATGCGCAGTAGGGACCTGGCCGTGAAGCCGCAAGACTTCACTGCTGGGTTCCCCTACCGGCAATGGCGGCGGCATGAAAACATCAGCTGCGGTGCCGACATCACTGGACTCCAGAACAGACAGGTAAGTGTAGCTGCTGACCTTTAGGTTTTGGGGGGGGGGGGGGCAGAACACCGCTTTAAGCCTTGCTATTTATTTATTTTTTTGTCAAACTGGAATTTAGCATTAAGCCTGCCTAAACACTTTCTGGCCCCCATTGCTTGAAACGTAAACATGATAGCTTTGTGTGTACGATGCCTGTCTGAGTTACAGTTCTGGGAATCCCCCTCTCTTTCTGATTTCTAGCATGCAGAGTTAACATTAAAGAAAGCTTTCAGGTGATCATACTAGTTTAAAATTCCATTCAATGACTTTTATATATGTATTTATTTTTTTTGTATTTACCTGCAGTTCTGCTATAACTGCAAACATAAATACCAGAAAGTATGAAGTGTGTGACTTATTGTGATGTACAGAGATATCCACATAAATGACACTGAGATACAGATCTCTTAACAGGTACAGTCCAGGCATATCCAGAATCTTTATTATGCCTGCAAATAATTTGTAAATGTGACAAAACCATGTGACAGGTGGCCACACCTTTACTCAGAAAAGTAGGGCATTTACACACATACACTTAAAGCTGGCATAGTCTAGTTTGCAGTGAAACTATGGTAATTAAACAAAAACCAAAAAAAAACAATATATATATAATTTAAATGAATAATTAATTATGTATAATTATTATACATTATAATATAATATATTTACGTATGTGTCATTATTTTGTTCTTAAGAGTTGACATTCCCATATTGTCCTACCTGTGCAAATTATAGAATTGAATAACATTAACAATGCATACATACATACATAGCATGCTACCAATATAAGGCATAAAAATACATATAATGGTTTGTTTTGGATGCTTTAGAGTGTTACTAAACCCAGGAGCCTGCATTCACTGTATCTGGTCTTCCACAGTACACAGAACATGGAAATGCAATTATTTTAGTAAATATAAACTGCTATATACCTTTTTTCATCAGCAGTATATAGCAGGCTTGTGACTTCTATCAGTGTCTGGCCAAGCACAGATTAAAGCTTGTAGGAGGGCGTTTCATTGTCCTCTTACTGTACTATGAGACTGCATGACCCCTGACCCTCTGTCTGAACAGTGCTGATTGGACTTGTGTTGATCACATGTACCCTCCCAAAAAAAAAAAAAACTCTATAGCAACACACATCAAACTGAGCATGTGCAGTTTGCCCCTAAGGCTCTGTACTATCTGGAGATGGATTGGGGACTTTGGAATTAGGGAAGGATCAGAGAAGGCAGGATCAAACAACCAGCTTTACTGTATATACAGACTGATTTTACTGTTGTGGGTTTAGTAATATTTTAAGGATTCAGAGGCTCCTGGTGCAGAAGAAGGGGTTAGTTAGCAACAGATCCTAAGCCAGCCATGCATTGATCGAATATCGGCCGGTTAAGCAGGAACTGGCTGAATTTTGACCCATGTATGGGCTAGTTGGTTGTACACAAGTCAATCTATTGATTCACTTCTGTACAACCAGCCTTTCAAGTTTAGGCTGAAAATTCAGTGCCGCCCGCTATAGCCAACAACACTGTTCATCGTATATTGGCGGCAGGGAAGGCTCCCTACTGTCAGAATACAATAGCAAAGCAGGAGGATCCACACATTCAATGCGAATAGGCTATCAGATCAGTTTTTGTGCTGTTCAACCTGTGGGTTTAGGAATTTAAAAAGCATCATGTATGGACTGTTTTAAGTTTAGCATCAGTTAAAATTTTTGGTTTTAGGGTTTGTGATAAAGTGGAACCTTAGTCAGAAAAGTGAACATGGCTGAGTAGCTTAGCAAAAGGCATAGGACAGGGCTGACACCACTCAGTCCACAAAAATTCTGCTTGTTGTCGGCCCATAACAGGGTCTAATGCGAAGTGCATATATTGCAGATCAAAAAGCATTCCTCTGTACATGTAGTGTCATTAAGGGAATAAAACGCATGGAAATGTATTGAAGAGATATACAGCTTTTTGACATACTTTGTCTCAACATGCTTTAATAACTAAGTGCTGGAATGGTGGTGGTGGTGGTGGTGGTGGAGGGGGGGGGGGAGGCTGTGTTTATGGTCATCTTAGAGGTTATGTCAAATGTAAATTGTTTAGGTAGAGTTAAATATTAGCTGGTGCTTTCTTATTAATTTAGGGGTAATACATCATCATTATGCTCATCTAATGCCGTTTTATTTTAGATGCATCTACGCATCTAATCATGTTTAAGTATATTGAGCAGTAAAAATATCCACCAGCCATTATGTTTATATCTGTTAGATAGTATTACTCTTTCAATAAAATCAACTGTTTAGAAAATCATTTCCAAGTCTTGTACAAAAAAAAAGGGAAAAGTACAACGTATAATATCACAGATAATATGTAGCAGAAATATGCATTCATCAATAATAGTTGGTGTTATAAGGAGAGAAAAAAATCTTGTAACAGGGAAAAAAAGATGAAAAAAGGGGGACATGGAAAGCGTATAGTAGTATCTGTAGATAGTAGAGGTCTAGAAAAGCATTAGGCCCCTTTCACACCGTTAGGCGGACTCCGTTTTTTTTCTCAGCGGGGGATCAATCCGCCGATCCCCCGCTGAGCAGGAGGATGACAGCTGTGTCTCTGCGCTGTGTGCGGAGACACAGCTGTCAGGTCCCCATGCATCTTTATGGGGGAATCAGATGGGAACGGACCGTCTGTCCGTTCTCATCTGATCCGCCAGACGGATGGAAAATGTTGTTTCCATCTGTCCGGTTTTGACGGATCGGATGTCAGTGGACATGTCTCCGCTGACATCCGATGCCCCATAGAGATGCATGGGGCGTCCGTTCAGATCCGCCAAAAAAAAATAACAGGCGGATCTGAACGGACTCCGTATGTGAAAGGGTCCTAAAGGGAGAGAGGTGGGAAAGCAGGAAGAAATATTGTTGCCACTTGCAGATTCCCATGGGGCTCGTTGAACCCCCCGGAGAAGAGAATTTTTGTGAAAAAAGAAGAATACTGAAAAAATGCTAAGATAACATATATGTTGCAAATTCAAGAGATCCATGAGTAAAAAAAAAATAAATAAATGTGTTTTGTCTTAAATACTGTATTCATAATGCTGTAAAGATATCCGTCACACTTTTTTTGGATAGTAAAGAACAATGAAAAGCAGCTTCTTATCTCTTGCATAGACTCCAAACACAATGTTTGGCATTGTTTTCTCTGGCCCCTCCCACGTGGCAATAATGAAGGTGTAGGTGACATTTCTTGCACCTGAGGTCCCCAAGTATAATTGAGGAATGGATCAATCTGGCTGGCAGGACACCATTCCTTGGCTTTGTAACAGCTTTGGCACTTAGGTAGGAGTTGGAATTTTTGTCCAAAATTGAAATAACACTCTCCACTGCCTAGTGAACTGTGCGCTGAGGTACTAGCTCCACGCTGCATTAACGTCAGAGACACCATAGCATATGCGCTTTAGATCCTTCTATTCATAGAAGGCAATCCAACAACAGATGTTAGATTATCATCAGCAAAAACACACCGCTTGCACACGATATATATTCCTCCCTATTTTGGCTTCTTATATAGACTCCATAACTAATGTTTTAGGTTATTTATAAAATGCAGATTAAGAAAAATGATGAAACGGGACAACACATGAAAATGAAGACTGTCCCTGCTAATAGCTGTTCTATTTTTACATAAGCTTAAAATTGGCTATACAGTAGTTGTTAAAATAAAACTAATTATTTTAAAACCTGTGCAATTCACAAAGATGGGCATGCAAATGTAAAACTGCCTCTGCAGAGGCTGCTGGTAATTGATTCCCCTATTCCTGCACAGCCCGGAAACAAGCATTTTCCACTTTCATCCGAGAACAAGAAAACAGTCTCTGAGCTTTGTTTTGTTGTTTTATTAGGGGTAATAACTTGGATGGGGTATAGGGGTTATTGGATGCCTAGCTTGACTGAAACAATGAATGGGGAGAAGTTCCTTCCATTGTACAAAATCCTTAACTGTCTTCCTTCCTGGACACTGACAATCTTTAATGATTACAAGCAAAAGTCCCTTGAGGAGCTTTCAGTCCCCTTAGAAAATAGCATAGCATGTTGTAAACTGCATACAGGAGTATCTCCTTTCCTTTATGTAACTGCTCCCAGCTCTACTGTCTGCAGGAACTACCAGCCCTCCTGACTGCTTGTCCACCCACCAGCCCACCTGGCTGCTCCGAAGATCTCTCAGGGAAATGAATAGGAAGAGTTAAGCACAGCTCTGTCCTCCTGAAAGCTTACTACATGTGGCATTCTCTCCCCTTTTGAATCCTTGGGTGGGTTGATGTACTCACTCTTTTCTCCCTGCTGCTCCTTAGGCATGATTCCTCCACAAACTGGGATGTTGATAGGAACTTCCCAAGCAAGCCCAAACCCAGCTTGGAGGCAAAGCCCCCCCCCCCCCCCCACAAAACCAGGGGTCCATCCTAGGCCACAACAGCCTTCTCAGCACTTCATATTCCACCCAACTCCTCTGCTGGCATAGCTCCCTCATATTTAAAGGCTGACATAGCCATCCTGCCAGGACATTCTTCCTAGGGATTGGCCAAGGCCCCTCAAATATGCAGATCGGCCCCTCCTGGCCTCTGCCCACTAACTTCTAGAAGCTTCTCCAAACTTTAGATCCAGGGGAAGGTACTAGAGACCTGCCTCTGTGGAGCCATCCAGCCTTACCTGCAATGACCCTGACTACATTTCTGACTCACAAACTAGCCATAAATCATAACTTAAATTTGCCTGCAGTAATACTAGTAGCACACTAGAGGGTGCTACTTAAAAAACAGTGGTATGACCCTATTGTGGCCATATCACTGCTTTTAATAAAATGTAGTTTTAACATTTCTCCTAAACCTCCCTTTATTAAGCTCAATGTCCACCAATCTGCCAAAGCTAGGTCCATAGTGGTCATAGTTTTTTAGCTTCCAACCAAAGAGACCTTCAAACTCCAATTTAGAGCAATTTGAAGGAAGTGACAAGAGTCTGGAGTGGGTTTGTGGAGAGACAGGGCATGACCCAGACAGTAGACCACATGTAGAAGAATCCAGCGTTTCACTAGTATAGTGGTGAAGTAAACTTATTTTAGTCAGACTATATTTTGCAGCATTAGAAGTAGTTGACTCGTTTTCAAGCCATTGATATGAAACCAGAGTATGATTACCTTGGTGTACAGTATGGATGAGGTTTGGGTTCCCCTGTTCCCAGGTATTCAGGAAATTAGCCAATCACACACTTTTGGCCATAACAGTTAGTGAGTTTGTCACCAGAAATAAGGAAAACTTATAATGCAGTACATAACCTTTGCCTGGTCATCCAAGTCACAATAATAGTCAATAATTTCAAGGAATGGATAACCCAGGCCCCTTTCAATAAAAGGTTGTGTTGGACCATTTTGGGAGAGCTGACATATCAGTGTAGGGAGAAATGTTGTCTTTTTTAAAAAAGTATTTTTCTTATTACATTCAGGGATTGGAATATGCCCCCAAATGGCAGTGCCTGGCTTCCCATCCCCTGACAATAGCTTGCCCTACAAATGGCTAATGCCACCAATGTTTACCTGCTGCACTTCTATCAGGTCATCATAAGGGCTACATACCATTCCATGGTACTATACCATACCATGATTGACCTGAATTAAATTGTGATTGATGCTGATTACATGGGGGGGGGGGGGGAATAATAACATTGACTTTTATCTATTGTGATGTAATTACTTTTTCAGGGTGTGTTTATTCAATTTAACTCTTTGCGGTTATAGGTACCAATGTATACCTGTACTTATTCCTTGACAGGGAGCTGATATCTGTGGGCCCCCCTATAAGATTTCACCATATCCCTCCCCCCCACCTTTTTACTGCAGAATTAAAGGTGGATATGGGGACCTCATCAAGGGAGAGGAGATTTTCCTGCTCCCCCTGCAAGGCACCCGCCCATGTTACCCAGTTCGGCTCCAGAGCAATTTTTTTTCTTTGTCGCATACATGTATAAATCCTAATTTATGGCAATTAAATTACATAAACCCCCAGAATATTATATATTTTATGAAAGCAGAGGCCCTGCAAAATAAAAAGCTGATAGTTGCAAATTGTTGTTTCACGTGAGAGTTGCACAACCGTTTATTAAACGCAAATTTTCCAGAAAAAATATAATAAAATTAATATTATTGCAAAACCATTTTTTTAAATTACTTGCGCCCACAAAATTGCCAAAAACTATGGTGCCCAAAAATCACTATAGGTGACGCTTTAAAAGCCGTTACAGCTCATCAATTTAGAGTTAACTAGGATGTTAAAGGCGATATGTCACATGTGTGGTGCCACAGCAGTTTACATACACGTACGCACCCTGGGCATGCGTTTGTGCAGGTAACGGGAGTTTTAGCAAATATTTTTGGTAATATACTATTTTATCTTTTTTTTTCACTTTTTTCTTATTTATCTTTATGTGATTGCTATCACAAGGGGTTAATAAACATTGATGTGATAGCATTGGGCAGGTGATAGGTACTATTTCTGGAGACATTAGGGGTCTAATAGACCCCATTGTCAATCAGCCATTCACGCTATTTTGGTTAGATGTGTCTCCTGGCTGTACTGACCAGATAATGTAGCATCAGAAATCCGAAGTGATATCACTTCTAGTTTCATTGTTTGCATGTGAGATTGAGGCATGGATTTGCCTCGGTCTCACTGCAGTCTCTCTCCCCCCTGCCGACTGATGTGTTCCCGAGCATTGGTAAGCGCAGGAGAGCCAAGGAACCACAGGAGGAGGGCAGGCTCCGGCAGGAGGGGGCGCTGTGCAGCCGGCTGAGGGAAAGTGGTTGGCAGCTATGGAGCTGCTGTATAACTTTACCTTTGAAGCCGGCTCTACAAAACCTGCACAGGATTATGGCTGCTCCTGCAGCCATCAGCTTGTGATCAAAGGTTCACTCTTTGAACGTACATAGTACACCCAAAGAGATGAACTGGTTACAAGGCCCTGGTCTGCTACAGGAAGTTGGACACAAACTCACCGCCTTCTCTTTCCTGGTCACCCAGGCTGCATGTCTGGATAAGGGTCTTGGTAGAATTTTAAGGAAAACCCTGTGCTGTTTTTTTGTTTTTTTTCCAGATTTTTTAAATCCTTTTTTTTTTTTTCTTTCAAAAATGAAATCCTTTTTTAGGTGTTTTAGGTGCACACTTCTTCCACTTAGTTATATTTTTCTTTCAAACAATGCAAACAAAAGGCAGCTCTATAAACAAATTGGGGGTTGATTTACAAAAAGTAGGGAGTTCAAAATCTGGTGCAGCTTTGCGTAGGGACCAATCAGCTTCTAGGTTTTATTGTCAATGCTTAAATAAACAAGCTGAAGTTAGAAGCTGATTAGCTGCTATAGACAGCTGCACCAAATTTTACACTCTCCAGTTTTAGTAAATCAACCCCATTGCGAGGAAGAAGTAAATGATGTGCTTTCAATTCCCTAAAATTATATCAACATATGATAAAAATACAATATATCCCCCAATTAAATAAAAACCCCAAGATAATACCCTCTGAAACAAAACAGCATTGAACCTAAAATAAAGAGAGGCCCAGAGTAAAGGAGAGAAGAGACATGGATGGAGGGCCGGCATGACAGGGGTTAAAGGGCTTCGGGACAAGGAGGAGTTTTCAGCCCAGTACGATAGAAAATATAAGTGGTGGGACTTTTAATTGGTGTTTTGGCCATGAAGGGGTGGAGCTACTGGGAAAGGGCAAGCTAGGGGCCTCAGGAAGTCTTCAGTCGGAGGAAAGCTGCATTGGAGAATATCCCCCCCCCCCCCTCCTCCCTCCCATTTTCTTGTATTTTCTTTTTTTTTCTGACTTTTGGTTGTGCGGTCCCCCGCCCTTGTTTTTGGTTTTTGTTTTAACAGAGGCTTTCTTCTTTTGGAGTGGTCCTTCGTCATGGCAGCAAGCGGGGTACAAGGTCCTGGTAGGTTAGTATGGTGCAAACTTATACTTGGTAGGGACCCGTCTGAGGTACGGCTCCCTGGTGGTGCAAACTTATACTTGGTAGGGACCCGTCTGAGGTACGGCTCCCTGATGGTGCAAACTTATACTTGGTAGGGACCCGTCTGAGGTACGGCTCCCTGGTGGTGCAAACTTATACCTGGTAGAGACCAGTCTGAGATATGGGTCCCAGCAGTTGGTATGTTGTTACCTGAAGCCTACCATGACCTTGAGGCTCCAGTAAAAAACTGGGTTTAACGTGTTGTTTACCTGTTATGTATACAGTTTGTTGATAAAAGGCTGCTATGGCCATTTAACTCCAACCTGTGGTCATGTGGTTATTTATAATGGAGGAGGAGAGTGATGGTCAGAACAGAATGGAGACAAATCATCTTTAATCCCCTAGTCAAGCCATCATTTCCCAAAGAGCTAGCAATCAGAATTAGAGTGCACTTTCCTAACAGACCCTAATCTCCCCACATGCAATTTGACCGCTTTCCAAACCGTTTTCCCTGCAACAGCTTCAAATACACTGACACTACTGCTGATCCATCCTGATCCATCCACCCCCCCCCCCCCGACCAACCCATTTCATAATGAGGGGGCTAGCCCACAACAAGGCCTCAGTTTTATACCCCTTACACCAGCTGACAAAATTAAATGGGCTGGGTTTACCTCAGACCCAATGCTGTCACAAAACCGAATATCATCCTTAGTGAGGGGAGGGACATGGGAGCTTGGCCAGCACAGACAAGGCTAAGACTTGCTAAAAAGTGATAGGGATGTGTTAGGAAATTGTTTGAAGTTACATTGCAATCAATAGAAAATCATTTGAAAAGAAAAAATGCTGCAAATAAGTATTTACATTGTATAATACTTTACTTTTCTGTGCTTATACCTGCATTTTGTTACATTTGTGACAACATCTTTTTTAACAGCAGTGCAAAGAACAATGGGCATAATAAAAGTGCTTTAACACATAGTAACCAATCACATTTAACTTACAGCCACAACAATAAAATTGATTGGTTGCTTTAGAATACTGCATTTTGCACATTGATTTTAGGCTAGGTTCACACTTTTGCAGGTGCAGGTCTGTTTGTAAATCACACTTTTTCCCCCACCTGCATCAAAAATGAACTGGGAACCGCATAGACCTATGCAATTTCCCTGAAGCTGCAATTTTATAAAAGGTGCAGGGAACATTTCCCTGCCTTTTCCATAGGTACAGCAGCCCATTGAGATGAATGCACTGTGGTTCCCGAGTGAATTCGGCCACAGATAAATCGCAATAGTGTCAAGCTAGCCTGAGCCTTACTGAATACACCATGCTGAACATAGCTACAGACCAATGTCTACAATTTGGATAATGAGACTGTGTTATAATAAGCCATTTGGAACACTTTTTGGATACACAATCATTGTTATTCCCTAAAATGGGAATAAAGAGAGAAGCATAAGAAAGATCTGCCTGTGTTATTTAAATGAAAACACTTTTTTATTCTTTTTTTTTTCTTTAAGAAACAATTAAACATATAGTTCTGTATGATTGTATCTATTTAATAAAATGCCTTAAGATTAAATGCAAGAAAAAAAAAAAGTCTCAATGCTTTTTAATTGGAAAAAGACATAAAAACACTTCTTATTGTACTTTACTTTTTAAATCTGGAGATAAAGGAACGGCAGAGATATCTTTTAATGTCTGTATTTAGATGAGACTCTGTGATAAGGCAGCTTTTAAATTAGAGAAAGCAGCTCTCATAAACTATTGCAGTACTGCAGTATGTGGAGCCATTCACAACGCCGAGCTGTGAATGAGTATTTTTTTAACCACTATTATAGGTCTCCTCTATTACAAAAGCTCACCTCAACAGTGCACAATTGCTTGAGAGATGGTGTTAGTTATGATGTGCTGCGGATTGCAAGACTGATACAGGCTAATCTAGTATGAAGGGCAAGAAGGCTGAGCTGATCTAGCACAAAAAAAAATACACAGACTAAAAATATCCAGCGTTCCCTGGATCTTCTTGAAAAAAAAAAAAAAAATCACATTGTGACTGACAATCCCACAACTGTATGGAAAACTGGTTGTAAAATAGTTAAAGTAAATGAAAATCTGAATGACATTTCCTTTTCTGAAGCACTTGCAAACAATTGCCATTTTTAAAATAAAATAATATTTTCACCTTTTTTTCCCCCACCTTTTGCATTTTAGGGCTGCTCCCGTAGGCCATTTAAAGCCAATTTCCATTTTTATAATTACACCTTGGCAATTGCTGTTTACTATTTGTGCAGTGCGGATTTTCTGATGGTGACATCATAGGATCAGGATGACGTAATATGTGTTAAAATACAGTTTGTAATCTCCATCAGAAGTCCTTATGACACGGTGACAATACAGGAGCACAACTGGGAGACAGGGAGAGAGCTTTGCCACCCTATAACAGGATATACCTGAGAAAGGACCTCCGTGGAAGCATCACCAGGTATTATATTAACCAATTCCACTCCGGTGACTTACCTGTATATCGCTGGACTTTCGGTGGTAATACCAGGATGATGCCTCACCCTGGTATCGTGGTACCGAAGGTATCACCTCTGGTATCGTTTTTTAGAGCCAGCGGTTGGCTCTCTTATAATAACAATCAGATTGATGCCTCACCCTGCTATCGTTTTTTAGAGCCAGCGGTTGGTTATTTTCTAATAGCAATCAGATTGGCTAACCAGCTGCTTGATTGCTATTACAAGCAGCGAAGGGGACGTCCCCCCTCTCGCTGCCTTCCACGGCTCTCAAGCTCTCCCGTCCCACCAACTAGCCAGACAGCCAAACAAAGCCAGTATCAGCTTAGATTGGCTGTTCATTATAGTAACCTGGAAACGATGACATGGCATCACTTCCGGTTAATTTGGAAACCATTGGTGCCATGCTTTAAAAATTAAAAGCATTTAAAAATACCAAATGGTGTTTTGAATGCTTTTAAGTGCAGAGGAGGGATTTGAGATCCTATAGACCCCAGATCTCTCCATAAAGAGTACCTGTCACATCCCTATTGCTGTCACACAGCATGTTTACATTCCATGTGACAGCAATAGAATTAAATCAACAGCGTAAAAATAAGAATAATTAATAATAAAAAATAAAAATTAAGTGCCCCTGTGCGCAAAGGCAAAATCATGTTTTGGTCCCGCATGCACAAAAAGAACGATTGCCCCACACGTAAGGTATCACCACGAAGGTCAGATCATGGGCAGTAATTATAGCACCAGATAGCATTTGTAAATCCAAAGGGATAACCTGTGATTGGTTTTAAAGCGTCGCCTACGGATAGTAACATTTACGTTGGTTATCGCTGTTGCACGTGTTTAATTTTAAAACGTGTCATGTTTGGTATATTTTTACTCAGTGTAACGTAATCTTTTTTGAATTTTACAAAAAAGTTGGTTACGTTTTGTGTTTTTTTTTTGCATTAAAATTCAAAAAAATGTATTTTCTCCCAAAAAATTTGTGTTTGAAAAACTGCTGCGCAAATACCGTGTGACATAATAAAATTGCAAAACCCACCAATTTATTCTATAGGGCCTAAAAAATATATAATGTTTGGGGCTTCTAAGTAATTTTCTAGCAAAAAAATACTGATAGTTACATATGAACAAGAAGTGCAAGAAAAGGCCCAGACTGGAAATAGTTAATGAAAGATATATATTTAAAATGACTGAAACTGATATTACTATTAAATTGACATTCACATGTAAAAGCCTATATGGGGTTCTAGTGTTTGGATTTACATATACATTAAAGTCATTGTAAAAGATCACCTTGTAAAACAACCCATTCAGTTACTTGCCGGCCGCCTAACTCTAAATATACATCATTATTTTGACAGTAAGTACCAGGATTATGGCAGCAGCTAGCTGCCATAACCCCGGTATCTTATTTTACAGTAGGTTGCCAGCTTTCTGATAAAAGTAGTTCAAGTGGCGGATTCGCTGCCCTCCTGCCCCTTCCTGATGTCTTTCCAGGTTACCAGAACCGTAGATAAACCCGGAGGCGATCTGGTCCGATCGGCGGCTGGGCAGGAAGTCAAGTGAGGGCAAAATGCCCTCACTTTGCTTTAAGCCCTTGGAGGACCAGAACGACCTCCAATGTCACTTACAGTTCTTGGCCATTACTTTTTTTCTTCCTCTCTTAGCCAGTTGGCGCTGGGCACACACAAATATACGGCCGCTAGACACCATGGCCCGGTCACATATTTGCACGCAATAGCACCAACAGTGCTGTGCCGAGAGCTAACGCCTTGCCAGGTGACAGCCAATCATGGTGGTCATGTGGCCATAAGCCCTGATCCGCCTTTCAACATGGCAAACTCCTTAAAGGGCTGGGGGTAGCCGGCGCCAAGGGGTTAAATTCAAAATGAAATTTTTTGTCCCCAGATCTCTCTGTCATGCTTATTTCTTTAAAAATGGGATGTTTAAATTCCTTGTAATAGGAATAAAAGTGATTAAGAAAAAAAAAAAAAAAATGAAGGGGGACAGTGTAAAAAAAAATTAAATAAAAGTAAAATAAATCTGAAAAAAAAAACAATTTAAAGTGCCCCATCCCTTTTGAGTTCGCCCGCAGAAGCAAATGCATATGTAAGTATTGCCTGAATTTGTAAACGGTGTTCAAACCACACATGTGAGATATTGCCGCGATCATTAGAGTGAGAGCAATAATTCTAGCCCTAGACCTCCTCTGTAACTCCAAACAGGTAACCTGTAAGTGTAGCCTATGGAGATTTTTAAGTACCATAATTTGTCGCCATTCCATGAGCGTGCGCAATTTTAAAGCATAACATGTTAGGTATCTATTTACTTGGCTTAAAATAATTTTTCACATTATACAAAAAAACTGGGCTAACTTTACTGTTTTTTTTTAAATTGATTAAAGTGTATTTTTTCTAAACAAAATGAATTTGAACGATCGCTGCGCAAATACGGTGTGACATAAAATATTTTATTGTCTAGGGTCTCTGCTTAAAAATATATTTATATAATGTTTGGGGCTCAAAGTTATTTTTCTGGCAAAAAATACTGATTTTTACTTGTAAACAACAAATGTCAGAAAAAGGCCTGGTCTTAAAGTGGTTTAAGTAGAAATGAAAGGCAAAACATTTGTGTATAGGTATAAAAAACAGTAGAAATCCATTTTATTCCCCTTTTTTGTAACTGATCACATTCCTTCTGTTCTCAGATGCATAAGAGCTGGGTTAGCACATTGAGCAGACTGAGTTCCCTAGCACAGCTGGAGAACTGACCACGCTGTGTTCTCCTGCCTATTGTGGTCAGTTTAAAATATGAAAGCAGAGGGACTAGCAGGAACACCAGGGATTTCACACAAAGGAAACAATACAAAGATAACAGAATCATTATTTTCATACAAGTACATAGTACAGCAGGCACATATCAGGAATATGAAATTCTGGGGTAACACATTCTTTAAGGCCTTGTTTACAATACCACCCCCAATTACTTCCCCTTAAGCTGCAAAGGCAGGCTGCACAAATGCCACAATTCTTTACTTCATGTCCAAAGCAAGAATTATACCCCCTGTTGCATTTGGCGGGCAGTACCGCTGTGACCCATTTCATCGCGGCTGCAGTGCAGTGGTGTGGGCTGTTAAAACAGATGGTGCGAAGACAATATAACACCTCTTCGCCACCTGTTAAACTTCTTCTTAAAAGCTATCCACTGTGGATTACAGTAAACAGTTCCTAAAGAAAACTACTTTTAGCAATAAGCAGCAATTGTATTAAGGCATCACTGACCTGGCTTCAAAAGCTCCCTGGCAGGGGCAGTAATGGTAAAAAAGGGTAGTTTTTTTTAGCATAAGCTGCAGCCTGGATATCACAGGCAATATCTGACAATTTTCCAAAGTGCAAAGTAGCGCTCATAAATGTTGAGCCAGTTGGTTTCAGAAAGGTGCAACGTTTGCCAAGAACCCTTTCTGGTGCCTTTACGGATGGGGCCCGGTTATGTTTTCTAAAACCTGCCTCTTATGCAATATTTTCCAAAATAATTTTAATTTGGCCATCTGCATATATGCACATTTAGGCCCCATGCACACGGGGCGTTAGAAAAAACGTACGTCAAAGTTAGTTCTGACGCCGGAAAAAGCAGCTGTAAAAACGTGCTTTCAGTAGCTTTTTCCATTGGCGTTATTGCACGTTTTGCCACGTTGCTTTTAGCAGCGTTTTTTTTTCTTCCATTCAAAATCAATGGTTCCCTATGGGAGCCTATTGATTTGAATGGAGGTCGCACCGCAACACCGCAAGTCGGATCCACCGCAAGTCGGATCCACCGCAAGTCGGATCCGACTTGCGGGGCGACTTGCGCTGTGAGAATCTTGAGGGGGAACTCCACGCCAAAATGGGAAAAAAACGGCGTGGGGGTCCCCCCCAGGGTTCCAAACCAGGCCCTTCGGGTCGGTTATGGAATTTGAGGGTAGCCCCATGCCGAAAAAACGGCATGGGGTCCCCCCCAAAATCCATACCAAACCCTTATCCGAGCATGCAGCCCGGCAGGCCAGGAAAGGGGAGGGGACGAGCGAGCGGCCCCACCCCCCCTGGACCACACCAGGCCACATGCCCTCAACATGGGGGGGTGTTGGTGCTTTGGGGCAGGGGGAGCTCTGCACCCCCCACCTCAAAGCACCTTGCCCCCATGTTGATGAGGACAAGGGCCTCATCCCCACAACCCTGGCCGGTGGTTGTGGGGGTCTGCGGGCAGGGGGCTCATCGGAATCTGGAAGCCCCCTTTAACAAGGGGGCACCCCAGATCCCGGACCCCCTCCCTATGTGAATGGGTATGGGGTACACTGTACCCCTACCCATTCACCCCATAAAAGGCAGTGTATGGAAATAACGACAAGAGACGTTTTGGAAAGTTTATTAAAAATCTTCATCCGACTCTTCTTGTCTTCTCCTCTCCGGGGTCTTCTCCGGGGTCTTCTGCTCTTTTGCTGTCCGCCCTTCTTGTCTTCTCCTCTCCGGGGTCTTCTGCTCTTTTGCTGTCCCCCTCTTCTTGTGTTCTTGTCTCCGGGGTCTTCTGCTGTCCCCTCTTCTGCTGTCCTCTCTTCTTTTCTTCTCCTCTCCGGTCTTCTGCTCTTTTGCTGTCGGCTGTCGGCTGTCTTCTTCCTCCGGTCCTCCTCCGACGACGTCTCCGCAGATTATGCCTATCTCCGGTCTCTTCAGCTTATTATATAGCCATTAGGGGCGTGGCCCCGATGACGTCATCTGGAGGCCCCGCCCCCTCATGTCACATATGACGTCATCTGTGACATGAGGGGGCGGGGTCTCCAGATGACGTCATCGGGGCCACGCCCCTAATGGCTATATAATAAGCTGAAGAGACCGGAGATAGGCATAATCTGCGGAGACGTCGTCGGAGGAGGACCGGAGGAAGAAGACAGCCGACAGCCGACAGCAAAAGAGCAGAAGACCGGAGAGGAGAAGAAAAGAAGAGAGGACAGCAGAAGAGGGGACAGCAGAAGACCCCGGAGACAAGAACACAAGAAGAGGGGGACAGCAAAAGAGCAGAAGACCCCGGAGAGGAGAAGACAAGAAGGGCGGACAGCAAAAGAGCAGAAGACCCCGGAGAAGACCCCGGAGAGGAGAAGACAAGAAGAGTCGGATGAAGATTTTTAATAAACTTTCCAAAACGTCTCTTGTCGTTATTTCCATACACTGCCTTTTATGGGGTGAATGGGTAGGGGTACAGTGTACCCCATACCCATTCACATAGGGAGGGGGTCCGGGATCTGGGGTGCCCCCTTGTTAAAGGGGGCTTCCAGATTCCGATGAGCCCCCTGCCCGCAGACCCCCACAACCACCGGCCAGGGTTGTGGGGATGAGGCCCTTGTCCTCATCAACATGGGGGCAAGGTGCTTTGAGGTGGGGGGTGCAGAGCTCCCCCTGCCCCAAAGCACCAACACCCCCCCATGTTGAGGGCATGTGGCCTGGTGTGGTCCAGGGGGGGTGGGGCCGCTCGCTCGTCCCCTCCCCTTTCCTGGCCTGCCGGGCTGCATGCTCGGATAAGGGTTTGGTATTTGATTTTGGGGGGGACCCCATGCCGTTTTTTCGGCATGGGGCTACCCTCAAATTCCATAACAGACCCGAAGGGCCTGGTTTGGAACCCTGGGGGGGACCCCCACGCCGTTTTTTTCCCATTTTGGCGTGGAGTTCCCCCTCAAGATTCTCACAGCGCAAGTCGCCCCGCAAGTCGGATCCGACTTGCGGTGGATCCGACTTGCGGTGTTGCCACTTGCGGAGCCATTCAAATCAATAGGCTCCCATAGGGAACCATTGATTTTGAATGGAAGAAAAAAAAACGCTGCTAAAAGCAACGTGGCAAAACGTGCAATAACGCCAATGGAAAAAGCTACTGAAAGCACGTTTTTACAGCTGCTTTTTCCGGCGTCAGAACTAACTTTGACGTACGTTTTTTCTAACGCCCCGTGTGCATGGGGCCTTAGGATTTCTCTGTCTAGCTTCCATCTCACTTTGACCATCATGTTTAAATTATTATGATTGTTTATGGGTCAACAAAGATAGATCTTACTTAAGGGATATATTGGTACATAGGCATGGTGGTGTTTTTGCCTTGTTACAAATATTCAATTTGGCACTAAGGAACAACGAATTACTATATGTTGCTTGTTAATTACTGCTGAACAGTTTGAATTCCTAAAGTCATCACTCTGGTAGTTAAAAAAGACCCTGGAGGTATCAATGGCTGGTACTTGAACAGCTACATGTAAGGCAAATGGGAGCAAAGAGAATCAAGAAAAATAGAGCCTGTAGTGAAAGAGAGATGGTTAGCATCCATTTGGATTTGCTTGCATTTTGCTAATCTCAGCAGGAGGCTGGGAATTGTAAGAATGCACATATATAGTAATGCAATTGTGCTTTCTATTATATATTCTGTATGTAGAGTCTTTTGTCCGCAAGCCATCTCTTGAATAAATCAGGAATAGTATACTGAACAAAACTATAAACACAACACTTGTTTTTGCCCCCATTTTTCATGAGCTGATCTCAAAGATCTAAGAAAACCGGGATTTATCCCTGAAGCGAACACCTCTCCAAAGTGCCAGACGCCATCGAATGTGAGCATTTGCCCACTCAAGATGGTTACGACAACAAACTGCAGTCAGGTCGAGACCCCAATGAGGACGATGAGCATGCAGATGAGCTTCCCTGAGACGGTTTCTGACAGTTTGTGCAGAAATTCTTTGGTTAGGCAAACCGATTGTTGCAGCAGCTGTCCAGGTGGCTGGTCTCAAATGATCTTGGAGGTGAAGATGCTGGATGTGGAGGACCTGGGCTGGTGTGGTTATACGCGGTCTGCAGTTGTGAGGCCGGTTGGATGTACTGCCAAATTCTCTGAACCGCCTTTGGAAATGGCTCATGGTAAAGAAATGAACATTCCTTTCATGGACAACAGCTCTGGTGGACATTCCTGTAGTCAGCGTGCCAATTGCACACTCCCTCAAAACTTGCGATATCTGTGGCATTGTGCTGTGTAATAAAACTGCACATTGTAGAGTGGCCTTTTATTGTAGCCAGCCTAAGGCACACCTGTGCAATATTCATGCTGTCTAATCAGCATCTTGATTTGTGTACATAGAAAAAGTATTTTGAGTTCCGCTTTGAGTATCTTTGAGTTCCGCTCATGAAAAATGGGGGTAAAAACAAAAGTGCTGCGTTTAAAATTTTGTTCAGTGTACTTGTTTGCATAATGGAGCACCTTGGCTTTTGGGGCTCCTTGGCAGTGTTGTCAACGTACTAGATTCAAATTTATTGACACAACACCCAAAATTTACTGACACAGCCAAGTTTTTACTGGTATTTCCAAAAGTTACATAATGACAGTTTTAAGTGCAAAATTCAGTATTTATATTTTAATATTTTTATTAGAAGTAATAAAAGACAACAGTAGAAAATGTTGCAGAAAAAGCAGCATGAGTTTCTCAGGTTGCCATAACAGTAAGCACAAAAATACATCAATAATATTTCAAAGAACAATCCAAAAGACCAACAGATACCCAACCATAATACTAGGGATGGGCTTTGTGTTCGAGACGAACCTAAGTTTGACTCAAACACAACCCGTTCGCCAGTTCGCCAAATGGCGAAGAAATGGGCTTCTTCGCGGGAACTTCCCGCATCCATAATGCACTTGCAAACTGGCAGTGCATTATGTGATTGGCCAAAGCATGGACTCTGACCCCCATGCTTTGGCCAATCAGATAATCTGTGCCATGATTGGCCAAAGGCAGGTGTCTTTAGCCAATCATGGCTCAGGGGTGGCTGCCATGCACTGTGTGTAGGGCGAGATAGAAGTTATTTAGGCAGGGAGAGTGTGTTCAGCTAAGCAGGCTTGACGGTGGGGTAGGTGGTAGAATACCAGGCTTTCAATTGAGAGGCTGTGGGTTCCAATCTCTTGGCCAGCGGGTGATTTATAAGTGGAATTCATTCAGGGAGAGTGTAGTGAGTTTAACAGGTAGTACAGTTTAGTAAAGTTTATAATACATTGCTGACAGGGAGAGAGATTTTTGCTTTTTACAGTTAGTTGAGATCAGATAGTGCAGTGTATACCACAAAGTTATATGTATATATATACAGTGGGTACGGAAAGTATTCAGACCCCTTTAAATTTTTCACTCTTTGTTATATTGCAGCCATTTGCTAAAATCATTTAAGTTCATTCTTCTTCCTCATGAATGTACACACAGCACCCCATACTGACAGAAAAACACAGAATTGTTGACATTGTTGCAGATTTATTAAAAAAGAAAAACTGAAATATCACATGGTCCTAAGTATTCAGACCCTTTGCTCAGTATTTAGTAGAAGCCCCCTTTTGATCTAATACAGCCAGGAGTCTTTTTGGGAAAGATGCAACAAGTCTTTCACACCTGGATTTGGGGATCCTCTGCCATTCCTCCTTGCAGATCCTCTCCAGTTCTGTCAGGTTGGATGGTAAACGTTGGTGGACAGCCATTTTTAGGTCTCTCCAGAGATGCTCAATTGGGTTTAAGTCAGGGCTCTGGCTGGGCCATTCAAGAACAGTCACGGAGTTGTCGTGAAGCCACTCCTTCGTTATTTTAGCTGTGTGCTTAGGGTCATTGTCTTGTTGGAAGGTAAACCTTCGGCCCAGTCTGAGGTCCAGAGCACTTTGGAGAAGGTTTTTGTCCAGGATATCCCTGTACTTGGCCGCATTCATCTTTCCCTCGATTGCAACCAGTCGTCCTGTCCCTGCAGCTGAAAAACACCCCCACAGCATGATGCTGCCACCACCATGCTTCACTGTTGGGACTGTATTGGACAGGTGATGAGCAGTGCCTGGTTTTCTCCACACATACCGCTTAGAATTAAGGCCAAAAAATTCTATTTTGGCCTCATCAGACCAAAGAATCTTATTTCTCACCATCTTGGAGTCCTTCAGGTGTTTTTTAGCAAACTCCATGCGGGCTTTCATGTGTCTTACACTGAGGAGAGGCTTCCGTCGGGCCACTCTGCCATAAAGCCCCGACTGGTGGAGGGCTGCAGTGATGGTTGACTTTCTACAACTTTCTCTCATCTCCTGACTGCATCTCTGGAGCTCAGCCACAGTGATCTTTGGGTTCTTCTTTACCTCTCTCACCAAGGCTCTTCTCCCCCGATAGCTCAGTTTGGCCGGACGGCCAGCTCTAGGAAGGGTTCTGGTCGTCCCAAACATCTTCCATTTGAGGATTATGGAGGCCACTGTGCTCTTAGGAACCTTAAGTGCAGCAGAAATCTTTTTGTAACCTTGGCCAGATCTGTGCCTTGCCACAGTTCTGTCTCTGAGCTCTTCAGGCAGTTCCTTTGACCTCATGATTCTCATTTGCTCTGACATGCATTGTGATCTGGAAGGTCTTATATAGACAGGTGTGTGGCTTTCCTAATCAAGTCCAATCAGTATAATCAAACACAGCTGGACTCAAATGAAGGTGTAGAACCATCTCAAGGATGATCAGAAGAAATGGAAAGCACCTGAGTTAAATAAATGAGTGTCACAGCAAAGGGTCTGAATACTTAGGACCATGTGATATTTCAGTTTTTCTTTTTTAATAAATCTGCAACAATGTCAACAATTCTGTGTTTTTCTGTCAGTATGGGGTGCTATGTGTACATTCATGAGGAAGAAGAATGAACTTAAATGATTTTAGCAAATGGCTGCAATATAACAAAGAGTGAAAAATTTAAGGGGGTCTGAATACTTTCTGTACCCACTGTATATATATATATAAATATATATATATATATATATATATATATATATATATATATCTATATACAGTATCTATATATATATATATATATATAGATATATAGATATATAGATATATATCAGTTTATGTCAGTATTGCTGAAAAAAAACGTGTGGGGTCCCCCCCCCCCGATCCATACCAGGCCCCCGTGACAAAATTAAAAAAAAAAATGCGTGGGGTTCCCCCTACAATCCATACCAGACCCTTATCTGAGGACACAGCCTGGCTGGCCAGGGTGGGGGTGGGGGCGAGTGAGCGCCTCCTGAACCATACCAGGCCACATGCCCTCAACATAGGGGGGTGGGTGCTTTGGGACAGGGGAGTCTCTTCCCGACAACCATGGGCTGTGGTTGTGAGGGTCTGTGGGGGGAGGCTCTGCCCCATCCACCCCAAAGCACCTTGCCCCCATGTTGATGGGAACAGAGATCTCTTCCCGACAACCGTGGGCTGTGGCTGTAGGGGTCTGCGGGGGGAGGCTTATCGGAATCTGGAACCCCTTTTAACAAGGGGTCCCCAGATCCCGCCCCCCCCGTGTGAATGGATATCGGGTACATCGTACCCCTACCCATTCATCAAAAAAGTGTACAAAAAAAATAAAGACAAAAGCCAAAAAAAAAAAGGAACTCCATGATACAAAACAAGGTTGCTCAGAGAGATAGAGACAAAAGCCAGTTTTGGACAAGTCCTTTATTAAAAAAAAAAAAAAAATAAATAATAGTGCCCCCGATGTAAATCCATCGTCAATCACATCGCCCGCCCGCAATGGAAAAAAAAAAAACATGCTCCCACCTCGTGAGAAGCCAATGGCATAATAAGCTGCTGGAGCTGTGACAGCTCTTTTATAGGAAAAAGGGGGGGGACACCACCCGCCCCTACTGACATGACGTCAGTAATTTATTCACTGCATATGAGCAGTGCATTATAGGGCGCTCGTGACATCAGATCCCTATAAAAGAGCTGTCAAACTCAAACAGCTCATTATGCGCGGGAGGCATCTTGATAAGCAGGAGCTTCTTTTTTTTTCTTTCTATTTTTTGGTTGCGGACGGGCGACGTGATTGACGATGGATTTACATCGGGGGACACTATTTTTTATTTTTATCTTTTAATAAAAAACCAAAAAACTGGCTTTTGTCTTTATTTTTTTTGTACAATTTTTTGGTGAATGGGTAGGGGTACGATGTACCCGATATCAATTCACATGGGAGGGCGGGATCTGGGAGACCCCCACTACCACAGCCCATGGTTGTCGGGAAGAGACTCCCCTGACACAAAGCACCCACCCCCCCATGTTTAGGGCATGTGGCCTGGTATGTTTCAGGAGGGGGGGGGGAGTGCTCGCTCGCCCCCACCCCTATCCTAGCCAGCCAGGCTGTGTGCTTGGATAAGGGTCTGGTATGGATTTTAGGGTGAACCCCACGCCATTTTTTTTCATTTTTTTATATGTATTGCCGGGAGCCGATAATACATTACAGCCGCGAGTAAGTTTAAATTAAATTTTTTCCTTTAGAAATGTCAGTATTACTGCAGCAGGCTACATACATCGCAAAAATGCGCCACTTTACAAGCACATTAAGGGGGACCACCAAGCACGATATTTAAAGGAATTTTTCATTTTTATTGTTTCACTTTAAGCATGATTAAAATCACTGCTCCTGTAAAAACGATTGTTTTTAAAAAAAAATTTCCATTGATACATGTTCCCCAGGGCAGTACCCAGGTCCCCATACACTTTTTTGGGCCAATAACTTGCATTTAAGCCTTTAAAATTAGGACTTTTGATTTTTCATGTTCGTGTCCCATAGACTTTAATGTAGTTTGCATGTTCGCTAGAACATTACCCCTGTTCGAGATGTTCTGTGTGAACCGAACAGGGGGGTGTTCGGCTCATCCTCAAAAAGGTCGGTAAACATGAAACTGACTCTCACAGTGACACTGAGATCAGTGTGCAGCAAAACAAAGGTGATACCTCACCCACACGACCTATCCCCTTCTGAGTCACAGTGATAATCACAGTCTCCCTCCACGCCAGGTGATCCCTTCAGTCCACTCCAGTCCAAACAGCACTGACAGTCCCGCTTCCAACTTGCCTTGCTCCCACCCCGCAGACCCACACACGAGGCTGTGGATGCTCTGCTCAGCTCCCTTGCACCATGACATCACATGACATACTCAGGCACCGCCTTAGCCAGGGTTTGGCATAGGAGGGATTTTTGGAGGTTAAAATTAAATAAGGAATTAGTCGGCACTTACCTAATTAATGGGTCAGGCAGGAACTGCAGGGGATCATTGGTAAGAGGATTCTGGGAAGTCTTCAGTTGGAAGAGAGCTGGCACTCGGAAAACTCCCACCCCCTTCTTTTGGTGGATTTGGTAGATGGTTGTAGCAATATGTTGGGGACAGTTACAGGTTTGGTTATGACATGATATCACATAGCAACTGGCAGGGTATAAGGTCCTTGAAGGTGATCATTATGGGTAAATGTAAACTGGTAAGTACAATCAACAAACGTCTTAGGTATGGCTCCCCTTTTTTAGTATGGTTAAGTGACAGGAAAGGGGGTGGTTCATGGTTGTGTCTGTGGTTATTGGTGTTATTGTCTATGAGTTGGTGTTTTGCAGTTGGAAGTTTACTATATGGGTTTATACAGGTACTGAGGTAAGTATAGATGCCTACAAGGACCTTGGGGCTTTATTCATATTGTATTGAATGTTAATATGTTATTTATACATTTTGTTAATTAAGGGCTACTATAGCCATTAAAGCGGAACTCCACCTAAAAGGGGAAGTTCCGCTTTAAGTTGCCCCCCCCCCTCCTTCCCATATTTTCATATTTTGCATGTAATTTTTTTGGGGGCCTTGGCGATCCAAGTCGAAATTCTCCTTTCCCCCATCCTCCCGTAGTCTTCTGGGACATGTCACAGGTCCCAGAAGATTGCAGAACCATTCACAAAGCACAGCGCAACTCCCACATGTGTTGTGGGAAGCCGGCTCGGAATCTGAATTGCATAGCTGGCTGCCCACAATTAGCATGCCAACGCCAAGAACCTGCAGGCTAGTGAAGAAATGGCCTGGGTGAGGACGGCGCTGGATCCATGGACAGGTAAGTGTCCTCATATTAAAAGTCAGCAGCTACAGCATTTGTAGCTGCTGACTTTTAATTGTTTTTGCCCAGACTGGACAACCGCTTTAAACTCCAATATGTGTCCTGTGTGGTTTACCTAAGTATTGATGAGTGGTGGAGTGCGGGTCAAGTGGTATCGAAGACAAGTCTTCTTCAATACCCCAGTCAAGCGACAGTTAAGAGAGAAGCCATAATATGATAGAAAAGTGAAACAGGGAAAGAAGGGGAAAATTAGGATAAGCTAGGGAGGAAAGTGTGATTACATGATTTTCACATCGCAAACAAAATAATGGTCTCTCTAAACCAAATTTGCCATGGAAAGCTCAATTAAAATCTGGAATTACATTTTTATGGATACATTGCAGAACCATTTTTTTTGGTCAAATGTTACCTCATTAAGGCAGCATTTTGTTCTCACCTACTAAAGAAACAAACATATGTATCATGACAATGGTTTTACAATTTTTCCTTTAACCGGTGCTCTAACTCACTTAAAGTGAAGTAAAAGCAATGAAAGTAATGCCAGCCATGCACAGCTCAAATTTTATCTGTTTCAAGCTGAATCGGACAAAATTTAAGCTGTGGGTGTCCCTGTTGGCATCAACTTGGTCAACAAAAGTCAAATGAAAAATTGACTGAGCTACACGGACAATTGTCAATGAAACAGTACAGATTCGGTCACTGTTTGGGAATTTAAGCAGCCATGGGTATTAGCTGTCAGAATACAAAGTCATCAGGGGAGATTCCTCGGTCGAGTTATTTTCAGCCTGCACCAATGCAGGTGTTCCCCATACACAGTTCTCTAAAGTAACCCCAAAATAACCCTTCAGGCTCACTCTAAAAAAATAGGAACTGTAATATATTATGTTAAATTGATAAATGCTATTGGAATATAAAAAAAATGATATAATTGTAACTACCCATTCACTTTTATGCTCATGACATCCAGATGCCTAATGCAAGTTTGTGATAGATAGTACAATCACTTTCTAATTAAGCCCAACTGTGCTTTATATTAGGCAGAGCGCTATAAACATTATGGCATAATATGCTAGGAAAATATTTAATACTTTCCATTGTAGGTGCTTTCAGAATGTTCATTGCTGCAGTTACGTTCCACTATGTTCTTTTATAAAGGTGAAGAGAATTGCCTTCTCTGTCCATTATGACCAGAGCAGTTGGCATGGTTCTGTCTGTAGTGTTTACCATTAGGCATAAGAACTCAATCATTTCCCTACAAGTGTACAGCATACTGAGGGACCAATTCAGATTAGGACTTTTTTTTTGTCCAATGAAACAAAAATTTGCTCATGTTCAGTAATAATTGGAAATAATTTATGTAAGAACTACGCTGTTTGAAAATCTTGCCTGATTACTATTGTTTTTTTTTTCCATTTGTGTGGCCATACATTTTTATGTCGCGCCCAGGCCTAGTTAAAGCATAGGTGAACCCTAGTGCTTCCAATCACTTAAGGCCTAGAGCTGGCACATCTTGCTCATGACATTTTACAGTACAACCAAGAACTCTTGTATGGCAGTCTAAACAAGTACCAGGACCAGTTACTATGTGATGCATGAGCTTCATAAAGTAAACAAAAAGCTTCCTTTACTTTTACTTCTTTATTTTTGTCTCACATTTCCCCCCATCCAGGCACTGCAGCTCTTTGTGGTAGGGTTTTAGTGTCATAGTCAATTCTATCAATCCAGAAAGCAATGGGCAGGGCTAGGTGTTGGAGAGTGGCAACTCTGCTCCTAATTTAGGAGCAATGTAGCATTGTTTGCATACCTTACACTATTAATTATATTATTATTATGCAGGATTTATATAGTGCCAACAGTTTGCTCAGCACTTTACAATCTAAAAGGAGACAGTACCATTACAATGCCATAAAATACAAGAGGGTTAAGATGATCATGTTCATAAGAGCTTACAATCTAACAGGGTGGGACAAAGAGTACAAAAGGTAAAAACTATGGGGGATAAGCTGATGGAAGAGTTAAAAGTTCAGTTGTTAGTTGGAGGTGTGATAGGATTCCCTGAAGAGATGAGTTTTCAGGGATCGCCTAAAGGTGGACAGAGTAGCAGATAGCCAGACAGATTGAGGTAGAGAGCTCCAGAGGATAGAAGAGGCTCTGCAGAAGTTTTGGAGACAAGCGTGGGAAGAGGAGAAAAAAAAAGCTGGAAAGCAAAAGGTCTTGGAAGGAGTGGAGATGACAATTTGGGTGAAGTTTGGTGATGTAGCTTGGGGCATTTTAACCACTTAAGCCCCGGAAGATTTTACCCCCATTCCGACCAGGGGGTATTTTGCGATTCGGCACTGCGTGAATTTAACGCACAATTGCGCGGTCGTGCGACGCTGTACCTAAACGAATTTGACGTCCTTTTTTTCCCACAAACAGAGCTTTCTTTTGGTGGTATTTGATCACCTGTGCGATTTTTTGATCACGCGCTATAAACAAAAAAAGAGCGTCAATTTTGCAAAAATAACAATATTTTTCACATTTTTTTATATGAAATTCCCCCCAAAAAAAATGTAAAAATCAAAATTTTTAAAAATTTTCGGCCAATTTATTTTATGCTACCTATGTTTGGTAAAAAAAATCGCAAAAAGCGTATTTTGATTGGTTTGCGCAAAAGTTATCGCGTTTACTAACAAAGGGAAAGATTTTTGTCATTTTTGTTGTTTTTTTTTTTAACGCGTAATGGCGGCGATCTGCGATTTTTTTTGCGGTACTGCGACATTGCGGCGGACAGATCGGACCCTTGACTGACATTTTTGACACTTTTGGGGTTACCAGTGACATTTCTACAGTAATCAGTGCTATACATATGCACTGTTACTGTAAAAATACACTGGTAGTGAAGGGGTTAACTTTATTTGGAAGGGAGGGGCTGTGTGTGTCCCTAGGGGCGTGGTTTCTACTGTGATTGGCTGTGGCTCTAGCTGTAAGGACACTGATCAACGGATCTACATACCAGATCCGTTTTATCAGTGTCTTTGCAGCGAGGAGAATGACAGGCAGTTTGTTTACACAAGCTGCCTGACATTCTCCCTCTCCCCCGCCGATCGCCGAGTGACCGGCGGACATCGGGTCCGCTGGTCACACGCGCGGGGGGGTCCGTGACCACGCGGGAGCGGGAGCGCGCCCCGGGGGGCGCGCGCTCGCTCCCTAGACCCTCACAAGCAAGCAACGTAGCCCTACGTTAGTTTGCCTGTGAGGGGCTGACCGCCGACGTAGATAGTCGTGCGGCGGTCGGCAAGTGGTTAATTTAATTTACTGGGTAATCGAAAGCCAGTGGTGGGATAGGAAAAAAGAGGTGGCAGACACTGAGCGGTTGGTAAGGTAGATGAGTCTGGCAGCAGCATTCATGATAGAATGAAGAGGGGATAGCCTGTGTTAAGGTAAGCCTGTAAGGAGGAAGTTAGTGGTCTCATTAGTTAAAAAGGTGGGAATTTCAGAAATGGTATAGAGGTGAAGTCTACAAGCTTTTGACAGAGATTGGATTTGGGGCCAAAAGGACAGGTCAGAGTTTAGGGTTACACTTATCATCCTGGCGTGAGAAGAGGGACACTTCAGTTTTCTGAAAGCTATTTTCATTGGATTGGTTGGGGTTGTAATAGCAGATCAGACCAGTGGATAAGTGTGGTGCCTGTAATACAACATATACTGTATATTAGACTTTTTCCCAGGAACGTAGGGTTAAAGTAAAAACTATAATTGAGTCGTGTCAATTTATTTAATATTTTTTTTTACATTTAGCAATTTTCAGACTGAGGATACTTCGTCTAGTCAGTTTTGTTAACTGGATTTTTCAAAGTAGTTAAAGAAAGCCTGATAATTATGTGAGGAAGAGCCTAAAGCACCACCTTACCAGCTGGGAATAGTAAATAATAAATATTCATTTGCAGTATTTCATATATACCTGTACCTGTCTTAAGAATGTAGTTAGAGATAGACAACTGGTAAATTAGGATGCCAGACGCAGCATCATAATACATTTTTAGACCCCCATTTTTCTGAGGTTCATTTGAATCTTTTCTGGGGTCCCTGGACAATGAGACATTTTCTTCTTTTGAGAACCCTCTGTATTTTTTTTTTTTTTTTAATGGTATATGAGTAAGCACTCTACTCGTTCTTCATTTGTATTCCTAAATAAATCATATTATTTCACTGCACATTATCTAGAGTTATAACTGAAAGTCCGCAGCATCACCTAATAAAAAAAAGTCTTACTATGTCAATCCACTTAAGAAAATCAAAGTCCTGTTATCATATACAGTCCTAACCTTCCTTTGTCCTGATGTGCAAAAAAGTCTAAATAAGCATTTTCTTTCTTATGCCTGCCCCCCTCCCCTTGCTATATACTATAGTGCAGTGATGGCAAACTTAATATATTCTTGGGGCCTCAGGTAGGGCTTCTGAGCTAAACAAACAGCCACATACAATCAACAGTACATACAATGTTAGAGAACACTGTGATGCTACATGCAGCACCTGATGAAGGAGTGTGCATGCCCAGGACCGGCATTGCGCAGAAATGAAAACGTGTTGCGACCTCCCCCCCTCCAGTGAAGTCATCTTCATGTGCTGCGGTCCATGCCATGGTCCAGCTTCATCCCCTCTGCTTGGCTTTCCACCTTAGGACTTTCCCCTGGCCTCCTTCTTGCAGCAGCGGACCCTGGCAGTCCACAATGCAGACATCCAGCGCTGACATCCCGGACTCCCTCTTTCTGATGAACTTGTTTTACTTCACTCCATGTGAGTTTCCCCTTGGATTTTATTGCACCTAATAAGGCTTCCACTACCATTTCTATGCTGATGACACCCAAATCTACCTCTCTACCCCTCAGCTCACCCCATCAGTCTCCTCCCGCATCACTGATCTACTAACGGACATATCAGCCTGGATGTCTCACCACTTCCTCAAACTGAATCTATCTAAAACCGAGCTCATAATATTTCCTCCTCTACGTGCCTCTTCCCCAGAATTCTCTGTCAAGATCAATGGAATAACTATTAGTCCTTCCACACATGCCAGGGTGCTAGGGGTAACCCTGGACTCTGCACTGTCCTTTCAGGCTCACATCCAATCCCTGTCCAAATCATGCCGCCTTAACCTCCGCAACATCGCTAGAATACGGCCCTTTTTAACCAATGACACCACCAAGCTCTTAATTCACGCCCTGGTTATCTCTCGCCTCGACTATTGCAACTCCCTCCTCATTGGATTACCCTTACATAGATTATCCCCCCTTCAATCCATAATGAATGCAGCTGCAAGACTTATCCACCTTACCAACCGTTCAGTGTCCTCCAACCCTCTCTGACAATCCCTTCATTGGCTTCCACTCACCCAACGAATAAAATTCAAAGTGCTAACAACAGTTTACAAAGCCATCCACAACTCTGCCCCCAGCTACATCACTAACCTGATCTCAAAATATCAACCTAGCCGCTCTCTTCGGTCCTCCCAAGACCTCCTGCTCTCTAGCTCCCTTGTCACCTCTTCCCATGCTCGCCTCCAGGATTTCTCCAGAGCTTCTCCCATTCTTTGGAACTCTCTACCCCAATCTGTCCGACTGTCCCCTAATCTATCCATCTTTAGACGATCCCTGAAAACCCTTCTCTTTAAAGAAGCCTACCCGACTACTAACTAATAACGCTGTTTCTCTTGCTCCATCAGCACATCCCCCACAGCTATTGCCTTTTGTATCAATTGACCCTCCCTTTTAGATTGTAAGCTCTAACGAGCAGGGCCCTCTGATTCCTTTTGTTCCAAATTGTAGTGTAACTGTAATGTCTGCCCTCATTTTGTTAAGCGCTGCGCAAACTGTTGGCGCTATATAAATCCTGTATAATAATATAATAATAATAAACCTGTAAACTGTCTGCACTTAGAGGCGCTTTTTCTTCTCTCTCCTGCCTGTCATTTAGAGCTTGTTTCTGCTCCTGCGAACAATCCTGCCCTAGTGCTTGGACACCATGTTTCAGGATCCCCAAATTTTTGAAAAGCAAAAATATTGCGCTAACCATAAAGAAGCTGCTACACCAAACAACTGACAAGAAAATTATGGATAACAAAATGTGGAAAAAAGTGCAGCGCTAATAAATACTTGCAATATAAACGTGTAAATATATAAACCAAGAAAGGTAAATACAAATAAATTGCAAAATAAATAAAGGTGAATAAATAAAGGTGAACATCAAGTTCACCCATTCTTGTTGGATCACTTCCTCCTGTCCTATGAACTTCATACTTATATGGGCATCTTATAAACTTTTTATGAACTATTTATACAAAGACTGCCCCCCTCACACAGAATCTGGTTATCTGTTGGCGCCTTCTATCCTTGTCAGACATTATACAGGAGATTATTGGAGACTGCAGACTGCAGACATCATACAGGAGATGGTCAGAGAAGGCAGACCTTATACAGGTGATAGTCAAAGACTGCACACATCCTACAGAAGATAGTCAGAGACTTCAGACATCATACTTGAGATGTTTAGAAACTGCCAACATCATACAGGAGATGCAGAGACTGCAGACATCATACAGGGGATGCAGAGACTGCAGACATTATACAGGGGATGCAGAGACTGCAGATATTATACAGGGGGATGCAGAGACTGCAGGCATTATAAAGGGATGCAGAGACTGCAGACATTATACAGGGTATGCAGAGACTGCAGACATTATACAGGGGATGCAGAGACTGCAGACATTATACAGGGTATGCAGAGACTGCAGACATTATACAGGGGATGCAGAGACTGCAGACATTATACAGGGGATGCAGAGACTGCAGACATTATACAGGGGATGCAGAGACTGCAGACATTATACAGGGGGATGCAGAGACTGCAGACATTATACAGGGGAGGCAGAGACTGCAGACATTATACAGGGGGATGCAGAGACTGCAGACATTATACAGGGGGATGCAGAGACTTCAGACATTATACAGGAGATGCTGAGATTGCAGACATTATAAAGGGGATGCAAGGCTGCAGACATTATACAGGGTATGCAGAGACTGAAGACATTATACAGGGTATGCAGAGACTGCAGACAATATACAGGGGATACAGAGACTGCAGACATTATACAGGGGGATGCAGAGACTGCAGACAATATACAGGGGATGCAGAGACTGCAGACAATATACAGGGGATGCAGAGACTGCAGACATTATACAGGGTATGCAGAGACTGCAGATAATATACAGGGGATACAGAGACTGCAGACATTATACAATGGAATGCAGAGACTGCAGATAATATACAGGGGATACAGAGACTGCAGACAATATACAGGGGATGCAGAGACTGCAGACATTATACAATGGAATGCAGAGACTGCAGATAATATACAGGGGATACAGAGACTGCAGACAATATACAGGGGATGCAGAGACTGCAGACATTATACAGGGGGATGCAGAGACTGCAGACATTATACAATGGAATGCAGAGACTGCAGATAATATACAGGGGATACAGAGACTTCAGACAATATACAGGGGATGCAGAGACTGCAGACATTATACAGGGGTGGCAGAGACTGCAGACATTATACAGGGGGATGCAGAGACTGCAGACATTATACAGGGGGATGCAGAGACTTCAGACATTATACAGGGGGATGCAGAGACTTCAGACATTATACAATGGAATGCAGAGACTGCAGACAATATACAGGGGTGGCAGAGACTGCAGACATTATACAGGGGGATGCAGAGACTGCAGACATTATACAGGGGGATGCAGAGACTTCAGACATTATACAGGGGGATGCAGAGACTTCAGACATTATACAATGGAATGCAGAGACTGCAGACATGCTGCAAGTATGGATGGAGACTTGACACAAGTTGCAGGAGTCAGTCAGAGCCTGGGTACATATCACATAAGATTGATAGAGATTAATGCTGTTGCAACCCCATTACAAATGAGTGCCTCTTTTTTTGCACTCTCTATAGTGCCATTAAAAAGTTACTGTTGTCTCATTTGATATTCCCCAAAACAGGATCCGTTTTTCAAAGCTCAAGGGAAAAATACATAGAAAAATTAAACACATAAATCAATCAGTCCAGTGATGGTAAAGTATTGGTCTTGCAGTGCAGAACCTGTGGAAAAGCACAGTACAGTGCAATAGCTTTTGTAGTGTACATACAGAGATTCAGAGTACACTTTTTTTAACTAATTTTTAGCATAGAACCCAGCTCAGAACTGGGCTTGGAGGTGTGTGTGTGTGTGGAGGGGCTTCCCTGCATCAAAAGTAGGGAGATAGCCTCAGTCTCTCAGATATAGAGAAAGCCTCAAAACTACAGTCTGGTTAGTTCCCCTCCATGCTGTGCACTTAGGAATGAAAAATACTGATTACTGAGCACTGAAGCCCAGAGGGTACACACAAAGTAATTAAATAAGGTCTGCATGTGGCCCTTTGCAGGTTGGGCTCCAGGACTGTAGAGTGTGGTTCTATTTTGTGAGCATCCAATTTTTTGTGCAGTTAGTGCCACAATTCCTGATCCAACCTGACCTGTGCAAGAACACCTGTGTAAATCCTCAAAATGCCTCCAAACCACTCAGCAATCATGTGGTTGCCAGGCGGTCACCCTTCAGCCCCATTCACCAAAAAGCAACATGCTGTTTCATTTTTTCCACTGCCATAAAGCAAGGCATGGGTGGCCGTAGGGCAGTAAAAAAGCTCAACTGCTTGATTTTGCCATCCCCTGGCCACTCATGTGAACAAGCCCTTCGACTGCCTAAAATTATACTAATACTGATATTGATACTGCTTCATCAGATGTAAACCTGTGTCAGTCTTCCCTGCTCTCTGACTTCTGTCTAATATAAAGGAAACCTATACTGTAAAAATATATAAAATGCTATCTCTGACCTCTGAATATTATTTGTCTGGTCGTCTTTGGCTTCAATACTTCCCGACTCACTGATAGCAATAAGTATGCAGCTGGGGTCAGAATTTTTAATCTATATGCTTGTTCCAGGCCCATGACTCAGAACATATTGAAACCAAAGGATTTGCATGACAGCCCAGAAACTAGCAGAAAGAGGTCAGCAATGATATCCTCCATTCTATATTTCTCCCGGTACAGGTGGCCTTATACAGCATGCCAATATGATTTGTAAGTTCACCTGGTTTGCAGAGCATGACGACAATCTAATATAAGACTATTACTATAATTAATAATATTGATGATGCAGATAGATAGATAGATAGATAGATAGATAGATAGATAGATAGATAGATAGATAGATAGATAGATAGATAGATAGACAGACAGACAGACAGACAGACAGACAGACAGACAGACAGACAGACAGACAGACAGACAGACAGACAGACAGACAGACAGACAGACAGACAGATAGATAGATAGATAGATAGATAGATAGATAGATAGATAGATAGATAGATAGATAGATAGATAGATAGATAGATAGATAGATAGATAGATAGATAGATAGATAGATAGATAGATAGATAGATAGATAGATAGATAGATAGATAGATAGATAGATTTTAGGATTTTATGTTTGGCTTTCTTATTTATTATACCTGACTAAGCCTCGAGGTTTATTGCTCCTCAAGCATCACCTCCTAACTTCCTTCTGACGTGATATAAAATTCCTAATGCATATGCTAAGTAGAACTGAAAGGAGAGGCACTATATTTTGTGAGATCACCAAAAACATCCATAATCTGCCCAAATACACACAGATGTTACCTTCTCGCTCGGAGACTCTCTGTCCTTTCAATTAATTTTAAGAGAAATCATCACTTTCTTGTTCTGTTGTTTTTTTGTTGACTATTAAACATCAGATAGTTGGCTGAAGACATGATATTTTAAGCACTCACATTGCTGCATCTCACGGAACTATTAGTGTGACTAATTACAATTGATACCTTCTCTGGCTTGCTAATGTGATAAGGGAATACATAAGCACACCATAAATAGTACATACACTGGAATGCAGAGAGCGATCAGCGAAGTCACCCTTGTCTCATTCGTTACCGCCGGCCTTTTTTATTTTTGCCAGATAGGTACTTTGTTTGTAATTTATCATGATATGAAGTCAATGGAATTTGTAGTAACTAAATGACATTGTATAATAAAAGAATGCCATTAAAAAAATCTTTTTACCCTTTTGCAGCTCTGGGCTACTGATCAGCTTAAGTTTGTTTGCAGCGACTTTCTGTCTGCCTGTACTCCAGTGATGACTACATGAAATTTCTCGGGCTGGGTTGCCTGATGGTGACAACAGTGGACCATGCCTTTGCATACTTCCCAATTTTTTGAGATGGGAATGAGGAACACCTATTAGCAAAAATATGTAAGCATAGGACGCACCCCCTGACACGCCCATTTTAAAGAAGAATTAAAAAAGAAAAGATTAGTTAAACCCACACGTGCTCTTTTCTAACCACTACTATTCCTTTATACTGGCTTTTGACATTTACAAATGCGGCAATATGGATGAAAGGATTATCACTGGGCATGGGCATCCGCAGGTAGGGGCAAGGGGGGGCAAATGCCCCCCCTTGGAATCTCAACTTCCCCTTTTAAGTGGTTTTTAAGCCACTTTATACCATCCTGTCTGTTCTGTTTAATAATCATGAGTGCCTGTGTGTCTGTGTTTTAAAAAAATAAGCTGTTCTTTACCAGTTTTCAGAGGGCCGAGCGCCGCTCACGTGACCCGTCGGCTCTCTCCTCTCTCTGGCTGACAGCTGCCTGCAGCGGGCGGGGCCAAGGATTCCTCACTGATGTCAGTTGGGAGGGGAGGAGGAGGGGAAGAGGAGAGGAGGAGAGAGGTGGCAGGTCACGTGAGCGGCGAGTGGCACTCTATACTTGTAAAGAATGGCTTATTTTTATAAAAAACAGACACAGGGGCACACATGATTATTAAACAGACTGTAGACAGGATATGAAACTTTAAATGAAACTACAGCAGCAGGAGAGGAGGGGGGTGGGCACTGACACAGGAGCAGACAGGCAGGGAGGGAGGGGGGAGAGAGGACAGGAGGGCTGCGGATGATGGAGGCACGTAAACTGACCATAACATGCTTTAACCACTTTACCACTAGAGCATTTTGCTGTCTTACGTCTGGGCCACTTTTTGCGATTCGGCGCTGTGCGAATTTAACTGACAATTGTGCGGTCATGCGACGCCGTACCCAAACGAAATTTACGTCCTTTTTTTCCCACAAACAGAGCTTTCTTTCGGTGGTATTTGATCACCTGTGCAATTTTTACTTTTTGAACAAAAAAAGAGCGTTTATTTTGAAAAAACAACAATATTTTTAACATTTTTTTATATGAAATTCCCCCCAAAAAAGATGTAAAAACCAATTTTTTTTTTTAATTTTTGGCCAATTTGTTTTCTGCTACCAATGTTTGGTAAAAAAAATCGCAATAAGCGTATTTTGATTGGTTTGCGCAAAAGTTATTGCGTTTACTAAGGGAAAGATTTCTGTAATTTTTTGTGTTTTTTTTTTAACGATTAATGGCGGCGATCTGCGATTTTTTTGCGGGACTGCGACATTGCGGCGGACAGATCGGACCCTTGACTGACATTTTTGACACTTTTGGGGGTACCAGTGACATTACTGCAGTAATCAGTGCTATAAATATGCACTGTTACTGTAAAAATGACACTGGCAGGGAAGGGGTTATTTTTATTGGAGAGGGAGGGGTTAATGTATGCCTGGTGCTTACTGACGTGTGGGGGGGGAGGGAACTGAGTGAGACAGGGACAGATCGGATGTCCAGCTATGCTGAACACTCCGATCTGTCACTCCCTGTCACTGAGGAGATCCGCCCGCTCTGTTTACACAGGCGGGCGGATCTCCAAACTGGATTCCCCGACGATCGGGGCAGAGCAGCGGCGATCGCCGCTGCTCCTCCCCTGGCCCGACTCCCGCTGTGAATGAAAACCGCGGGAGCGCGCCTCTGGCGGCGCGCGAGCGCCGCCTACAGGGGAGGAGTTTGGCGACGTAGGTCTACGTCGTCAGACGGGATCGTGCCACTTTGCCGCAGTAGTATTACGGTACTCAGCGGTAAAGTGGTTAAGGGAATATACTCAAAATAAGTATAATGACTAAGCCCCTCCCCTTCATTGTTGAAAAGGGGCGGAGCATGGGTGACCATAAAATTATGCCCCCCCCCCTGAAAAAAGTTATACGGACGCCCATGTCACTGGGAAAAACTTTTTGAAAGATAAATGTGCATTTTTTATACATCTATATAGATCAGACCAAAATGAGGGACAAACAAGGAGGAAAGAGGGACAGAGGGTTTTTGTTCGAAATCAGGGGCAGTCCCTCGAAATCAGGGACAGTTGGGAGCTATGCCTGTGTAAAGTGTGTTTATTTGGCCACTAGTAGTTTCCATTTGGAAGAACAAGAACAGTTGTGGCATAGTAAAAGCATAACTTAGCTGACTGTTCGAACTGCACAATGTGTATACAAGGCCTTAAAGCTGTTAAGAATTCAACTACCATTCTACTAGACTGCTTTTGCTTTGAACCTTGAGGATGGATTGCTCCATCTGCAAGTGTCTGCAGCTACAAAGAGTAGTGAAGGCTTGTTATAAAGCATATTTCCTACTTGTTAAGAAAATGTCAGTATTTGAATGTTTATAGCTTGAGCACAGTTACACTTTTTTATCAGCTTTTTTCAACCATGGTTCTGTGAAGCTCTGTTTTTTTCCCCCTATAGTATGCTAGGGGTTCCTTGAGAGAGGAGCAAGGTCAGCTCTCTAAAATCATCTCACACAATCACTGACATCTATGATATATTTAGCATCTGTAGTAAGGACATTATTCCCACTGACCACCAATGTTGAGAGAATTCTTCCCACTGAGCACCATTGTAAGTAGCATTCTTCCCACTAACCATCAATATAATGGGGTCCTCCTCCCACTGACCACCAGTGCAAGAGGGCCTCTCTTTCAATGACCATCAAGGTAAAAGGGTCCCTCTCCACTGACCATCAATCCAAGGGGGCTCTCTACTGACCACAAATAAAGAGGGCAATTCCCACTGCAGCAGAAAAAGCAAATTGATTAAGAACATACCACCAGTCTGCTGATTGGACAATGAAGAAGCAGCAGCAGATTGAAAGGGCATCCCTTTACTCCTTTGTCTTTCTAGAATCTAGATGTTAAGTGTCAGCACATGTGTACTACAGCGGAGCCTGAATAGCTCCTAGGGCTGGCCCTCTTTTCCCTGTCTTAGTGCTACTGTGCATGGGCTTACAGGAGAATAATCAAGACAAGACAGATCCAGACACTTACACTAGCTGCATTTACAAATACATTTAAAGATTTTTAATTATAACATAATTGCATCAATTGCTGCTTTTACACCTGCTTGGAGCTCAACTTTAATTTGCTCTTACAGAAAATCATGGATGGTTGCATCTCGTAATGGAAAGTTACTTTAAGTGAACTTTTTGTGCTACTTAACAACTACCTCACCCAAAAATAGCTCAAAGACTGCAGATATGATGCTCTGTTCTCCAACCATGCTGCAAATTCTTGCTGCCAGTCACTAGCATGGTTGCCATAAGCCAGAGTTAGAAGTTATGTTACTGAGCTGATGCTCTAAGGTTTGCCTTCTGATGCTATGCACCTTGTAGGAGCAGGCACCAGGAATTCAAATTAGAATCCCAGCAATGATTCTAGTGTTGGAATTGTAGGCCACACTCCCGCATAATCTCACTTAACTTAACTAGAATAATAACACTGACCCCAGTTTTGGCAAAGAAAAGGCCGCGGCACTCTTTATTGGTTTAAATAAATAAATTAAATCATAACAATTACTTTGAATAGTTAAATCATTCAATTCAATTGAATCATCAATTACTTGCTTGTAAAAACACTCAAACTGAAATAACTTATAATTGCTCAGTTATAAAACAACTCGAGCAACAATAAACATAAAATACCATACGAAATACAAATGTCCCCCCTAGTATACTAGGGTGACCCAACCACACAAAGGTGCACGCGACAAAGGGAGGGGGGGCGGGGAACTTTCTTCTTTGTGCTCTTCGGTGCAAAAGGAAGCACCCCAGCCCAAACCAAGCTTATAAAGCCTCTGCCCCAGCTTGCTAGAACCTTCCCTGCACACCGATTGGCGGATACCTGCTGTATGCTCAGGTAAAATTAACCTCCTACTAGCCTAAACCTGTAAACCTATACCCCTATGCTTACCTGACAGAACTGCTAATGGTGGCCACAATCCCACACAAGTGGCCACATAATGTGCCCCCTTTTATATGGAATTGTAGGCCACACTCCCGCATAATCTCACTTAACTTAACTAGAATAATAACACTGACCCCAGTTTTGGCAAAGAAAAGGCCGCGGCACTCTTTATTGGTTTAAATAAATAAATTAAATCATAACAATTACTTTGAATAGTTAAATCATTCAATTCAATTGAATCATCAATTACTTGCTTGTAAAAACACTCAAACTGAAATAACTTATAATTGCTCAGTTATAAAACAACTCGAGCAACAATAAACATAAAATACCATACGAAATACAATGTCCCCACCAGCCGGGCTTGAGCAACAAGGACGGCCCTACCCCACCACCGCGGCCCTTTCAATGCTACACTGCAGCCCTAGATTTAAAATATCAATCCCCACATCTGAAAGGTGAATGCCATCCTGGCGATAGAGCCCCTGGATGCCACCCTCCAGATCCACATGCCTATAGGACAAGCCGCCAATAGACGGCATAAACTTTTCCATTGCCCTATTTACCCTTTTCCTCATCTTCTCCATGACTTTCCTCTGCGATGAGGAAAGCCAAGGAAGCCGAGGAACTATTTCAGAAAATACCACCACTGTCCCTGGAGACGAGAGGGAAAATAAATGCAAATCTCTCTTAATCTTAAATAGTAAGTCCAAAGTTTTAATATTACCAAGGTCATTACCCCCAGCGTGAATAACCACGATGGACGGAGGAGGCCAAACTTGGAACAATCTAGACAAATGAAAGTACAGCTGGTGCCACTGCAAGCCTCTAATTCCTTTCCAAAATAATTTAAACTCCAGAGGTAGTGCTAAATTTGTACTGTAAATACGATGTGAAGCTCTTTTCCTCGCCCAAAAAATGAATGAGTGGCCCAAGATCCAGACTGTTCGCTGAAAACCTGAAGGATTCAAATAAACAAGTTAGTCCTTACATACACTTTAAAACATTTTGATTTCCACCTTCCCATACTTTGTATTACCCTGTCCGAAAATCCCCTTCTAGCTGCCTCTGATGCTGCCCCTATCCTGAATGAATGTGAGGAAAACCTAAAATTTTTTAAGCCCAGCCGCTCTAAGCATTTCCGTAAAACAAAATCGAATTGATATTTTGTGAGTGGAGTGGAATCCATGTGGACCAAAAAAAAAACGCCCACCACCAACCAAATTGATTGACCATGCCCAACGGGCAAACACCCTGATTATGCTGAGCCTTAATAGTAATTGCCACACCTCTCCCCAGAGTGTCCGACTTTGAGCGACGTAACCAAATCTGGACATCTTCCCTGCCTACCACTACCTGATCATATAAAAGGCCTCCCTCAGTCTTATTTGACAAAGGTAGCAGCTCAGAGATGCGGAGCGCCTCAAAAAAGGTCAATACAAAAGCCATTCTGAACAACAGTGCTTCATAGTCAGAATTACACACTAATGAGGTCATACCGCAGATATCCCCCAATAACTCAATAGAAATAGGTCTCCTGTCATCTGTTACCGCCACCTTCCTCCTATAACCTTTCCATGCTTGCTGTACCGAAAAATAGGTCGTACAAGCCGGAAAACCTTTCAGGCGGCAGAAAAAAGAGATGCCCGCCAATGTCTTACGTAAATAACTATAAGACAGTTTCCGCTGCATCAAAGAACCCATAAACTCCAGAACCAGACATTCCTCCGGTCGACCCTCCATCTTGCCCTTTGCCTCCATGAAAGCCAATCAACTCTTCCAGGCAGCAGAATAACTCGCCCATGTTCTGGGGGCCACTGATCCCTCGATCGACCTCTCGACTAAATCCCAACAACCGTCCAAACTCGGCTCGGAATCTCGGTACCTTTTTCGTCTGCCTCCGGCAACAGCTGGCGAAACGGTCCATCTGAAACCGAGATAGCGCATCGGCCAGATTATTCAAGACACCCGGTGTGTGTTTCGCCTTAAGCTATACATTGAGCTGTAAACACAAAAGGACAATCCTCCTGAGCACTCTAATCACACAAATGGACTTGGATGAGAGGCAGTTCACCGCGAACAAGACCCCTTTGTTGACAGTTTCCACCAGAATCCTTCTATTCGCGAAACATGCACCCCACAGTTCCAACGCCACTAAGATGGGGAACAGCTCCAACAAAACCACGTTTTTTGTCAGCTTTCCACTTTTCCATGACTCCAGCCATCCTGCACAACACCAATGCGTCTACCATATGGCCCCAAAGCCTCTAGAGCCCGCCACATCTCTAAACAAACGAAAGTCAAGGGCAAAAATGAAATCCTCCTGAAAAAATGAACGACCATTATACACCTTGAGAAATTCCGCCCAAACAGCCAAATCCTCCAGGTCACTAGTCAATCTGATGTGGGAAAAGGGGGCCTTCAAGCCCGAAGTAGACAAGTAAAGGCGCCTTGAAAACACCCTACCCATGGGCATAATTCTGCATGCAAACGCTAACAAACCCAAGAAAGACTGCATCTCCTTCAATAGGACCTTCCTCCTCGACATAAACAACCGCACCAGAGATTTCAGCTTTGGCACCTTATCCACAGGTAAACAGAACTCCATACGATCCGTATCAATGTGAATGTCCATAAAAATTATTTTTGTAGTATTCAAGCAAGTTTTTTCCTCCGCCAGAGGAACCCCAAAATCTTTCGCCACTCCCCTAAAGATTTGCAACAAACTAAGACAATCCACAGAATCTGGTGGGCCCACGAACAAAAATCGTCCAGGTAATGCAAAACTCCCACACTACCCGACTTAGCCGCTACCACCCAGTGCAAAAAGAAGAGAACGCCTCAAAGTAGGCACATGACACAGAACATCTCATAGGGAGGCTTTTGTCAAAGAAGTACATACCTTCCAGCTTAAAGCCCAAAGAATTAAATGCCACAGGTGATATAGGCAAAAGACGAAACGCGTACTTTATGTCCGCCTTCGCTAACAATGCCCCTTGGCCAAACAGCCTTATCATAGCAATGGCTTCTTCAAACGTGGCATATGACACTGAAGACAAATCTCCATCAATGTCGTCAATCAGTGAGCTTCCTTTCGGGTAAGAGAGGTGGTGTATGACACGGAATTCATTCAGCTCTTTTTTGGGGACCACTCCAAGCGGAGAAACACGAAAACTATCAAAAGGCGGATGCTCAAAAGGACCTGCCACCCTACCCAGCTCGATTTCCTTAAAAATCTTGTCCCTAACTACCTGTGGGAAGTTTTCCACCGACTTCAGATTGACAACCTCTGTACATCCTTTCCCTACAAATGGGGGCAAAGGGAAACCCTTCTCAAAACCTTCAATGAGAAAACTGGCCCTCTCCCTGTTTGGGTATCTGTCCAACCATGGAAGCATTCTTTCCAGCCTCACAAGCGTGCAGGCTTTTTGGAAAAAATATCCTTTGGAACTTGCCCCGACCCTACCGTAGCATTTTTTCTAAAGCACTTACTCACTGGATGTGGGCCAGAGCAAAATGAACATTCATGCTTAGAACGGCAAGCCGCATTCCAACGACATTGACTTTCGTTGAATGCGAAACAACAACCTTTGCGATAAGCTGCATTCTGAGTGTTCACCACCGGCTGCCTAGCAGGATTCTGCCTCTGCGGGGACATCAAGTTCAGCCAAAGGCCGACATCCTTCATACCCCATCTTAAAGAGGGGTGGACTGACAGCTTCTGACGAAAAGATTTGTCGTAATAGTACCAGCCCAGCCCCCCAAAGCTCTTGTAAGCTTCCAAGATAAAATCGAGGTGCCGAAATAGGCCCCCACACCCCTCAGGGTGCTTCTCAGCCATCAACCCCGCAAATATACAAAACGCCTGCAACCAGTTATGGAATGACCTAGGGGCCCCCCTGCGCCGCTCCTCATCCTGTTTGTCGTCTCTTTTATCAGTCCTAACCGACAGCTCCTTATGAGCAGGTAACAGTGTTAACAAGTCGACAAACTCGCTTAAGCCCAACACTCAAGTGGTAGCCCAGAGGTGACATCTCACATGGCATCGCGCCCTTCATACACACCTCAGGCACACCGCTACATCCCAGCAATGGTGCATGCGCGGACAAAACATTATTTTCCTTAGATAAACTTTGACTAATATTACTATGAGCGAAATTATCACCATAAGGAATGGAGACAGTAGATACTGCAGGTGAGAAATTAAGTTTACAGCTTGGCTGCTGCTGAACAGACACAACAGGCTTAACAGGCACAGGAGAAACAGCAGGGGAGACACGAGAAAAAGATTGCACCAAAGAAGATAAAGAGTTAATTAATATAGACAGATTCTGTACATTGCACAACTCACCAGCTGCTGGGGGGAGAACAGGCTGCTGCTCAGCTTCCTCCAGCAGCACACTGTCAGATGCTCCTGTTGTCTCATGCTGCGCTGTAGCCACTCCCACAGCAGGTGATCTTGAAACTACAGGGATAATTCTCTGTGGAGATGGCAGACGCCTTCTCTTCCTCTCTGGGTCCGCCTGTTAGTTTTCAGCCCGCCCTCCGCCGCCCCTTCTTGGAGACAGGGAGGCTCGTCTTCTTTTAGATGCTTGGCGCATGTGCGCCTGGGACGTCTTCACCGCCATGACAACGCATGGCAGCTCTCCTGCAGGTACACACGCCGGCTTCTCAGGTGTCTTCTCTCTCTCTGCAGGCGCTTCTGCCTGTGAAGGAGCAGGGTGAACTTCAACCGCAACTTGCTCTGTAATTCCAGACATAGAGAGACAATGCCGCAGCCAGGCTTCTCCCCCCGCACTCTCTGCCTTCTCAATCAGCTGCTTCAATCAAGGCCTCCATGACAGCAGGTAAGAAAAAACCTCCTGGACTACTTCTGCTGAACTTTCTTCTTTGTGCTCTTCGGTGCAAAAGGAAGCACCCCAGCCCAAACCAAGCTTATAAAGCCTCTGCCCCAGCTTGCTAGAACCTTCCCTGCACACCGATTGGCGGATACCTGCTGTATGCTCAGGTAAAATTAACCTCCTACTAGCCTAAACCTGTAAACCTATACCCCTATGCTTACCTGACAGAACTGCTAATGGTGGCCACAATCCCACACAAGTGGCCACATAATGTGCCCCCTTTTATAATATCCTCCAGTGTCAGCGGCAGTGGCCTGGTTAATAGTGGGGCAGGGAAGGTATTTCATTTGCTTGCCTTATTAAAATGTAGGCCAACTCCTGATGTCTGATTTGAAGTTTCAGCTAGTATGCACAGAATAATATGAATTTAAAAAAGATAGGACTACAGGTGGTTACATATAACACCAGTTTTTATTTAAAGTAGATGAAAGCAATGGCTACATGGAATTTCTCAAGGTTTTCTGATGGCCATAACAGCAGACCATGTCTGTATAATTTTTGCTAAATTGCTGCTTGAAGTTTCCATCTAATGTCCTTGTGAAAAGGTGACAACACAGGAGAAAAATTAGGAGACAGTAAGAGCGTTGTCACCCTAAAACTTAAAGGGGTTGAATTACTAAAGCTGGAGAGTACAAAATCTGGTGCAGTTCTGCATAGAAACCAATCAGCTTCCAGGTTTTATTGTCAAAGCTCAATTGAACAAGCTAAAGTTATAAGCTGATTGGCTACCATGCTCAGCTGCACCAGATTTTGCACTCTCCAGTTTTAGAAAATCCCTGCCAAAGTGCCTGAAGAAGTATCTTCATAGCAAAATTACTGGTCATTATTTTAAAGTAATTGTAAAATGTAAACATACCATACTTACCTTCTCTGTATAATGGTTTTGCACAGAGCAGCCCTCTCCTCTTCTCTGGTCCCATTCTGGCTCTCCTGGCTAGCTCCCCCCTCCCCCTCCGAGTGCCCCCATAGCAAGTCACTTGCTATGGGGGCACTCGTGCATGCTCACTCTAGAGCCAGCCAGAAGACACACAGAGCACAGCTTGGCCCCGCCCCCGATCATTCCTCACTGGCTGTGATTGACAGCAGCAGGAACCTATGGGAAGTAAGAGAACCGAAAGAGCCTCTGCTCTTGTGCAAATCACTGGATCGCAATTGGGCTAAGGTAAGAATAAGGCAGGGCTGGTGGGGGGAGGCATGCAGAAGGTTTTTTACCTTAATGCAGAGAAAGTATTATGGTAAATACTTTCTGAATTTATAACCATTTTAAATGAAAGCTGCAGAAGTATTATGAATGCCTTATATTAATGGCTATAATTAGATGTTAAGGCTTATATGAGATGTTGATGCTTGGGGTTATATATAGTTCAGCTCTAGAAATTGCATGATACACGTACATATGGAGTTAAAGGAGGTGTTCTGGTTTTTCTGGGCTTTTAATTTCCATTGTCACATCTAATGCATAGATTCATGCCTTATACAGGTCTGTCTGTTACCATTCAGTGTTATGACTGTCACAGTAAATCAATGCCACTATTATCCATCTCTGCAGCAGTCCATCAGAATAGCACAGAACTCCAGGCATTTATTAACCAATCACAGATACTTTCATACATAACTCGACAAAATGTGTGCTCAGGAAGATTACCCTAAAAGCACCGCATGTCTCCAGGGAAAAGAGTGAGGAAAGCTAAACTGACAATTTTGGTGGCCATTTTCCTGGAAGCCTGCTGGGGAGCCATGGGTCTTTAACATTATATACTGTATATGTATTACTGAAGGAAGTAAGAAAAAACTTAGAATACCTTTTCTTGCCAGTCTTTGGTTTCCTCAACATCTTTGATGTTAAGTGTTTGAGTCTACAATGGGTGTGTTTAGGACGATCTATACTGCATTACAAACAGGTAATCAAAAGGGGTCCCAAATCACCAGATTACCAAAACTGGAAGTTATAATGTATTTGAATGGGCCTTTGCAGTCAGTGAGAACAAATGGTGGCCCTCCAGCTGTGTTGCGGAACTACACATCCCATGAGGCATTGTAAAACTCTAACATTCACAGACATGACTAGGCATGATTGGAATTGTAGTTCCTGAACAACTGGAGGGCCATAGTTTGGAGACCCCTGGGTTAAGGTGAGGCACAAATATGTACAGATTTGGGGCAGGTAATCGTTAGAACTTATGCCTTGCAGAATTGGGTTCCTTGGCTCGAATTTTGGCCAGGGTACTCTCTGCATGGAGTTGGCATTGTCTGTGTTGGCACAAGTTTATTCCCATGCTCTAAAGGCATACTGTTAAGTTAATGGGCTTCTTTCTAGATTGGCCCTAGTATGTGTACACAAATTGACTACGCACATGTGTTGTCACTTTCTGCATGCCAGTCCCAACCCCAAATAATTGGAGAGAGTTGAGAAATAGACTTGGAGACCTACCTTTAACTGAAATTTCATTAGAACACAGCTGATCATAGATCAGGGTAAAAGGCCAATCACAATGAATCACAATGTAAATACAAGCCGGTTATCGGCATTCTTTTCCTCACGCTGACAGCGTGAAGAGAGGATTATTAATGCAGTGCCAACAGTTCTCACCAGTGCTGCCAATCATTACTCATCAGAGCGGCCAAGCAGTGCCAATCAATGCCTCCTCATCAGTTTCACCTATCAGTGCTGCCTACCAGTGCCCATCAGTGGTACCTATCAGAGCCCATCACCCACTTACCAGTGCCCATCTGTGCCTCTTATCAGTGCAGCATCATCAGTCCCTCCTCATCAGTGCCCACCAGTCCTGCCTCATCAGTACCCATCAGTGCAGGCTATCAGTGCGGTCTCATCAGTGCGGCCTCATCAGCGCACATCAGTGAAAAAGAAAAATTACCTGTTGGATACCCAAGGGAGGACCTCACGCCTGTAGCACCTACTAAGTCTAAGGGGACCAACCTAAGTCAAAGCAGGAATGGGTTATAGAGAGTGGGTGCTCCTCCACCATGTAATTGGCAGTTGGAGGACATGCATTCCAACATCCGACCAGGTCAATACACAAAAGTGTCTGTACGCAATATCTGCAAAAATGTGCACAACTATGGCAATGTACAGATAGGAAATTCACTAACAAATGTAGTTTGCTAAGTAGCACACTACAGGGTCTGACAGTATACCAGAATGTTTGTATTTTTTAAGAGATTATATTGAATATGTATGCATGTAGTTATAAAGATTAGTATTGAAAGAAAAGAAAAGAAAAGAAAAGAAAAGAAAAGAAAAGAAAAGAAAAGAAAAGAAAAGAAAAGAAAAGAAAAGAAAAGAAAAGAAAAGAAAAGAAAAGAAAAGAAAAGAAAAAGAAATGTTTTCCTTTAGATTTCACTCTTAAAAACTATAGGGTCAGCTGGTCCTGGATTTTCTATTATTTGATACTGTTATGTGCCACTTCCAGTCTATTTCCAGATCCTGCGTATTATCTAGCCTGAGCTACATCAGTGCTTTGTGATGACATTTTATACACCAGTTCCCTTGCATATTTGTGGCCTAAGGGGGAGATAGTCAGTAATCTATGGTAAATGCTATTCTCCGGGAAATCTGCCGTTTCTGCATTGCTATGCATCATGCCATATTCGATAAGTGCTCCCCATCTGACAAAACTGCGTGGATTAGGTCATGTTATATACATTTTTCTACTGAAGATACAAAACTATGTATAGGAGTTTGCCTGTGTAAATCAATTCCGTTTAACAGAAGTTATATAATGCAGCTCGTTAATAGAGTTAAAAAAGAAGTTCTTGTTTTTTCTTAGCCCTGTCTAAAGCATTGTTTTATTACTTGTTGATCCTGCCAGCAGATCTGATACTTTTCTGCTTCCTGTAAAAGGATGAATAGCATTGTTTGTTCTGCAGTGGAATCGTAAAGCAAATACACACAGAGAAATTGCCCACCGGACTTTAACGAGGCACAACCAACAAGTAAAATTAACAAGATTTTCTTAATTCATACAAATATTATGAATAAAAAAATCTTGTAAATTTGGGCTCTTTTACATGGTCCGCCTCCGTAGGCGGATCCGTGCTGCTCAGCGGGGATCGATCCGCCGATCCCCGCTGAGCTGGCAGATGACAGTTCTGTCTCCGCTTGCAGTGCGGAGAGGGGGGTGTCACAGCTCCCGCTGCTCTCTATGGGGGATCTGATGAGAGCGGACCACCTGTCTGCTCTCATCCGACCCGATCCAATCCGATCCCTGAATGGATGGAAAAATAGGGTTTCCATCCGTCCAGATTTCACGGACAGGATCGAATACGGATGGCAGCGGGTGTCAGCGGAGGTGTCTCCGCTGACATCCGCTGTCCCATAGAGCTGCATGGAGGATCCGAGCAGATCCGCCTAAAAACTGACAGGCGGATCTGATCGGATCGCCTGTGTGAAAGAGCCCTTTTACTTATTGGTTGTGCCTCGTTAAAGTCCCATGGGCAATTTCTCTGTGTGTATGTACATTTTGGGACTAAGACACGCCTGTGCCCTACCTATGCCAGCTCATTTTGTATATAATTTGTAAAGTAACACACTTATTTCCATAACTCCCTACTTCTTGAGATGGAAACAAGGGACACTTAATAGCAAAAATATGAAGGCATAGGACACACCCCCTGTCACGCCCCCCTTAACCACTTCAGCCCCGGAAGATTTTGCCCCCTTAATGACCAGGCCCTATCTTGCGATTCGGCACTGTGTTACTTTAACGGATAATTCCGCGGTCATGCGACGCTGTACCCAAAGGAAATTTATGTCCTTTTTTTCCCACAAATAGAGCTTTCTTTTGGTGGTATTTGATCACCTATGCGATTTTTATTTTTTGCGCTATAAACAAAAAATAGCGACAATTTAAAAAAAAAAAACAATATTTTTCACATTCTTTTATATGACATTCTCAAAAAAATAAAAATTAAAAATCAAAATGTTTTAACATTTTAGCCCAAAAAATCACAATAAGCGTATTTTGATTGGTTTGCTAACTACAGGAAAGATTAATGTCATTTTTATTGTTTTTTTTTTTTTTTTTGTTCACTAGTAATGGCGGCGATCTGCGATTTTTTGTGGGACTGCAACATTGCGGCGGACAGATCGGACCCCTAACTGACATTTTTAACACTTTTGGGGGGACCAGTGACATTACTACAGTAATCAGTGCTATAAATATGCACTGTTACTGTAATAATGACACTGGCAGGGAAGGGGTTAATACTGTTGGTGATCAAGGGGTTAAATGTGACCCTAGGGACATGTTTCTAACTGTGGGGGGTTGGGCTTGTGAGATCATCACAGAGACTTGCGATCCTATATAGCAGGATCACATTGCCTCTGTAATCATCTGAGGGAGAAGGACGGACGGCTGTGTTTACATCAGCCGTCCGTCCTTCTCTGTCAGCGGGGAGAGATCGCCGGTTTCAGGCAGCAATAGGAGCCACCTGACACACACACACACTGGCTCCCCAGCTGACGAGCGAGGGCAGTAGCACGCCACCAGCGGTGTGCGCTCGCCCCCTAGCTCCTCCCAGGGGAGCGCCGTACATGTATGGGACTTTGCCTGTACGAGCAAGCCTGCTGCAGTACATCTGCGGCGGCTGGTCGTAAAGTGGTTAAAGGAGAATTATGCCAAAAAATTATTAGTTAAACCCACAATTGTTTTTTTTTTTTACCATTACTATTCCTTTATACTGGCTTTTGAAATTTACAAATGCAGCAACTTAGAAATTGGATGAAAAGTTTAGCACTGGGAAACACTTTTTGAAATATAAAAAGTTCATTGTATATACAACTACTCAGCTCAAAAAAATTAAAGGAACATTTTGAAAATACATCAGATCTCAATGCAGAAAAATCTCATGCTGGATATCTATATATTTTTTTTTCCAAGAAAATAAGCTTTTATTGAGCTGAAAAATGTTTTGCATATTACAAACAGTTAAAGAAAAAGAAGTATAAAAAGAATGTGCAACAGAGCACAATGTACAATACAGTGCAATACAGTTCAAAATGTAGAAATTCACATGCAACGATGTCATAATCAGCTAGAAGTGCAACTGTATGAGAACAGCCATAGTGCAAAGATCAGAGCTCTATCACAGTATAACTGGTCAGGTAAGCAAAACCATCCTAACCGAAAAAAAAGTGTGCCATTTTAAGAGGGAAACAAGGAACAGGACAAATGGGAAAAGGGAAAGGGGAAACATTTCCACTGGAGAAAATATAAAACAACTCAGACAGCATTAGAAGACCCAATGGAGCTTATCCCATCAAAAGTCTGTCCATCACCAACTGGGAAGGAGCCCTGGATGGGTCATCCAACCATGGTTGCCACAGGGAATAAAGCTTTTTGTGCGCCTTACGATGTTGGTAGGTAACTTTTTCTCTAATCAACAAATTATTGACTTGTTCAAGCCATTGTGCAGTCGTTGGTACACTGGAGGTGATCCAATATCTAGCTATCAATTTGCGAGCCACATACAGCAGTCGAAGGACCGCCGTATGAGCGTGCGGGGTCAAAGTTTCTTCCTCCAGTGCCCCAAGCAGACACACAACCGGATCCTTAGGCAATCGAAAATGATAAACTCCGGATATAGAGTCAATTACCTCGCTCCAATATCGGAATAATTTGGGACATCTCCAAAGCATATGGATAAGAGTGCCTTGATCTGGATATCTATACTGATATGGACTGGGTAATGCGTTAAGAACAAAGAGATGCCACATTGTTTGATGGAAATGAAAATAATCAACCTACAGAGGGCTGAATTCAAAGGCACCCTAAAAATGAAAGTTAAAAAATGATGCAGCAGGCTAGTCCATTTTGCTGAAATTTCATTGCAGCAACTCAAAATGGTACTCGGTAGTTTGAATGACCCCCACATGCTTGTATGCGTGCCTAACAACATCGGGGCATTCTCCTAATGAGACAATGGATAGTGTCCTGGGGTATTTCCTCCCAGATCTGGACCAGGGCATCACTGACTAAACAGACTGAAGATCTGGACCAGCTCCTAAACAGACTGAAGGTGCAACCTGGCGGCGTCGGTTGGACCTAAACATAATGTCCCAGAGGTGTTTTATTGGATTTAGGTCAGGCGAGCATGGGGGCCATTCAATGGTATCAATTCCTTCATCCTCCAGGAACTGGCTGCACACTCTGGCCACATGAGGCCAGGCATTGTTGTGCACCAGGAGGAACCTAGGACCCACTGCACCAGTGTAGGGTCTGAATATGGGTCCAAGGATTTCATCCTGATACCTAATGGCAGTCAGGGTGCCATTGTCTAGCCTGTAGAGGTCTGTGTGTCCCTCCATGGATATGCCTCCCCAGACCATCACTGACCCACCACCAAACCAGTCATGCTAAATGATGTTATAGGCAGCATAACGTTCTCCATGACTTCTCCAGACCCTTTCACATCTGTCACATGTGCTCAGGGAACCTGCTCTCATCTGTGAAAAGCACAGGGCGCCAGTGGCAAACCTACCAATTCTGGTGTTTAATGGCAAATGCCAATCAAGCTCCCCGGTGCTGGACAGTGAGGACAGGGCCTACTAGAGGACGGCCAGCCCACAGGCAACCCTCATAAAGTCTTTTTCTGATTGTTTGGTCAGAGACATTCACACCAGTGGCCCGCTGGAGGTCATTTTGTAGGGCTCTGGCATTGCTCATCGTGATCCTCGCACAAAGGAGCAGATTCCAGTCCTGCTTATGGGTTAAGGACCTTCTACAGCCTTATCCAGCTCTCCTATAATAACTGCCTCTCTCCTGGAATCTCCTGCATGCTCTTGAGACTGTGCTGGGGGAAACAGCAAACCTTCTGGCAATGGCACGCATTGATGTGCCATCCTGAAGTAGGTGGACTGCGGTCCAGGTATAGCCTCATGCTACCAGTAGTGACGCTGACCCTAGCCAAATGCAAAACTAGTGAAAAACAGTCAGAAAAGAAGAGGAGGGAAAAGATTTTCAGTGGCCTCCACATGTAAAAGCATTTATGTTTTGGAGGTTGCCTCATTGTTGCCCATCTAGTGCACCTGTTGTTAATTTCATTAACACTAAAGCAGCTGAAACTGATTAACAACCCCCTCTGTTACCTAACGGACAAGATCAATATCCCAGGAGTTTAATTGACTTGATGCTATACTCTGATAAAAATTTGTTCCTTTAATTTTTTTAAATAGTGTATATAGATCAGACCAAAATGAGGGACAAATGAAGAGGAAAGAGGGACATTGTTCCTAATCAGGGACAGTTGGGAGCCAAGAATTTCCCCCACACTCCCCCTGGCTGCTTGTAGTCACCATTTTTTTTGCTTCCTTTGCTTCCTTTTGGTGTCTTCTTGTCCTTGTGACCACCATTTTGCTCCTTTATTGACCCGGATAGTTGCTGTTTTGGTACTATTCGGTTGCAGTGATGTCTTCTGTTTGGTCTATGAAATGGCCCGTAGTTGGAATATTTAAGTGGGAGGGGGTGGGTTCCCTGGGTCACTGAGCTGTTCTTTGGAGATTGGCCATTGGACTGGGAGGGACCATACATGATGTAGTGAGCAGTGCCAAATTAAACTCTGTGGAGGCCTCTAGGCAGTCAAAACCCTGGGTCCCCCTTGCAGGCTTCTGGAGGTTTGTCGTGCGTGCACCCCAGTGCGATAACATTGAACTAAGTAGTGTGCATGTTGGCTGCTAGATGGAGATGATCATCACTACTGTACATTACACTTAAATAGTTTTTTCAAGCTGACAGCTGAAATAAGTTGAGTTTTTAAGAGACAACCTGTAATGTGAACCTGATGTCTATTGTTTTATCTTTTGTAAACAATTTAGGAAAGCTTCAATGCAATTTTCTTTCAAGATCCAATCAGTATTATTTTAATTCGTTGTTGCACAGCCCTTTTAGGCTTGGGGCCCATAGGCCAGTGCCTGCCCTGCCTATTTTGTAATTCAGCACATGTAGTGAGTACTAAAATGGGTTTCCCTTCACTTGTACAAGTTCAAAGGTATGAAACACCACAGCATCATCCTAAAAACGTTGTCATATGTTAAAGAAGATCGCCGTTGCCCAATTAACCTGTTGCCATGTTATTTGGATACTGTAACCAACTACACTATATGAAGAATAGTTGTATCGCAATTCCATTTTTTTCAGTAAAGGGAGTTGCTGGTTAGGTGGATCGTCTGGTCTGAGAGCTGGAACGAGGGTGAAAATCTACAGTGTATGGGAATAGGGAATGAAGTAGAATCCTTTATGTGACTTTATGAACACTGAGGATAAAAGAATAAAAGAAGGAGAAACAGCCAGTTTGTGGGAAGAGGTGGTGACAGAAGTTCTGTCGGAGGGGTGAATTTGTGGCTGTATGGTCTACCTTTCTAGTGGTAGGACCCTCTGTTAGGGCCCAGTGCGTAGCAGAACTTTCTTTCTGGACTGAGCCTGGACCCACAGAATCACGGGATGCCTGTCGCCCAAAAAAAATAACTTTTTACAACAAATTATTGGGCAATAATCACGCCGCATTTGGTGACATTGGAAGTGACAGGAATCGCACGGCAATCGCGCGGCAATTCTGCCCATGATCCTGAACACCAAGATGTGAACGGAGCGTTATTCTACAAGGCTTCTGCTTTCAGAAAGTATTTCGTATTTTGGGGGTTTCAAATATTTTTCTAGACAATAATGTAGATTTTACTATGTGGCCAAAAAAATTGCTCTAGAGGGGGAAGTGGTTAAATCCAAACTTTATGCTAGATGTTGTCCCTTTTTGTCAGCTCAGAAAGTTGGGAGATATGGCCAAAGCCTTCCTGTGCATTGTCAACTAGGCAAATGGAAAAGCTGGAAGAATTTGCAGTTGACAAATTACAAATTGTGTTACATGGAAAGTGCTACATTGTTCCTGGAGCTGCCGATATGCAACTGCTTGGGAGGAAAAAGACGTTTCCTTTTTTCTGGGAATAACTCTGCAGTAAGGAGAAATGGCCATTTTAATCTGAGAAAGTAATCAGCATCCTCTGGTAAATTTGATTTCTATCACAACAGACTGATCAAAATAAAAGCAAGCGGTTTACTTAATGTAATTTATTTTTCAGTGGTTATTAATTTTGCATATTGTAAATAAATCTCTGGGAATTGTCTCATGTTGATGGGATCAGAAAATGAGGAGAATGAAAAGTTATTATGGAAACTTGCTAGCTGCTTAACTGGCAGCAATATGGCTAAATGGTTGTAATTATAGAGTTATAGGAACTGGAATGCACGTGTTCACACTTGCTTGTCAGATTTCTGTTGGAGAAGAAAATACACATTCTGTAGGACATATCTAAAGATGCTGATCCATTGATCCACTGATCTTTGTCCCCTCTGATTTTTTTATACAGCAAAATTAAACCCTGGTGATTATGCCACCTTAGAGTCCTCCAATTTCTTCATCACATTTAAGCCCTGAAGCCCCCCGTAATGTGTTGGCTGTTCAGTGTTGTCTTGCAAGCATATCAATATTAAACGCATTTGAGGTCTGAGACATTTTGTTTGGTGCTTTCATTGGATTTTGTACATGTGAATCTTCAAAACTAGGATCCCTGCTTTTGGGACACCCCATTTTTGTTGAAAGCAGTCTTAGGGGAGCCACTGTGTCTTATCGTAATCTGATTGTCCTTCTGATAGTTTTCTTTATCGTCCATCAAAGGACAAAGAGCAGCCATATTTATTACTATCTTGATTATATGCTGCCTATAGGTGAATGGACACTGGCAACCAATTAATACAGGAAGTCCCCCTCTATATAACCCCTCCCATACTGGAAGCACCTCAGTTTTTTTGCCAGTGTCTTAAAGGGGATGGTCACAGTTGGAGATGTGTTTTATGTTTTTTTCAAAGAAGAAGAAAGAAAATTATGCTACAAACCCCAATCAAGATCTCTGACTTGGCATCAGCGCTAGCCGGCCTTGAGGGTAAAATTGCTGGCATGATTGCAGCATTGCAAGGAGGGAAGAAACATGATAGATCCCTCACACCTGAGCCCCCCTGTTTTAGTTCAGGATTGGGCAGAGGATGTGGAAGAAGTAGCTGTAAATGACCCAGAAGAAGGTCAAGCTGAAGTTTCCACTTCTGGGGAGTCAGGATCTGAGGAGTCGTTCTGGGCCTCTCATTCCCAGGGATTATTAATTCAGTCCCTCACTGAAATAGTCCTCCGGTCTGGATTTAATTTACCTGCCTTAGAGATGTCTGAAATCTCTTTTTCCTCTTTAGGCTCTTTGCACCCTCCTCAAAGTCCTCAGGCTTTTCCCTTACATTCGCTCTTAGAGCAGATAGTTTATGCTGATTGGGATCATCCTAAAAGGATTTTTATTTTGCCCAAAAGGTTTTCCTTGTTGTATCCTATGGAGGAAAAGTTCACAAGAAAATGGAGTATGCCTTCTGTGGATGCTGCCATTTCTTATTTATTGTTAACAAGAGCTTAACTTGTCCTGTGGATAATGCCCAGGTTTTTAAGGATCCAGCTGATAAGAAGTTGGAATCTTTACTAAAAGCTTTCTTTGCTACTGCAGGTTCTGCAATACAACCGGAAGTGGCAGCTATAGGAGTTTCTCAGTATTTAAAAGACCGTATTAAACGAGTTTCCAGGACAATTCCTTCTCAAGGAGAGTCTCTGGAAGATTTGGCAGATCTACCTCAAAACTCTGTTTTGCAGTAGATGCTCTTAAAGACTCCATTCAGCAAATGTAACGGTGTGCTCTTTTGTCAGTACATATGCGCAGAATCCTATGGCTAAAAAGCTGGTCTGCAAAATTACTGTGTAAACAATTGCTGGCTGGCTTTCCCTTTTATGGGAAGCGCCTATTTGGTGATGATCTGGATAAATATATCCAAAAGATTTGGGGGGGGGGGGGCGAGGAGTGCGTTGCTACCAGTTAAAAGGAAAAGCAAACGTCCTTCTTTAAGGTTTCCAAACTCAGACTCCCAGTACTTCTAATTGCTGGCAATTTCGATGGCCCCAGCCATCTGGAACTAGAAGCAAGCCTTCAGGTCAAGGGCAGAAGAAACCCTGGGCCCAGAGACCTACCAATTCTAGCTCTAAATCTACCTTGTGAAGGGGTGCCCCCACTCACTAAGGGGAAGGCTGCTATGGTTCTTGGAGGTCTGGGAGGAAATGATTCAGGACAACAGGGTTATTTCCCCTAGCTCACAGGGGTACAAACTAGAATTTCGGGTGTTTCCTCATCCTCAGTTTGTAAAGTCAAACATACCTGCAGATCCTCTAAAGAGAAGATCTCTCTTCCTGTCTCTGGACCATTTAAGGTCTCAAAGAGTGATTACAGAAGTTCCGGACGATGGAAGATTCAGGGGTTTTTACTCAAACCTTTTCATAGTCCCCAAGCCAAACAGAGACGTGAGACCTATTCTGGTTCTCAAAGCTTCAAACCAGTTTCCAAACATTTGCACTTTCCGAATGGAGTCAATACGCTTAGTCATGGCCTCTCTGCAGGGAGGAGAATTTCTAGCAATCATAGACTTTAAGGATGCATACCTTCACATGCCTATCTTTCAGGCCCATCAAAGATTTTTACGTTTTGCAGTAGAAAACTGTCATTTTCAGTTTGTTGCTCTGCCCTGCGGGCTGGCCACAGCTCCATGAGTGTTCACAAAGATCCTAGCCCCAGTATTGGCTGCTCTAAGGTCCCAAGGGATAGCAATGGTAGCATATCTAGACAATCTATTACTTATAGACAGATCTGCTTTAGCTCCAGGCCAGAATGAGTTCTGGACAGTTCAGTTCTTAGAACATCTGGGTTGGATTCTGAACTTAGCAAGTCAGCATTGCAGCTGGTCCAGCGTCTGGAATATTTGGGTTTCCTTGTGGACACAGTACAAGCAAAGGTATTCTTTCTGTCAAGAAAGGTCATAGACCTGAAGGATCTGGTTCGGTCTGTAAGAAGAAAAAAGTATCCTTCTATGTCTTTGCATGAGGTTATTAGGGAAGATGGTGTCCTCCATCTAAGCAGTTCCCTATGCTCAATTCCATGCCAGACCTTTGCAGAACATCATTTTGTCAGCCTGGAGCAGAAAGATCCAGGCCTTAGATTGGTGCATGTCTCTGGTAATGAGGGTACGTCAGAGTCTTAGTTGGTTGTTGATAGCCAGGAATTTGGAAAGAGGGAGATCCTGTCTTGCAGTGGTCTGGACGGTGGTGGCTACAGATGCCAGTCTCTCTGGCTGGGGAGCGGTTCTGGAGGAAGCCACTGTCCAAGGAAAATGGTCTTGGGTAGAAAGGATTCTTCCCATCAATATCCTGGAAATCCGAGCAGCGTGTCAGGCATTAGAGTACTGGATGCCCAGACTTTGGGGTTACCATGTCAGGGTACAATCTGACAATGCCACGACTGTGGCTTAAATCAACCATCAGGGAGGCACCAAAAGTCAGTCAGCCCAGAAGGAGGTGGATTTCATCCTGTCCCGGGTGGAAAAATTTGTTCCATGCCTGTCGGCGCTTTTCATTCCGGGAATAGAAGACTGGCAAGCAGACTTTCTGAGTCGTCAGCAGATGTTTCCGGGGGAATGGTCCTTACACCCCAAAAAATCTTTGCATTGATCAGCCAATGCCGGGGGGTCCAGGATGTAGATCTGTTGTAGATCTTCAACAAGTTGAAGAATTTTGTGCCCAGGACCAGGGATCCACTCGTAGTCGGAGTGGATGCTTTGGTGACTCCTTGGGAGGAGTTTTCTCTGATCTATGCCTTTCCTCTGGTTCAGCTGCTGCCAAGTCTTCTATGCAGGATCCAGGTAGAGGGGAAAACAATATTCCTAGTGGCTTCAGGATAGCCCAGGAGGTTTTAGTACGCACAAATTCTACAGTTGACAATGGCAAGGCCTTGGGTTCTTCCACTGCGTCTGGACCGAAATTCCATCCTGATTTAAAGTCTCAAAATCTGACGGCTTGGATATTGAAGCCTGGATCTTGAAGGAGCAGGGTATATCTGGCCCTGCAGTCTCTACCCTGATAAACGCTAGAAAACCAGTCTCTAGAGGCATTTATTACAGAAACCTGGAAGTCTTACATTTCCTGGTGTGAGGTCAGGAAATGGCATCCCCATAAATATATAATCAGAAAAGTTTTAGCCTTCTTGCAAGTAGGAAGTTAGCCCTAGGCACTATTAAGGGTCAAATTTCAACCTTATCGTTTTTTTTCCAGAGACTGATTGCTTTGCTATCCTTAGTTTGAATCTTCGTTCAAGGGGTGCTGCATATGCTTCGGCCAGTGAGGCCACCAGTGTGTTCTTGGGAACTAAATTTGGTGCTGTTAGTTTTACAGAAACATCCCTTTGAGCCCATGCGGCATATTCCTCTGGTTCTTTTGACCAGAAAGTTAATCTTTTTGGTTGCAGTAACTTCAGCCAGAAGGGTTGAATCAGAATATCAGAATTGGTGGCTCTTTCTTGTAAAGAGCAATTCTTCATTTTACATCAAGATAGGGTGATTCTATGTCCACACTCAGGTTTTTTGCCCAAGGTGGTGTCCGCTTTTCATTTAAATCAGGACATTATACTTCTTTCCTTTTTTCCAAATGCTCAGACAGCAGAGGGAGAGTTGTTACATTCTCTTGATGAAGTATGTGCATTCAAGATTTATTTAAAGAGGTCAGCTCAGATTCGTAAGACTGACCTTTTGTTCGTGCTGCCAGAAGGGCCCAGGAAAGGGCAGGCAGCATCTAAGTCTACAATTTCTCAATGGATTTGCCAGGGTATTATCTAGGTGTATGGTTTAAAAGGGAAGATTCAACCTTTTCCTGTAAAGGCACATTCTACCAGAAGAATAGATGCCGCTTGAGTTCTATGGCTCAGATTTTCAAGGCCGCTACTCTTTCTTCGGTACATACGCTTACTAGATTCCATCAAGTGGATGTTAGGACCCAGGAGGAGTCTGCATTAGGCCGGGGAAACACAGAGTACACTCCCCTCTTGTCTGGAATGTTTATTGCTTGCTACATAACTGAGATATTTCCTGTATGGGAGGGGTTATATAAAGGGGGACTTCCTGTCTTGATTGGTTGCCAGTGTCCATTCACCTAAAGGTGGCGTATAACCCAGATAGTAATGAATATGGCTGCTCTGTGTCCCATGATGTACTCCAAGAAATGGATTTTACAGGTAAGTTGTAGGAAAAATCCATATTTAATCTAGCGCCTCATCTTCGCTTCTTCAAGATCACGAACAGTGAAAGGTCATTTATATATATTTTGCAGTTTCCACTTTGCTTAATAATAAGTCCAAACATTTCTTTCACCCACTCTTAGATACCATGATAAAATACCTGTTTATTATACAGATTATACCAGTATACCTGAAAATCTCCAGTTGCATTGTTGAGTGCACATTTATTTTTTTAATTTGTTATATTTCCATAAGGTTTACAGAAAATAACAGCATTGGCCCCTGCCCTAAAACAGATCATAATATAAAGCTGGCCATAGATGTTTTAAATAACATCTGATTCCTGTTGAATTTGACAAAATTTGAGCCATAATTGGCCGTCAGCACCACCGAGCTTGACAAAAGTCCATTTCAAAATTGACGGAGTAGGGTAGAAAATTACAAATCCAACAGTGACTGCAATCCTTTAGGCTGGGTTCACACTAAATTCGGAGCAGCTCGAGGCAGGGGGTCCGATGCTGTGCCCACGCACCATTTCAAGTCCAAATTAGGTCAAAATTTTTGACTGAATTCAGGCCTGAAATGGACCAGAAGACACAGGAATTTTCTGCAAGCCATTCTGCAGCCGACACGGAGCTGTGTGAGTAGGCTCCATTGAGAGCCAGGCACAGTCTCCTGTAATGTGAAGTGGATGCCAGGAAACCCACATCCAATTCGCAACAGTGTCAACCCAGCCCTAAATGCAACTGTTTGGGTTTTGAGGCAGCTGTGGGTGCTGTGGCTGCCTGAAAACAATAGCCAGAACTGGAGATTCCTCCTTCCATGCTATTTTCATTAATGCATGGATTTCCCAATCTACAGATTTTCTCTTATTCAGTCTGCAGACTGAAAGGGAGAAATCTATCTATGTATGGTTTGCATTGGGCATAGCTGCCAACTTCGTGAGAATGTAGGGTGCCCTTTAACATAAAGTATAAAGGCAAAGAACAAATCCTTGCCAGGTCCCATGTTTCCAACCCATTGTTTCTGTCCCCTATGGGGGGAGTACAATGTTTTTCTCCTGTAGTGCTGATCGTGACACTAGGAAAACAGGCTGGCCATTAATTTTCTAAAGCCCAAATGATGCAGACCCCCCGCCCCTCATACTGCTCTGAATTAGGCTAAATGAAGTAATAGGAAGAAAACAGTACAGAAGCCCAGTACATGACAAGTAGGTGGGAAAAGGTTTCTGCTAAGGAAATGCACCCATTTAGATTTATAGCCTGGCAAAGCACTGGCTGCCTATTGCTCCCCAGCATTATTTACCAAACTTTCCTTAATGTAGAGGGGATCTCTTAGTATTACAGCTCAGCAGAATACAAAGGATCTGACCACATTGCAGAATGAGGAAGACTTGAGCACAACACATTACACAGTTGTTTCTAAATGCTTAAATTTCCAATCTGAATTCTCTCTGTCCAATTATATTTAATATTTAATGTTCAACCATCTTTAAAACAATGGAGATGGATGATCATCCACTGATATAACGTGACACTCCATAATAGCAAGATGAAGTATTTTATTAGAATTTATTGCAAACTGTACATGCATTAAAACATCCCCAGTTCAGAACAACGAGGTTACCAGCCAAGTGACAGCTAATGAACATCAACAGTATAATGCTCTCTATATCTAACAATCCGGAGACTATTTCTTTAGGATTGTCAGAACAACAAATCTTCCTTACTCTTATCTTATTTCTTAATAGTTTTTCGTTTCAGTCCAGCACAAGGCTGCCTGTTGCATTTGGCATTAATATTAAAGAAGAAATCTCTGCTATAACATACAACTACATGGGGGAAACTGATCATAAACTAGGGTTAAGGCTGAACTTTGGGCACAAAAACTTTAATTTAAAATATGCTTTAATAGCAACTAAGGATATAAATACCTTCTGTATGAACCAAATTTATAAACTTGACCTTGTAAATGTGGTGTTGACATCATCACTGTGCTGCACATAGGCTGTGCAGAGATCAGAACTGTGGAAGGGACTCAGCAGGTCCCCCTACAGGCTGCCTGCAGAAAACTACAGGAGAGGACGGATGCAAGACCAGATACTCTGCACAAGGAGCAGGAGCAGCAATGACTGGTCTTTATTACAGGAAGCTCCTGCACATCCAGTAAGAATACATTTTCATCTTGCATTTAGACTACATTTGTTTGTATTGTTCAGTTTTAACTTCTGTTATGAAGTAGTGTTCTCAGCCTGACAATACCTGATCTAATGATAATAAAGTGAAAAAGATACACTGTATCAATTCACAGTGATAATAGCTTACCACAGTTTATAATCCAATGTGATACCTGAGGTGGTGCGTATCTGTAATAAAAAACACACACTACCACTTTAAAAACTCATATAAATTTACATGAAAATGCAAGTGAAATAAAAATTTTACTAAGCGACACCACCTAACCCAGAAGTGCGACGCAAACCACGGGTGATTGTTGTGCAACTCTGAAGGGGGGGGGGTCGCACTCTCCTGTGTTCCCCCCTAGTCTTTCACTGATTACTGATCCACATAACTGGCTCAGCCTGGGACGGCAAATCCGGGTGCACATATGGTTCCTCCATCACGGTGCCAAGATTCCCTTGTCCGGTACTATACCTACTTTTAGAGTGTAATTTTTGGATGAGCCGGGCACCTTAGGCTGTTCTAGAGAGATGGCTATAGGGAAGGCTGTCCCTTTCATCAGTGATAACCCACAATGCACAAATAATCCTCTAGGTCTGGTAAGCGGCCATTTTGCACCTTAAGAGCACAGCACATTGAAGGCTATTGTATTTTACATCAAGGCACCATTACAGTGGAATCGGGACATTTGATTGGCTTCACAATTTTATTTTCACTTGATGTGCATATTTAATTTTACATGCAATTATATATATATATATATATATATATATTGTTTTATTAAATACAAGAATTTTTTAAATGGACTTATACGGTATTGTACTGTGGTATGGTTTATTATGAATTTATTTCACTTGCACTTTCATGCAAATTCATATGAGTTTTTAAAGTGGTAGTGTGTCTTTTTAAAACAGGCATGCACCACCTCAGGTATCACATTGGATTATAAGCTGTGGTTAGCTATTATCACTGTGAATTGAGATAGCGCAACTTTTTCACTTTATTATCACTGTATATCATGGTATTCAAAGAATTCTCTGGTGCAGCAGTCCCAGTATTTGATTGACCAAGCGCAACCTTAGACAACATTATCAATACCTGATCTAAGCTAATCAAATGCCACATTTTTGAAGATCAATTTGATATTATGTGGCAAGAGCAATGTCTTTCAGGATAGGCACAAGTGGCTGACATTTTGGTTTATGGTATTATTGTAAGTGGGCTGGCAGAATTTGTTTGCAATAACTAGAGACTTAAAGCCCAACTCCAGGTTAGCCAGTTCTCAGAGCTTCCCATTCCCTGTAGTACTACCTTCCCCAAAGCCTCATCTTTGTTAAAATAGTTTTCAGTACACATTCCTTTTTCCCCTTTGACCCAGTCAAGGTGCCAGATAATGGGCTTAGAAGGAGTGGTTTGAATAAAGCTTGGCTCTTTATGGAGTGGTAACTCAGTAGGGGACAACACAGAGGTGAGCATTACAACTAGATCTCCTTTTTTTCTTTGACAAAACAATTGGGCAAAATGTAATAATTTACATCAGAAGCTGAAGCTGGGCTTTAAGGCAGCCTGAAATGGAAATAATGTTGGAACTTCATTTTCTGCATTTAAGCATGTGCATGATCGACTAGACAGGGGGGCCCTCGGTCCGCTGGGCTTTTTGCACTCACTATAGAACCTTTGGCCATCCTTATTCGTTCCTCAGCTGAGGTTCAGGGACTCTCGTTGGGCCCATTGACAGAGAAGCTCTCCCTATATGCGGATGATGCCCTTTTGTACATCCCAGACACATCTGACTCCTTTATAGCTGCCCTAGAGACTATAGACCAAATTGGGTCCTTATTGGGTATCTGGATAAACTGGGCCATATCGCTTCTATTTCAATTGTCCCAGCCTGTCTCTTCCCCTTTCTGCACAGACTCCACTGACCTGGGTTTCAAAAGTTAGATATTTGGGGATCACTCTCTCAAACAGGTGGATAATGAATATCCAACTTCTCCAGCAACTCACCCTCAGGTGCCAGGCATGGGAGTCTTTACCACTTTCACCAGTAGGTAGGATCAATTTCCTCAAAATGACATTCCTTCCTAAGTTTCTTTCTTTATTTCCCAACACTCCAGTTCCTATTCCTACTTTCTTTTTGAATAAATTGCACCAAATAGTGATCAACTTTATGTGGGCGGGTCTATTTCTTGAGTTGCCAAAGCTACCCTGCAACTGCCCCTGTCTCTTGGAGGTTTGGCGCTTCCATGCTTTTGCCAATACTATTGGGCAGCGGTTATGGCGACACACTTGTGGTTTACTCAGTCACACAGTAAATCTAGAGGCAGCTATTCTGAGGTCGTACTTGGCTCTAAGCAACCTAGTGTTCAGGGGCCCAAAGGTGCACATCGAAACTCTGATGCATACAACAGTTAGAGTGTGGGAACAGATGACAGCTGCAATCAGTGATGCCATTGTGATCTCTCCTCATACTCCAGTTTGGGGTAACCCTAGGTTGCTGCACCTCCAGCCCATGCTAGACCTGGCCCTTGGGCTAGATTCAGGGTTAAAACAATACAGCAGATTATGCCGGAGGGTCGACTGTTCAACTTTTATAGTTTAAAGGCTAATTACTAACTTCCCTTATGGATGTTTTTTGTGTCACGCTATACAGTCGCGGTTTCTTGATGACTTAATTGTGCAATCCCATGTGGTGGAGCAATTTCTTATTTCTAGCAATGCAGACAGGACCCTCTACTCCCTATACCTTAGACTATCTAGCAGAGAAACACGCAGGGGGACTAGACTGTTCCACACCTGGAAAGAGGACATACCTAACCTTCCTACTGAAGATTGGAAGGAGGGGATTCAGCAATACATGATATCAACCAGGGACCGGTATATTCAACTTAAATCCCTTCACAGAGTGTATTATACCCCACAGAAACTTTGAGGATGTACCCAACCCAGTTTGATAGATGTCCCAAGTGTAGTAATCGGTTTGGTACATTCCTACACGTTGTATGTTTGTGTACCCTCATTCAAAGATTTTGGTCAGAGGTGGTGAACCTGATAAATATTGTGGGAAATTTGTCAGTGGGTATGGACCCCAGGATCCTCCTTTTGGGTATATGTAACACTGTTACCTTCAGCCCTCATAGGCAACTGTTCATATTTTATGCAGAGTTCTATGCCAGAAGGTCTGTCCACTCCAAATGGAAATAAAGTGAACCTCCTACGATCTCTCAATCGGGATCTATGGTAGATTTGGTTTTACCATTATATAAACTCGTGTACACAAGCCGAAAGAAGTTTGAAAAAATATTGGAAGCCTAGGTTAAAGCCTAAAACTCTGGGTCTCTCTTTCTGTGCTAATGGAATGCTGGGTGGTACTTATTTGTCTTCCCCTCTCTCCTTCTCTCTCCCCCCCCCCCACAAAGGGCGATTTATACTGACTGTCTCCTTTTAAGCCAGATAGGGGACTAGGCCCAACATGAATATATTTGATTCACTAGATGTAACATGCTGTCTATTATAAAATACCTGCTTTGAAATATCTCTCTTATATACTGCAACAAACCAAATTTGTGCCTTACTGTTCTATTTTTCTTTTTGTTTGTATGTACTGTTTATTTCTTTTAAAAGGAAAAAATAATTCCTGTTAAAAAAAAAAGCAAAAAAAAAAAAGCATGTGCATGATTAGGAATCAAGGTGTTATCCTCTACATCGTTGCAGGGTTCCTTAAGCAGGAGTAGTGCTGTGTTCCATGTGTCTAAAAGAGAACTTAGGTGCAGGAAGATAAAGCATAATAAAGGATGAGACAATGGAAATTGTCACCTGAAAAAAGAGTTGGCTACTTATATAGGGGTAAGGGGGGTAACAGAAAAAGCCCACTGTGTTTTTGGTCTAGTCAGTTAGTGTTACTAAACCCACAACAGTAAAATCAGTGTATACATGCAGTAAAGAACGCTTGCTATACTCACTGTGGAACCTAAGGGGTTAATCCTCTGCATTATGTAAAAATGCTGCTTGATCCTGTCTCCTCTGATCCTCCCTTTCTTCCACAGTCCCAATCCATCTCCGGATAGTACAGGGGCTAGGGGACAAGTTGCACATGCTCAGTTCGGTGTTTACTGCTAGAGAGTTTTTTTCTTCTTGGGAGAGTGCACTTGATCAGCACAGGGCCAATTAGCATTGTCCAGACAGGGAGTCAGGGGTCCTGCATCCTTATAGGACAATCATAGGAGAATGAAAACACCTCCTTGAAGCTTTTACCAGACACAGATAGAAGTCACAAGACTGCTATATACTGCTGATGAGAAAAGGTATTTAGCACTTTATATTTACTAAAACTATTGCATTTCCATGTTCTGTGTACTGTAGGAGACCAGATATAGTGAATGCAGGATCCTGGGTTTAGTAACACTTTAATATGAACTTGTATTTCCCAATTAACTCGGCACACTAATGCCCTCTGAGCTGACCCTCTGAATAGAGGTAATCCTCAGGGGCCCACCTAGGGATGATTTATGACTATCACATAGGCAGTCACTGAATACATAGAAAACTATATTTAGGATTGTATACTATAAAAGGATTGGATTGAATAAAATACAAAAACAAGATTTACACTGGGGTAATACTCAGCAAGTCGATGTGCCACATTAAACTCCCCTACTTTGTAAACTGAACCTCACTGGGTCTTGTTCATTGCTGACCTCCAGTCAGTGAGGTTTTTTCATCTCAACTAATAAAAAGTGTAAAAAAAAAAGGTCTAAAATGTTTGTGTGCAGTGATTTTCCACCAATGTTCTTTAAGTATTCCCATCATTCCCTGCATTTTACCAAAAATGTCAGATGAGTGGGAATGCATGACACTGAGTGGGGGTGGGATATTATATTGATGTACTAATTTGAAGATCCCCATTTGTTTTTTTATCCCCAATGAAGGGGGCATTTTTGCGCCCCAGAAACACTCTGGCTACTCTTTAGACACTCCCCCTAACTACAGCAGTTGTGTGGCACTTCAGCAGCTGCCACTGCCAAGTTTCAGACAGTGGCAGTGGGTGGGGAGATGTCTAGACAGCTCAGAAATCAGACACAGGTCTTTTAGGGGGTGGAGATGGGACTTCCTATAAAACTACTTCTGAAAAAAGGAGTCTAAAAATATGGGTTAATGCAATCTTATTGGATAGTCTAGAGCAATGATCTCTAAACTGCGGCCCATGGGCCGAATGTGTCCCTTTGCTTGCCTTTATATGGCCCTTGGGGCACTATTCCTCCTACTGATGCCAACAAGGAGGCACCATTCCTTCCACAGATACCAACAGCGGGGAACCATTTCTCTCACTGGCACCAACAATGGGACACTATTCCTCCCACTGAGACCAATGATGGGGCAGTATTTCCATTGACACCAGAAATGGGGCAGTATATCCATTGACACCAGAACATAATTTTATTATTTTATTTATTTCAGGTTCTTATATAGCGCTGTCAATTTACGCAGCGCTTTACCTATACATTGCACATTCACATCAGTCCCTGCCCTCAAGGAGCTTACAATCTAAGGTCCCTAACTCACATTCATACATACATAGTAGGGCCAATTTTTTTTTTTTTTCATACAGGATCCAATTAACCTACCAGCATGTCTTTGGGGTGTGGGAGAAAACCGGAGTACCCGGAGGAAACCCACGTAGGCACAGGGAGAACATGCCGTGTCGTGGTTGGGATCCGAACCAGCGACCCTCTTGCTGCTAGGTGAAAGTGCTAACCACTACACCACTGTGAAATGGGGCATAATTCCTCTCAGTGATATAAACAATTAGGCAGTATTCTTCCAATTATTACCAATGATGGGGAATTATTTCTTCTTCTACTGACTATGGGCAATATGTCATTTTTTTTACTCCTCCTCCATTTTCTATTCCCACTGCCCACTTCGGCCTCCCTAAAGTTTGAACGACAGTCAACTGTCCCTTTGTTTAGAAAGTTTGGAGACCCCTGATCTAAAGGAAGATTTTTTTATAGACAATCAATATCCATTAAAATTGCTTAAAGTGTTTTCTTCATTATTTCCGGACATTCCAGTTCATTTCTTTTTCTTTTGATTCAAGCTCTTTTTTAGACTGAAAACACTCTGATACAGCAAGCTTACAAATAGCATTACATAATTTTGGGGTCTCATCTGGAGTTAGAGCTGGATTAATAAATAGAATTGTGAACCTCTCCAATGCATTAGTCTAACCTTTAAGTCTTCGGATCACCCAGGATCTCATTAACTATCTAATGTGAAGGCTGCAACCTTCTGTTGCTATTGAAAAACTGACCTTGCTCGGTATATAACAGGCCTGCTTTTACCAATTCCATGATGGCTTATATTGTTGGTAGATTAAATCACTGTCTTTGCTCATTTGGCAGAAGTAACAGTACATAAATATATAACACTGGACGTATTTCATTCATGGCAAAACAAGAGATGGGGAAGATGTCTCAGAAGAAATGCTTGGAAATTCAGCGTAGCTGGATTGTTTCAGAAACAGATATGTATTGTACTTGCTGTTGTTGCTAAATATAAGCATTTAGGGTGTAAAGCATAGATTTGAAATTTTAGGACTGTACAGTAGATATCTATCTATGTACAATACCCTTTCTTCTCCAGGGTATTGTGAAATCCTAAGGTTCCTCCAGAGGTTGTGGGGTCCTTGAGCAGTGAGCAGGGACAGCTTGATCTACTTGCCTGATGGTGGCAGCATAGTTCAGGGGTTGAAAATCCTCAGCAGAGCCATCAGCATGGGACCAGTGGGTCCTTTTATATAGGTAACCACTAACATCAGTAAGCTCCCCAAAAGGGCCATTACTCCATCTAATTAACAAAATAGGGGCATTCTTCTCACTTTCCCGGGAATGTCCAATGTATAGAGGCACCTCTCTTACAGGCCAGCAGTCAAGGGGCCTCTTTTCTACTGTTCACAAATGTAAGGGGCCCTTCCCCAATAATTACAAAAGCACAGTAGCCCTTCTCCACTGACAAGTAATGTAAGGGTGTCCTTTTTTATTTTTGGTCTTTTTATTATTTGTTTCATTTTAGTATCATGAAAGCTGAACATCTGCAGAGATGTATAGTAACTAAGTAGAACTACTTCACTACTGTACTTAAGTACCGAAAGGCGGTATCTGTACTTTCCTGGAGTAGAATTTTTTTCTCCTACTTCCACTTTTACTTCACTACATTTTTTCGATGATTTCAATACTTCTACTCCGATATTTTTTTTTTTGTGCTGCATAGTTACTCGTTACAATTATAAAAATTACCACTGCCAGAACAGTAGATGGCAGGTTTCATGAAGTTCAATAAAATGTGTAATATGTCATGTGTACTTTTGACTTTTGACTTCTTTCTTTAACCTTCCTAGCGGTATTCCCGAGTGTGACTCGGGGTAAGATTTTAGTGCCAAAAGCGGTAACCCCGAGTCACACTCGGGGTAGCGCTAAGAAGATCGCTGGATGCTGGAGGAGGTTTTACTTACCTTTTCCCCGGGATCCAGTGAAGACTGCGGGCGGTGTGCGGCAGCGGAGCTTCCTCCCGATCGTCTGCGAGCCCCGACGTCCGCCGGGGGGTGGAACCGGCGGCAAATTCAAATGTAAAATGCACCAAACACACTGATACCGTTCAAAATAAAATAAAATCACATTACATTGCCCCCCAGTGCCCTTTCCTGCAGTTTTACTGTACTTTTTATGTAAATATATATATATATATATATACATATATATATATATATATATATATACACGTATATATATATATATATATACATATACATTATATATATATATATATATATATATATATATATATATATATATATATATATACACACACACACATATATATATATATATATATATATATATATATATATATATATATATATATACATATATACGTATAAATATATATATATATATATATATATATATATATATATACACGTAATTCTTGTGAATGAGCAGCCCAAGCCAACTGTATACATTATATATATATATATATAATATATATAATAAATGTATACAGTTGGTTTGGACTGCTCATTCACAAGAATTACATGCAAAATAATGGTACCGCTTTCAGCACCTAAAATCCAAAAGAATCATACCGCCAGGGAGGTTAATAACTTTAACTTTAATAACTTTAACTTTAATAAACTTTTGACTTCTTTCTTTAATAACTACATAACACAGTACTTGTACTTTTACTTTCAGTACTTGAGTATCAAATTCTTTTTAAAAACTACTGGTACTTTTACTTTCAGTACTTGAGTAGCAAAATTTAAAAAAAAAACTACTTGCAATACTTAAGTACAAAAAATGTTGAATACTTTAGTACTTCTATTCAAGTGACTTTTTAATCGAGCACTTCCACTTCTACTCAAGTCACTTTTTGATCGAGCACTTGTACTTTTACTCAAGTATGGGTTTTGAGTACTTTATACAACTCTGAACATCTGGAAAAGGAAAACTCTTGCAAGGGGTAAAAACGTATTTTATCTGTGGGGCAGAAAGTCGCAGTCGGTTGTCGGAAGCATCATACTAACAAGCCGAAAATCGATCGATCGGTCGGTGGCCGAATATTTACGGCCGACAATCGCTACGTGTGTACGGGCCTTTAGTCATAGTCTTTTGACTAAAATGCCAGTTTAGTTTTAGTTGAATTTTAGTCAACTAAAATCTCCAGTACATTATAGTCTACTACAATCTGCAACATTTTAGTTGACTAAAATCTCTGTTACATTTTAGTCAACTAAAATCTAATAGGTTTAGTTAAATTGTAATGCATTATTTAAGCATTTCTTTAGAATGTTCAAACTTATTATATACTCCTGGAGTAAAAATATAATAACATGTAGTGGAGATGGGGAAGTAAATGGGAGTGAGGGAGTGCACAAGGCAAAGAACTGGTCTGGGGAGGTTGTTATTTTACACTGTGTTGAGTCCTGCTACCTTGCTGGGAGGGTAAACACTCACCACATGGTGTGCATGGCATTGTTCCAGAACTCCTCAGGTAGCAGAGAGACAGAGGCAGCCTGCGTCTCTCAGCTACTATAGCTTGTCAGGGGGCTGGGGCTTTAACAGGCAGGCGGAGCTCAGAGGAAACCAGAAGTTGAGGTGGGTAAACATCCCTCCTTCACATTTTCATTCCATTTTCGTTCCTTGATGAAAATTGGAATTGATTTTCATCATAGTTTTCGTAAATTGACTTAATTTGAATTTTGATTTTGTTCACTGAAAACATGCAGCTGACGAAAATTATGACGAAAATATTTTCATCTGCAAAACTAACACTGCTGGGGGGCATAAAAAGCAGCTATCCTTACCTTCACCGTCATTTACCTAGCAACCAGCGTATTTTCCCCTCTTCCTGATGCTCTAAGTTCTAGGCTGCCCGATGGCGTACTCTGCCATCATTCTTAGCTGGGGTTCCCTGAGACCTGAAAATTATTTTAAGGGTTTCTTCAGGGTAAATTGGTTAAGAATGGCTGAGTGAGAGCTGTGCAGGCTTTTTCAGACAAGACAGGTGTATGATTACTGCTAGGACTAATTTCAGAGGTGAGTTCATTGCATACTTGCAATGAAGAAAGCCGCTTGATTGCTAATCAGAGTTGCCAACCATAAGTAAATTTATGGACAGTTTGTAAAAAAGTCAGTGATTGTAAATATCAAACAATTTGTCATGCTGTGTTGACTTTTTAAGTGTAAGCCAGGTAAATGACGTGTCATGGGTATTGTAGGGTTGCCACCTCATCCCTTTAAACCAGGAGACACATTAACCACTTTAAGACCGGAAGGATTTGCCCCCTTAATGACCAGGCCCTTTTGCGACTCGGCACTGCGTTACTTTAACGGACAATTGTGCGGTCGTGCGATGATGTACCCAAATAAAATTGATGTCCTTTTTTTCCCACAAATAGAGCTTTCTTTTGGTGGTATTTGATCACCTGTGCGATTTTTATTTTTTGCGCTATAAACAAAAAAGAGCAACAATTTTGAAAAAAAAAAAAACAATAGTTTTCACATTATATGAAAATAAATTTCCTGACAGACTCCATGGCAGCATACGTATCGGGTTTGGCCCCGCCTCCAAACCTACCCATAGGACCTCACTCCCATAAATCTTTGCTCCTGTTCAGCACACGTGTTCTTTTTTTGTCCTCCAAAGGATTACCTGATATCCTACCTGAAGATGGATTCCGGGTGATGGATGGCTCTACCTGTCGGGTATGGAGCTCTCCAATAAGCCCCAGCTGCTGCGGGGTATGGAGGAGGGGCGAAGATGTAGCAGCCTTGGCCAAAAAGCCCAGCTGCTGCGGGTGGCCGGTACCCTTGAAAGAGATAAGTCCGGTGTGCATCCATCCCTGGTGGTCTGCGGTTCGTGAGTACACTCCATGGCAGCTATGTTATATGCTTATATTTGCCTTTGTTTATATGTTTTTTCTCTTACCTGGTCTTTCCTGCCTTCCCTGGTGGCTAGTGGTCCGGGGCCGGTCAGCGGTTCACTTCCTGACCGGCCGCCGGTGCGGTGCGCTACTGCGCATGTGCGGCGCCTCCAGAACGAGGCTTGGTTCTCGCGCGTGCGCAGTAAGAGTGCGGCGCATGCGCAGTGAGTTGGCGTCGGCGGCGAGCGCTGATGACGTCACCAGGCGCCATATTTAAACCCCAGAACTGTCAGCAGTGTTGTGTTTATACACACTGCTGATACTGGGTGTTCCATACTCCGCATCTGATCGGTTTTTGGACGCCTGCTGTTCGTTGCCGCTCTGCCTGCTAACCTCTGGTTCTTGGTGAGTACTGGCCCCAGTTTGGGAGCCCCCCCCCCCCCTCCCCCCCCCCTCCTCTTTTGCTGGTTTTCTGACATTGCTGTCCGGCTCATTCTTGTAGGTCAGCATCAGAATGGAAGCTACTTTGCCCTCCGGTGGTCAGCCCGCCCCTAACAGGTATTTGGGGCTTCTTAGTGGGGCTGTGGGTTATAGGGGGTGGGGGTAGGAACTCAAGTGTTCCTAGCTTCCTGTCTGTTTTTTCTGTTTTTTCTCTTGTTCACAGCCCTCCTCGTTCAGAGACTAGGCACTCTTCTCAAAGAAGTGAAAGACGCTCAAGCTCTCGCCACCGGCACTCTACAGGAAAGTCCCGTTCGGGCTCACATCATCAAAAATCATCTACTTCAGCCAGCCACGCACGGAGACCTGACAAAGCAGGTTGCAGAGGCTGTGGCGCTAGTGTCCCGGAGAGGAAGCTTTTCTGTGATAGATGTTTCTCCCAGGCTGCGGGAGAAAGGGATACTTCCGATCAGCGCATTGAGGCTTTGGTCAAGAGAGTGGTTAAGGACTCTTTGGCAGAGTTGGGTGTCAGTCGTTCTCAAGACACTGCAACGGCTTCCCCAAGCCCCTCCCCTGTAGCACTACAGGTACAGGAAGATTTCGAGTCAGCCCACACAAGCCATCAGTCGATGCTCTTGTCAGGTAGCGACTCTGAAGATGAGGATCCCTGCTTGGGTTTTGAATATACCTTGGTGCCTTCCCTGGTTAAAGCGGTCAGAGAGACCTTAAATTGGGAGGAGTCAGCTGTTCCCCCTCCCAAGCAGAAGAAGTACTTTAAACAGCTCAATAAGGAGCGTGTTAATTTTCCCTTCCTGGGAGAGTTGGGTGAAATCATCTTGGAGGAGTGGAAAAAGGTGGAACGAAAGAATTCCTTAGTATCCAAGATGGCTAAACTTTACCCCTTCAAAGAGGATGATGTGAAACATCTTGAGTCCCTTCCCCTAGTTGACGCAGCAGTCATGAGACTGGTCAAGCACGTGACCCTTCCCTTAGAGGATACGGTCTCATTTAAAGACCTGTTGGACCGAAGGATGGACTCTGATTTGAAGAGAATCTACCTTACAGCAGGTATGGCCTGTAAGCCAGTCCTGGCTTTGGCTGCTCTATCCAAGGCCATGGAGTCTTGGGCTGATGTGGTAGACGAATCGGTCAGATCGGTTTCGGAGGAGGTGGCCAGAAGCGCTCCAAACCAGGAGCTTAGGCTGGGCGCGTCGTTCCTTGGGGAGGCTTCCATAGACTTGATCCGTCTATTGGCAAGAGTTATGCTGTCCTCGGTCACAGCTAAGAGAGCTCTTTGGCTCCGCCCTTGGGTGGCGGATCCGGCATCAAAGCAAGTTTGGTGCCGTATTCCCTTTGAGGGGTCCTCCCTTTTCGGGAATAAACTGGACGAGGCCATAACCCGGGCTACAGGCGGTAGGTCTGGGTTTCTTCCCCAGGATCGGCGCCAGTTCAACGTCAAGAAAGGACAGCCTACCAGAAAATTTGTGCCTGACCGGGCCAGGGAAGCTCGTTCTTATAGACCTGGTCGGGAGTTCAACCGGAACTGGAGATCCAGACAGTCTTCCAGGAAGACGACAAAGAATGTCTCCTCTGGGGACCGCGAGCCCACTAAGTCCTTTTGAAGGTGGGCCCGCTCAGACATGTCGGGTGGGTGCACGTCTACGCTCCTTCCGACATGTCTGGGCGGCTTCGATTCAGGACCCCTGGGCCGTCAGGACGGTGTCTTCAGGCCACAAGTGGGTCTTCAAGGAGAGGCCAGGCTCAAGGTTCCTGCCTACTGCCATACCATGTCTAGAAGAAAGGCGTCAGATTTTGTTTTCTTACGTCGAAGCTCTCATTGCTCAAGGGGCTGTCATCTCCGTTCCAGAGTCAGAGCGAGGCCAAGGAATATATTCTCCGCTCTTTCTGGTCCAAAAGAAGAACGGATCATGGAGACCAGTAATAGATTTGACCTTCTTGAACAAATTCATAAAAAAAGAAAGGTTCAAAATGGAGACCCTGTTGTCCATACAGCAGTCAGTCCAGCCGGCAGATTGGATGGTGTCCATCGACTTGAAAGACGCCTACTTTCATGTCCCTGTGGACGAAGATTTTCAAAGGTTTCTCCGGTTCGAAGTGGGAGGATTACATCTTCAGTTTATCTGTCTCCCATTCGGGCTCTCAACATCTCCACGGACCTTTTCAAAAATCTTATTGGCCGTGGTAGCCCTACTGAGATTGAAAGGTATCCGTCTTCACCACTATTTGGACGATCTACTCCTGTTGTCCCAAGACAGAGACCAACTATTAGTTCATCTGGAGCAGGTCGTGTCCACTCTCCAGAAGTTTGGTTGGTTACTCAACAAGGAGAAGAGTCACCTGATTCCAACTCAGTCCCTGATCTACTTGGGCGCTCTGTTCGACACAGAGAAGGCGACTATCTCTCTTCCAGAGGAAAAGATAGGGACTCTCCGAGACAGGATTCGCTTTGCCCTCTCATCCTCTCATCTTCAGGCACGTCAATGTCTGAAGGTGATCGGGACTATGGTCGCAGTAGTCCCCATGGTGAAGTGGGCCCTGTGGAGGATGAGACCCTTTCAGAAGGGATTCCTTCAGCAATGGGATACGTGGCATCTGGATCAACGCATCTTCCTAACCCCTTCAATGAGAGCGAGTCTTCCTTGGTGGCTATGCAGAGACCACCTGCTGAACCGCCACTCTCTGAAACCAGCTCCGTGGGTAGTGGTTACCTCGGACGCCAGCAACATAGGCTGGGGTGCCCACTGTCTGTCGGAGGTGGCACAGGGCAGGTGGGAGTTTTCCACTCGAGGAATAGTATCCAACATACTAGAACTCCGAGCAGCATTCCAAGCTCTTCGAGCATTTGCTCACCTGACAAAAGACCAACCTGTCATGCTGCGCCTGGACAACACCTCAGCAGTGGCATACATCAGGAAACAAGGGGGTACACGCAGCTGGTCCCTATTGAGGGAAGTGGAGCCGATTATGTCCTGGGCACAGAAAAATCTCTCGAATCTTTCAGCGGTTTATGTTCCAGGAGTCCAGAATGTCAAAGCAGACTTCTTGTCCAGAGTGGATCTGGACAACAACGAGTGGTCCCTTCACAAGGAAACGTTCGACTGGATCCTAACATTGGGGTTTTCTCCAGAGGTAGATCTCTTCGCCTCCCCCTGCAATCACAAACTGCCGAAGTACTACTCAAGATTCAGAGATCCACAAGCATCAGGGATAGATGCACTCTCGGATCAGTGGAGATTCCACAGGGCATACGCCTTCCCACCAATTCCGATTGTGTTGCAGTTCCTTCGGAGACTCAGGTCGGAGCCAGTGGAGGTAGTGGCGGTGATTCCCTTCTGGCCGAACAGGCCATGGTTTCCCCTTCTGACGCTACTCAGTGTCCAAGATCCAATCCCGCTACCCTTCAGACCGGACCTGTTGTCCCAGGGGTCTGTACTCCATCCATGCCCAGACCGTTTACATCTCAAGGTCTGGATGTTGAGAGGAGGAGGTTACAGGCTTTAGGCTGTCCAGAAACGGCAATCTCGACACTACTTAGTGCTAGAAGAAGCTCAACGAACAGGGTGTATCAGAGAATCTGGGAAAAATTTTCTGCACAACTGAATACAAGGCCTGATCCTCAATCTTCAATTAAGATCCAGGATGTATTGAGCTTTCTCCAATCAGGACTGGATTTGCCTCTATCAGTGAGTTCGCTCAGAGTCCAGGTCTCGGCTATTTCTGCTTTTACAGGGATCTCCTGGGCCACTCATGCCCTAATTCGTCAGTTCTTCCAAGGGGCAGTGAGAATCAGACCTCAGAGAAAACCCAGGTTTCCCAAGTGGGATCTGCCACTAGTTCTGGATTTCCTGGCGAGTCAAATTCAAGACATGTTTGATTCTTTGACCATAAGAGAGCTTACACTGATAACAGTGTTTCTGGTGGCTATAACCTCAGCAAAAAGAGTGTCGGAAATTGGGTCCTTTGGGACACAAGAGCCTTTCTTAACCTTTTTTCCTGACAGAGTGGTGCTCATCCCCATGCTGGATGCGAGACCAAAAAGGACCTCTGTCTTCCATGAAAACATAGAAACAGTATTACCAACCTTTAGACAGGAAGAGGAAGAATCTTCGGTTCATCCGCTGGATGTTGGAGAGTGTATTAAGAGATATTTAAATGCCACTTCCTCTTTCAGAAAATCAGAACATCTTTTCGTTACCTTTTATGGAAAAAACAAAGGTTCAAGAGCCTCGACGAGATCCATTTCCTCTTGGATCATCCAGACCATCCAGTGGGCTTATAGGGCTAAGGGCTTGACCCCTCCAGCAGTAGTTACAGCTCATTCGACGCGGAGCATCTCTACCTCCTGGGCAGTATCCAGACATGTGGCTCCTGAAGTCATTTGCAGAGCAGCATCGTGGTCCTCTATTAACACTTTCTTATCCCATTACTGTGTTGAGCCAGCGGCTCTTTCTTCTGTGAATTTTGGTTTGCAAGTCCTGTCTGTTTGACAAAATGCATTAAAACTTTTCTGTTCAGCACCTGCCCACCCTGTGTGTACGGCGAGTTATTTCCCGATACGTATGCTGCCATGGAGTCTGTCAGGAAAACGGAAAATTTATATCAAATACTTACCGTAATTTTCCTTTCCTGATGGACTCCATGGCAGCAGGAGTTCCCTCCCGGATTTCTGTGGAGGATAGTTACAGAACACGTGTGCTGAACAGGAGCAAAGATTTATGGGAGTGAGGTCCTATGGGTAGGTTTGGAGGCGGGGCCAAACCCGATACGTATGCTGCCATGGAGTCCATCAGGAAAGGAAAATTACGGTAAGTATTTGATATAAATTTTCCGTTATATGACAGTCTCAAAAAAAAAAAATAAAAATCAAACTTTTTAAACATTTTAGGCCAATTTGTTTCCTGCTACATATTTTTGGTAAAAAAAAAATCGCAATGAGTGTATTTTGATTGGTTTGCGCAAAAGTTTATCGCGTCTTCTACTACGGGAAAGATTTATGTCATTTTTATTGTTTTTCTTTTTTTTACTAGTAATGGCAGCGATCTGCAATTTTTTGCAGGACTGCGACATTGCCGCAGACAGAACGGACCCCTAACTGACATTTTTGACACTTTTGGGGGTACCAGTGACATTACTACTGTAATCAGTGCTAAAAATATGCACTGTTACTGTAATAATGACACTGGCAGTGAAGGGGTTAACCCTATGGGTGATCAATGGGTTACATGTGAGCCTAGGGGAGTGATTCTAACTGTGGGGGGGGGGGGGCATGGCTTGAGAAATGATCATAGAGACATGTTACCCTATATAGAAGGATCACATGAGCTCTGTGATTATTTCAGGGAGAAGGACGGTCGGCTGTGTTTACAACAGCCAACCGTCCTTCTCTCTCAGCGGGGAGCGATCGCAGGTGTCAGGCAGCAATCAGAGCCGCCTAACCCATACATCGGCTTCCCCGCTGCCAAGTGGGGGCGGGATCGCACCGCTGCCACCGCGCGCTCGCCCCCTAGCTTCCCACGCGCGACCAACGTAGGCCTATGTTGGTTTGCGCAGGAGAGCCACCCTGCCGCAGTAAATGGGCGGCAGGTGGTAGGGAAGTGGTTAATTACACAGGTACTTTGGCTGATTAAGGTGGTAACTAAACTCATTTAGTGCCTTATATGCATTATATCAGCCTCAGAACCTGTGTAACTAATATGTGTCCTGGTTTAAAAGGATGAGGTGGCAACCCTAGGGTATTGCCAGTGTTTTTTTTTTATATTGTGTTTATACTGTTTCTATATCAATTGTCTTAGTTTTTAAAGGCAGTTCTATCAATTTTCAGGTTTTCAGTAAAAATATGTGCTCTGTGAGTAACTTTTTCATGTTTTGTCAGTAAAAAATGCTGTCGGAGGTTGCCAACACTGTTACCAATACCTGCTGAAATTTGAGCTGTGGATGGCCCTGTCAACACCAACTGGCTGAACAAGTTTTAGGCGGGGTTCACATATGTGCGGATGCGGCTCTCAGCATGGGGTCCGGTACGTTCCTGTTCTTTGGTTCAGGTGCAAATCAGGTCCAAATTCTTGCCTGAAATTGCACCTGAACCCATGGCCGTCTTTATTATGGATTGGACCCTGGGCAAACATTTTCTTGGGCCCTCCTAAATCCACTTATCAACTATTTTCAGGCAGTGCTGGCTCAAGGGGCAGCTGCTTTGGGCCCCACAACAATGACTAGGCCCGGGGCAGCTGCCCCTTTTGCCCTGCCTTAAAGACGGCCCTGCCTGAACCAGGCCCAAACACGCATAGGACCCTTTTGGAATGCAGACGGCATCCACCCTGGACCTGTGTGAACCAGCTCCATTGAGAGCCGGTCACACTCACACATCGAATTGGATGCGGGGCAACCCACATCCAATTCGCACATATGTGAACCCAGCATTAACCACTTCAGCTCCGGAAGGTTTTACCCCCTTAATGACCAGACCATTTTTTGCAATACAGCACTGCGTTGCTTTAACTGACAATTGCACGGTCATGCGACACTCTACCCAAATAAAATTGATGTCCTTTTTACCCACAAATAGAGATTTCTTTTGATGGTATTTGATCACCTCTGCGATTTTTATTTTTGTGCGCTATAAACAAAAAAAGGCCGACGATTTTGAAAAAAAAAAAAAACAATATTTTTTACTTTCTGCTTTAAAACATTCCCAATAAAAAAAAAATAAAAAATCAATGTAGGCCAATATGTATTCTGCTACATATTTTTGATTCAAAAAATCCTAATAAGTGCATTTTGATTGGTTTGCGCAAAAGTTATCGCGATAGCCGCCGAACCTGCTGATTGGCTCCCGCTATGTCTGATCACAGCGGAAGCGGCGCACCCTTGAGAACCCCCACAAAAAATCACGTACCTATACATGATTTTGCACAGCTGAGCAACCCTGCCGCAGTATATATGCGGTGGGCAGTCTGAAAGTAGTTAAAGAAAGCTCAAACGAGTCAGCTGGTAAATTTTCAGTTGAACAGTGACTGTGTTAAGTGATAATGGGGGAGACTTACTAAAGCTGGAGCACTCGGAATCTGGTAGAGCTGTGCATGGTAGCCAATCAGCCTAACTTTAGCTTGTTCAATTAAGCTTTGACAACCTGGAAGCGGATTGGTTTCTATGCAGAGCTGCACCAGATTTTGTATGCTCCGGTCTTAGTAAATAATCCCCATTCTTCAGGTATTCAGACAGTCAATGGTGTCGCAGCTAAATACAAGAGACGTGCACATTCCTCCATTCATGCCGTTTAGCATGGTTGAGAGAATCAATCAATTTCTCATGTTAAGCCTGCGTGGCTGAACAAATGTAATCTACAAGTGTATGGCTAACATTAGGTAGCTGGCCAGAGTGTTATGTATGTAAATGCTATATTTATTTTGCCTCCTTACTGTTTGCTTTGGGTCTTCAATGGCAAGAATTTTATTTACTGTCTGCAAAAACACCAGTAAAAGCCATAACTGAACAATCAATGATTTACATTGTATGGAGAAAAAAAGAAACATGTTGTTTGCTCTTCAGAACCTTTGTATATAAAGGTTGCTAGAATATCTGTTGATGTAAACTCTGTGTGAGAGATGCCGTACACCTTTTATGTATTTTTGGCTCATGTTCAGTGCGTTACTGTTCATCCCTATGGAAAGTTTGTTTTAATGCAAACTGCACCACAAACATAATAAGTGGAGTTTATTTTTTATTCAAGATACCAAAGTAAGAGGTGTGAATGTACCATTATAACTGTTCTCATAGAGCAAAATCGCTATTCTTGATGCTTCTAGATATTATAGCGCTAATCACAAACCATAAATATTACCTACAGAATATGTGTGCCCAGCATTAACCTCTTTGCGCCTAAGGTTAAAACAAATCTAAATACCTAAGCACAATTTTGCAATTTTGCAATTTTGACATGTGTTATTAAAACCATACATATCATCACAACTACTTTGTGCATCTAGGTGGATTATACCTTGTTTTTTTTATGACAAATTGACTTTCATTTGGTAGTAAATAGTATTTTTTTTTAATTATCAAAGTAAAACTGGCCCAAAATCGTAAAAAAAAAATATATATATATATACATTTTTTAATTTAGCTGTATATTTCTTGTTACTACCATAACCTACCACCAAAGAACAACCCAAAATTAATTCTCCCGCTCCTGACAATTGCAGCGATATCACATATGTGTATGTTATATTTGTTGTTTGTACCCCTAGTACAGCCCAGAAGCAATTGTGCGCATTTTGCTTTTTTTTTTTTTTGTCCTACCTAAAACACACTAACTGACACTCATGCTAATTTAAAAGGAAAAAAAATGACCCTTACTTGACCCAAACACTAACCCTGGTTCTGACCCAAAGTTTGATCTAGTATTTTTTTCTTTAATTATTTTATTTATTATTTATTTATTTTACATTTTTTTACAAACACTTATTTTTTCTTTTTGCAAAGAAATAGAAAGATACATTGTATCTTCCTCTCCATGCACAAGAAAAAAAAAAAAAACAGGGATGGGCTTCACAGTGATTGATCACTGTGTTAGCCAATCAGAGGCTACCACAGTGATCAGGTGACCTGGAATCTGGAGATTCGGGTCCCGATCATTAATACAAGGCCCTGGGCTCTCAGTGAGACCCCAGTCCCTGTACTGGGAGTGCACCGTGCAGCGTGCTCCCAGCACAAGAGGGGGAGATACTCATATATGCGGCCCCATGGAAAAAAGCACACTTCTGTGAGGTTGCATATATGTTACGATGGCATGAAGGCGTTGAAGACGAATTCCATGTATGGATATTTTATACATAATTACATTGGTCTAGCTTGAACTATGCATATCCCATACCTGGCCGATGCCCTTTAAAGCTGAAAATCACTGCAGTAGACACCGCTAGTGCAGTGATCTCCACTTGCTACCCGGTCCCACACTAAGCAGCTGCCCTGCAGCATTCTGAACACAGGATGTTAACTGTTCATAAAACGTGCCATTCAGAGAATGCTTTGCATTTTCTGAATAAATGCAATGCGATCTTTGATCGGATGAAGTAGAGAGGCATGGCAGGGTGACAATGTGCTGCAGATGCTCTTCCTTCATCCACAGCTCACCTCTGCATTGAACATCTACAGCTCACGTCTGCGCTCCTATCCACAACTCACTCTGTGCTCTAGTCCACAGCTCACTTCTACACTAGGGATGAGGTCCTAGTTTAGTCCAAACACAGGTTCAGACACCTGCTTGCTCAGGTGTTCTGCAATAAATATAAAGCGCGCTGTTGTAAATGAAAATGAAGTGCAAGATCAAATATTTATAACACATAACATTTACAATATGTATTGCCATATATGGCTTAAGGTGCAATGAAGTGCAAATGTAAATAAAGGTTAATAATAAAGTCCAAATGAAGTGATAAGCTCATACGGTGACAACTTGATCGGATTCAAAGTGCTGTATGTATCACCAATGTGCTGAAAAGAGTTGAATTGGCTGCTTAGCAGACCCAAAAATGTCAATGCGCATGTAAACTAGTGTGGGATGGATCCATGGACCAAAAGCCGAACAAAGTCTCCAGGGTCACGAATGGATGTATAAATGTTTACATTCATTCGTCCATGGATCCATCCCACACTAGTTGCCCCAAGTTCTTGGTCAAACGGTTGAATCTCCATGATTTTCCATATTGGGAAATCCTCAATTCCCTATGGGTATAGACAAATATCCCTTCGGATATTTGCGAGAGATGGGTCTTTTCCAAGCATCACACTTTCTGAGAGAGAATAAGTGGCCCACAATAGAGACATTGGTAGGCAATGATGATGTATTTAGGCTCCCATTTTGGAGCGCTCTTCAATTACACCATTTCTTACATTCGATCTCTAACCCCCAAGATTATGGAAGACAGTTGACATCTTTTGAAAAGTATTGTTCAGAATCAGGGGTTCTGGCCCATGCTTTATCTAAAGTCTTGACCGATTGGAGAAGGAAATTAATTGTGCCTTTTCCTCTAAGCAACAGCAGCAAATATTCGATCGGGTTTTCAATTCTTCAATGTGCAGCAAAACACAGGAGACAAATTATACAATTTTGACAATGTGGTATTATACCCTACAAGTTTCATAGTATTTATGCTACTGTATCAGATCGATGTTGGCGATGCCAGGAGGAGCGGGGCACAATATTACATATATTCTGGACATGTCCTAAATTAATGGGTTTTTGTGAGGAGGTCAGCAAAATTATGTAGAAATTTACAGAGGATAAGATTCCAGTGGACCCGGCCTTTTTTCTTCTACAATTAACAGAAACCTCAACAAAAAAATATAAGGGATCTATCATAAACCACTTATCAAATGCAGCTAGATCATGCATTCCTTTGGGATGGAAAAAAATACACCACCAACAGTAACGGACTGGATAAAGAAAGTAGAGGAAATAAATAAAATGGAGGATTTGATACTAACAGCAAAACATAAAAGAGAGAAATATAATCGGATGTGGGAAAACATGGAATATGTTTGTCCCCTTGGAAGAAAGGATGACCATTATGGGGGGATAGGGTATTCAAACGATTGTGAGTTGCCTTTGGTTCCCCTTTTCTTTTTTTTCTCTTCCTCTTCTCTTTTTTTTTCCCTCTCCTTTTTCTTTATCTCTTTCTTAGTAGTTAAATGGGAAATGTGGGAGGAGAATAATCTGTGTATAATGTCCCTGGGAAGGGGAATAGAAATTATATCACAGTGGTCATAATAAGAAGAGAAGGAATCTTCACTTCTTCTCTATTGTTTATTTATGTAATATTGGTTAAGTTATTACGCCTGTAATGTATGAAAATTTGTTAACCCACATTAAATCTTTAATAAAAATTAATTTGAAAAAAAAAAAAAACATTAAAATCCAAATGAAGTGATAAGCTCAAACGGTGACAACTTGATTGGTTTCAAAGTGCTGCATTCATCACGAATGTGCTGAAAAGAGTTGAATTGACTGCATACCAGACCCAAAAAGGTCAATGCGCATGTAAACTAGTGTGGGATGGATCCATGGTGGACCAAAAGCCATGCAATGTCTCCAGGGTCATGAATGGATGTAAACATTTATATATCCATTCGTGACCCTGGAGACTTTGCAGCAGCAGGCGACAGCGACGGCGGCGGCGACAGCTTCTTCCCCGTCTTCTGCGTTTCCTCCCTCCTCATCCTTTTGGCCAATCGGGAAACAGGTCTCAGAACCCGCTTCCTGATTGGCCAGGAGGAGAATCCGTGTGACAATAGCGAATTTTCATTCGCTATTGTCACACAACTGGGTGGGCTTGGGGCGCAGTTCTCTGCGCCCTCAGCCCACCCATTTTTTTAGCCTATTAGAGCCTCTGGCTCTAATCACATGGCTAAAAAAAAAAAAGCCCCATTGAAGTCCATACGTCCGGCGCCCCGCAATGTAGATTAGGGGGCCGGACGCATGGATGGAGTGGCGGCGCACCTGCGCCCCCAATGCACCAGCCGCCACTGAATGAGGGGCGTAACATAGGTAGGCTAATTCTGATCAGGAATTGAAAGAATGCAAACATGTAATGAAAACATTATTAGTGCCATGTGCACAGTGAGTGCAGTGTGCAATACATGCAAAATAAAATACAATAATATACAGGATGTACAAATTTCCTTTAGGGCTCTTTCACACGGTCCGCCTCCGTAGGCGGATCCGTGTTGCTCAGCGGGGATCGATCCGCGATCCCCGCTGAGCCGGCGGATGACAGCTCCGTCTCCGCTTGCAGAGCGGAGAGGGAGGTGTCTCAGCTCCCGCTGCCCTCTATGGGGGATCGGATGAGAGCGGACCGCCTGTCCGCTCTCATCAGATCCGATCCGATCCGATTACTGAACGGATGGAAAAATAGGGTTTCCATCCGTCCAGATTTCACGGACAGGATCGGATACGGATGGCAGCGGGTGTCAGCGGAGGTTTCTCCGCTGACACCCGCTGCCCCATAGAGCTGCATGGAGGATCCGATTAGATCCGCCTAAAAAACTGACAGGCGGATCTGATCGGACCGCCCGTGTGAAAGAGCCCTTACAGTAAGCATTTCACATTAGGCAAAATGAGCATTTAACCCATGCAGTGGAAAATTCCACTGCATGGGTAAATTATGCAGCAGGCCAAAGTGGAGCTGTAACATCACTTTTCCCATTGATTCTAATGATTTTGCAAACAACTCAATTTTCATGGAGATTTTTGGGAAATAAAAATTTCCAGTTTTGCTCATTCCTAGTCTCTAGAACTGAAAGCAAAGAATGATAACAACACATTGCCTAGGTTTTTTGTAGAAGACCTCATATATCTGTGTACCAAAAATGTTTTCTTTTTTTTTTTTTTTTTTTTTATATTAAACTTTTTATCAGCAACCAAAAAAGCGCTGAGTCAGTTGATTGCATTTAGAGCTTCTTTGGTCTGGCCTGGTTCTGACAATTACAATGTTTGGTGCCAGCTAGGTTAAGCGATGTTTGTTTTTTCCTTAAATGTATTCAAATGCATGAGCAGTGTAACTATGGTATAATGTTACGAAACGTGTCTGCTCGTATTCTTGTGTGTCTCACTACTGCACAGGAACGTTGCTGCTCTGTGACAGCTTCCTTTTGTTGAATCTCCTTAGAAACACAAATCTGGTTCCTTGGCAGCATTTGCAGTAAGTGCTATACCACATGCCCAGACTAGTTCTCACTCACAGCTTAAATTCACAGTAAGCGGTAAAAAACGAGGTCACCACTTCTCAGACACACTTTTCACTTTTGTTCAGCTCCAGGAACCATTGTTCAGATTGTTATTGCTATATTCTGCGGCATTCCTCTGTTCATAGTCTCATTCATTCTCCAGTGCAGGCTTTGTGCACCAAACTTGTGTTTTGTTATCTGATACTTTCATTGTAGTGTGACGAGTACTGGAAATGGCTTCAGATCTTCTGACTTCATTTTAGGTGGGAACCCTGAATCCAACTGAACTTCGTTTTCAGTAAGTGCTCATTTTCAGTCATTGTAAAATATACATGAAAGTAGTTTTGGGATGCCATTTCCACACTTTACCATTCTTGCTTAACCACTTGCCGACCGCCTATTTACGTCGGCAGTCAGCCCCTCACAGGCAAAGCAACGTAGTACTACGTCGCTAGCCTGTGAGGCTCTAGGGGCGCCTGTGAGCGCTCCCGCTCGCTCACGGACCCCCGCTCGTGTGCCCGGCGGACCCGATGTCTGCCGGGCACTCGCGATTGTCCGTTACAGCGGGAGAAAGGCAGGCGGCTAATGTAAACAAAGCCGCCTGTCAGTTCTCCCCTGTGTAAGAATGGAGATCATACGGTTCTGCTATGTAGGACCGTTGATCTCTGTTCTTACACCTCAAGCCACATCCAATCACAGTTAGAAGCACGCCCCTAAGGGACACACTTAACCCCTCCTTCTCAAATAAAGTTAACTCCTTCCCTGCCAGTGTCTTTTTTACAGTAACAGTGCATATGTATATCACTGATTACTGTAGTAATGTCACTGGTAACCCCAAAAGTGTCAAAAATGTCAGTCAAGGGTCCGATATGTCTGCCACAATGTCGCAGTCCCGCAAAAAAAAATCGCAGATCGCCACCATTACTCGTTAAAAAAAAAACCAACAAAAATAACAAAAATCTTTCCCTTAGTTAGTAAACGCAATAACTTTTGTGCAAACCAATCAAAATACGCTTTTTGCGATTTTTTTTTACCAAACATATGTATCATAAAACAAATTGGCCCAAAATGTTAAAAATTTTGATTTTTACATTTTTTTGGGGGGGAATTTCATGTAAAAAAATGTGAAAAATATTGCTATTTTTGCAAAATTGTCGCTCTTTTTTTGTTTATAGCTCATGATCAAAAAATCGCACAGGTGATCAAATACCACCAAAAGAAAGCTCTGTTTGTGGGGAAAAAAAGAACATCAAATTAGTTTAGGTACAGCGTCGCACGACCGCTCAATTGTCCGTTAAAGTCACGCAGTGCCGAATCGCAAAATAGGCCCTGGTCAGGAAGGGGGTAAAATCTTCCAGGGCTTAAGTGGTTAAACATATTTTCATGATCATGGCAATTGCCGTTTCAGACAGTCCAATCAGCTTTTTTGCTGAATGGCTTTTGTGAGGAAATAAAGTCTACTACAACCCAGCTGTAGAATGGTTTTCATCCATAAATTTTCTCAGAGATGACAGATGATTTGAAAGCACCACCCCAAGCTGTTCCATAATGATGATAGGAAAGCCTGTACGTGTAATAAAATCCAACACAACTGCCCCAATGTGAAAGGGCGTAGTTACGACAAAGTGGACCAGTGCATAGAGAAGCAGGTGTGAAGAGAGGACTACCAAGCCTCAACATGTGGAAATCACAATAACTTTTTTCTTATTATTAGAGAGCTCTTAAGTGCCTCATTGTGGCACAACTTGTGTGTATTTTTTATGTATTTTAATTCATTTTTTTGTAAAAAAATATCTTTTTCAGGCCCCGGAGATGTGTGTTTAACCTGGGTTCCCTTCTTATGTTGCCCTGCATAGATCATCTACTCAGAGATGTATAGTAACGAAGTAGAACTACTTAAGTACTGTACTTAAGTACCGAAATGCGGTATCTGTACTTTCCTAGAGTAGAATTTTTTTCTCCTACTTCTACTTTTACTTCACTACATTTTTTCGATGATTTCGATACTTCTACTCAAGTATTTTTTTTTTGTGCTGCATAGTTACTCGTTACTTTTAAAAAAATTACCACTGCCAGAACAGTAGATGGCAGGTTTCATGAAGTTCAAAAAAATGTGTATAATGTCATTTGTAAATCAGCGCATAGGAAAATAAAGGCTGTGTATAATAAAAGCTGCTATACCAAATCTTTCCAATAAAAAGAAAATATGAAACAAACAAATAAATGGTGCTACAGCGCTTAAAGTGCATCAAGAAACTACTAACAAACACAGGTTAATCATTTGAAATAATAAAAAACAATATGATGTTCAAACTTTTGACTTCTTTCTTTAATAACTACATAACACAGTACTTGTACTTCTACTTTCAGTACTTGAGTAGAAATTTTTTTTCAAAACTACTGGTACTTTTTACTTTTAGTACTTAAGTAGCAAATTTTTTGAAAAAACTACTTGCAATACTTAAGTAAAAAAAATGTTGAATACTTTAGTACTTCTACTTAAGTAACTTTTTCTGCGAGCACTTCCACTTCTACTTAAGTAACTTTTTGATCGAGCACTTGTACTTTTACTCAAGTAGAAATTTCGAGTACTTTATACAAGTCTGCATCTACTGGCCATCTGATGTACCCCTTGGTCTTCGTGCCTTATATCCTGAATTTGTTGCATACTAGTGACGCCTCCTTGAATTACGTTTCGCACTGTACTTGTTATTATGCTCTTTTTGATACTCATGTCCAGCTGTACCTTATGTTGCTTACTTCATTACCTGTGATTCACTGCATTCTCCTGTTACTGTTGTTTACACCTATTTGTGCAATAAAGACTCGTTTGATTAAAAAAAAAAATATCTTTTTTATAATTCAGAAGTTGAAGTCCTTACCATTAGTCCACAATACTCTCTCCAAAAAAACGTCTTACAACTTTGGGACGTAAGTACTTTAAAGTGGAAGTAAACCCTCCTCTGTAACGTTTACCTGTAGGTAAGCCTATATTAAGGCTTACCTATAGGTATAGTAAATATCTCCTAAACATGTACCGTTTAGGAGATATTTACCTTACATGCAGCCAGTGACGTCACTGGCCCATGCGCTCTGAAGGAACGGCCGCTCGTGCCGTTCCTTCAGAGCTCCATGCCGTGACCGTCGGCTCCCGACGTCACCGCTGTTCTGGCCAATCAGATGGCCGGATGCCACGATCCCGGAAGACGGGCGACTGGACATTTCGCCCGTCATGCAGGCAAGCGGATGGCACGGCGGGGGCTCGTTCTAAGGTAAGTATTTCATAATGAGCTAGTATGCGATGCTTACTAGCTCATTATGTGTTTCTCTTGCAGGTTTAAAAAAAAAAAATGTTTTGGGGGTTTACAACCTCTTTAATGTGACCCTTTTTGGCACATATTTTGTATTTTTTCTTCTTATGTTCCTTTTTAGGACACTTCTGGATATTTGGTAATCTGGACAGATGCAGGCATGCTGCCTCCAATACCACATTTTAGCAGCATTTTTTTCACAAATAAAAGCATGACACGAAGTACTGAGCTTAAACGTAGGAAAACCTTCATCATGCCTAGGGCAGTATGATGTCTCAATACAACCCTACCCATGTACACATGATGTCCCAGTACAACCCTGCCCATGTAGATATAATTACAAGCTATTAAAAAAATCACACAGATGCATACAAGCAGAATAGTAGTTATAATACGATCCCCTACGTCCTTGCCTATTATGCATATATAAACTCCTAAAAGGTAACAGGAAAGTATGAAATACTTGATTTGGCTCTGAAAACCAGAGCATCATGGTGGCTGGTCACTGCTTATGGAAGAATATCAAAATTCAGGGCAGCTGATCCTCTCTTCTGTAAAGATCACATAACTAAATGCCCATGCTTATAGCCACAAGAGAGGCGGGAGATCATGGTGCTGTGGTTTCTGTAGCCAAAGGCCCCTGTAAAATATTATGACTTTAAAGACGCAGGGTGGGTAAAGAATTCCAATTTGAATATAGGCATATTTCAGTCAACTGACTCTTATATACTATATTTTTTTAAATAGAAGCTGTGCCTAGATCATGCGTTCTAAAGCATTTACATAGATACATATTTAAGTATCGTTGAGCATGTTCACAACAGAGTTAAGTATTGTTGAGCATGTTCGCAACATAGACTCACCTTTTCTCTATGAGAATTGAATCTTGGCAACCTGTCAACCTTTCAATGTAAAGAACTAGAAGATATTTCTAATCTGGTAAAAACCAAGAGTTTTTGAGCAGTTGTTCAAGTTCAAAAACATGTCAAAACAGCTCCAAAAAAGCTAATGTAGCTTTTCAATATAATGAGGAATACCAAAGGGACTTTGTGAGACACAAACCACAAGGTATAAATTATACAAAATGTATTGAACATTTAAACACTTTTAATACACACAATTAAAAATAATTCCGGTAGACATAGGTACATACATATATACATGGGTTTCCATAGTTACATAAATCAAGGTATGACTGATAATCCAAGGTGTAAATGTATATATGATACATTTTTCTATGCGTTTCACGAGACAATGCTCGCTTCCTCAGGAGACACATGCAGTATATTCTTCTTTATATTTATACATATCAGGGCTAAGACACTCTCATGCCCCACATATGCCAGCTCTCTTTTGTGCTATTATAGCTTTTCAAGCTTCCAGCTTCAGCATGGAGATGTGAACAACCTCAACAGGAAAGAAAGGGATTTTTGATGTTGAGCATGGTCCATGTAGAGAAATGCAGAAAAATATTTGACCAAAGCTCAGTTATGAATGGAGGCTCAGAGACTTTGTTGCGATCTTTGAGAATATTTGAGAGGTCAGGGATGACTTACTGTACTGTATCTTATATCACTTTTACTGCTTATCAAAACATGTAAATAGTCCATATATTTTATATGTTTCCAGTTTTGTGATATGAATATTGTTTAATATACAGTACCTTACTTACATATGGCAACAGAAAAACCTGTTTAACATCCACAGTCTGTGCATAGGTACACTTTAGGGGGCGCGCCATCCTTGCACAGCTTCTGGGCATGCCCAGAAGCTGTTTAGCAGGCAATGACGCGCCTGCGCCAGAACAGACGAGCGGGGCCAGTGCAGGCGCATTGATTCCTGGGAGCGATGATGTTCAGCTCCCAGGAGTCAACGCAAGAAGGAAGTGACGGCGGCGGCCATTACCACAGAGTGAGGAAGAGGAAGTAAGGTAAATATATTTTCTTTAAAAAGAAGAGTGAGTGAATAATAAAAAAAAAAATAATTATCCATTTGTTTTACAGGTTATTAAGAGCAAGCGGACAGTGAAAAAAAAATTTCAGGGTAGAACTCTGCTTTAAGAGTAATGCACACATTACTTTTTGTGCAATCCAGTGCCATTTCAGCCCAATCCAAATGAATGGGTTGAAAATCGCAACACATTGACTCACACAGGACTCGCACAGGAATACGGACTGAATTCCTGTGTGATTCAGGCTTGAACCAGCCCTAAGTGGATATGCCCTCATCAATAGCTGCCAAATGTGACCAATTTTAAAGAACAGGTTCACTTCAGAATAAGAACTCTCCAACCCCTTAACCTAGCCACTAACCTATTCTAGGTGAAACTCCCTACCCCATCCAGATGCCTAATTCCAATAATAGTGGCCTCCTGCAGTGCTTACAGCCTCAGTACTGAAATCTTGTCTGATGCTGCCATCTTGTCCACTGGTAAACTTTCTTACCATAAGCATGAATGAGCCATACCTGTACCTTTGGAGTAATGCCACATTAATGTTTTTTGGAAGTTATTGCACAGGTGCAGGTAGTGTTAGTAAATGTTCCTGAAATGTTATCACTCCTGGTGGGCCTATAGCTTTCTGTAACCACCAGGTTGAGCAAACTGTCTGTATCCTGAAAATACATAAGCATATAAAGTAGCTGCACACTACTTCTACTATTCTTTTTTCTCTTTCAATTAAAAACATTTTTATTGTTTATAGAGCATAACTCCTCCTGCCAGAATCCAGTACTCTTCCTTCGATCAATTCCATCCCATTAGAGAAATAATTATAGAGGTAGCGTTGGACAAGATTTCTGCACTAAGGCTGGAGGGGGAATGTGTAAGCAATTGCTTACAAATATTCACATGAACATGGCCCTGCCTGGTCTCGGGCATTGGTGAGTGCATACACAAGAAGAGCTACTCCCACATGCAGGGCAAGTAGGCCCCAGCCACAAACCTAGCATAGTCAGCAGGATACACCCCCTTACATGCACCTGATGTCTACAGTATAAGGGGTATATAAGACTCTAGTTAGTTAGGACTTGTCCAGGCTTGCCCGAGCATGTCTTGCTCATAATTACCACATGCTGAGTCTGGTTCGGTTCCTGTGAGAGGTGCTGTATCATCATTGGCTTGCCTGATAACAAGGGGCAGATATAAGAGCACGTTTAAAATGGCGTACAAGCTGCTGCCATGGAAACTTCCAGTGGTAAAAATGTTGCACTGCCTTGTGGGTGAGTGAGATGTTCTACAGCTGGTTTGCCCTCTGTGTCAAAGGCGATTAGCCAATTTCTCCCCATAGGCATGCTTCCCTTTATGAGGCTACTAAAATCTGGGGAACCGCAACATCTTGAACCAGATGGTCTGCCACTGTCTACCGCCGCTGCTTCCACTGCCACCTTGGCTGTCAGCATGGGGTCTGCATCCTCTCCCAGGACTGTGTCTCCCATGTTGGGCTTGCAAACGACGCCTCCCGTTGTGGGTTCTTCCTTGGAGGGCCCTCACCCAGACACCTTGGCTGTCAGCATGGGGTCTGCATCCTCTCCCAGGACTGTGTCTCCCATGTTGGGCTTGCAAACTACGCCTCCCATTGTGGGTTCTTCCTTGGAGGGCCCTCACCCAGACACCTTGGCTGTCAGCATGGGGTCTGCATCCTCTCCCAGGACTGTGTCTCCCGTGTTGGGCTTGCAAACTACACCTCCCGTTGTGGGTTCTTCCTTGGAGGGCCCTCACCCAGACACCCTGGTTGAGGGTCAAGTTCAAAGCAGTGAAACCATCAGAGAAAACAGTGCCCACTCAGAAGGAAGTATTCTTATCCACCATCCTGAGTCAGGACGCAGATGACACTGTAGCCACCATGCTAATTGACTCTGTGCTGTCCTTACCCACTGGGTGTTCCCCAGACACCCGAAGGTGCTACTTGTTGTGATTCTTCGGTGCCCGAGTCAATGATCCTACTCACACCAGGGCTGGATGACTTAGGACTGACAATACCACCTGTCTTGGGAGACTTTAGCCTGGAGCCATCTGTAACAGAGCCTTTATCTGTCCTAAAATCCCTAGTGGGATATTGTTACAGAAAGCAGTGAGGAGGAAACTCCTCAGTCATCTACTCCCTCCAGCCTGGCCAGGAATGCAACAACTGAGAGGCGGAAGACTCCCATCTCACAAGCACTCTTTCCTCACTTCAGGGACTGTACCGCCATATGCCAGGATCACACGGCTCTCCTGACTACAGGGGTATTTTGATAAATATGTTGCCAATGAGTTCAGCTATGATTTTCTATACGTACCCTGAAACATTATTTATTCCATTTACAGTATAGCTGTATGGGAGAAGCTTCCATACAGGGGAGAGGCTAGGAGAAGCTCCGGGTACCAGAAAACCTCTGACATTTTCGGTTTCAGAATGAATATATAGAGGCGGAATACCACCACCTCCATAAAGAACAGAATATTGGCCGCCATATCTATATGGACAGAGTGAAACTAGTCAAACTGGGACATGCTTACCCTGTGGTCCACCAAATTGAAAGAAGGTATTTGACCACAGGCGAGTGGATATCTGGACCCTGCCTTATATGTGTAAAAAGACCCGATCACCAGCGTAATAGAGAATGCATTGATCTCTTTCTAACATGCTAAGTTATTGTTTTTCATGTTGTTTCTGCTTATGTTTCCCCTTGTTAACCTCTTGTTAAAGCTTGGGTGTTGTGATGACCAGGAACGCTCACCAAATGGAGGGGGGAAGTGTAAGCAAGCGCTTACAAGTATTTGGATCAAGGCAGTTTAGATCTCGCAAGCTAGGCAAGGGATTAAGCTAACTCTGTGTTTTCCTGGGCTCTACCCTTTACCCTGTGCTGTAGGGGGAAGGCTCGGCCTGAGAGAGTGGCCTTTATGAGAAAATGGGGAGGTCAAGAACAAGGATGTAATCATTAGCAACATCTGGAGCACAATGATGGAAATTGCTTAACCAGGACTCTACCACTTATGGACCTTGACGAAAGTTTGTATCAGGTAGCTTGGGATTCAAGAAAGCTTTCTTCTGACATTTCACTCCTAGTGACAGAATGGGGTCCCATTTTGCACTACGTGAGGATCCATCAGATCTCTCGTACCTGCAGCTAGGTTCTCCTTACCGCAGGTTCAGTCCTGTTTGCTTTTGGGGAACTGACCGCTAGGCAGAGTCAGAGTACCAACTCCCTCACTACTAGAGGCCCCATGCCATGGGCTCAGTTGTGTCCCCCTCTAAATGCTACATTCAGATGACAGGGTGTGCAGTGGCATCTGAGACAGGGTTTCACAGAAGAAGTGTGTATTTTGTTACACAGTGGCACACAATGAATGGCCTACCTCAAACCAGGATTCCACCCTAATGTTGACTTTTACATCAATGCGGCCTCACCTGTGTCACGGAACCATGAACCAGACGTACAACAACAGATAAGTGAAAATAAGACAGCTTTATTGAAAAACAAGCTATAAAGCAAAAGTCCAAACGGATGGCGAAACCGATGCAGAGTCTTTGCGAAGCCAGGGGTCAGGAACCAGCAGGGTAGTCAGACGAAGCCAGGATCAGGAACCAACAGGGTAGTCAGACGAAGCCAGGATCAGGAACCAACAGGGTAGTCAGACGAAGCCAGGAACAGGAACCAGAAGTAGCAGCAGTCTTAGTAGCATGTGAACACAGGAGGACCAAGCAGGGAACTGAAGCCACAGACCTCCTATATATATGAGCTAGGCATCCAGCTCCTCCCAGTGGGAAGGAGGAGCCGCAGGGTGGGAGGCTACAAGAAACCCAGAAACCAAGATGGCCGCCAGCACATGTCAAACGAAGGAGAACAGCAAGAAGGTAAGACCATGACAGTACCTCCCCCTCAAGGGCCCCTCCTCCGCGGAGTAAAGAACGGTTTCTGAGGGAAGCGTGCGTGGAAGGCTCGGAGCAAGGCAGGAGCATGGACATCTGCGGAGGGAACCCAGGAACGCTCCTCTGGACCATAACCACGCCAATGAACCAAAAACTGCACCCGACCGCGGACCAGGCGTGAGTCCAGGATATTGCTCACCTCATACTCCTCACGATTGCCCACTCGGACCGGACGAGGCCGAGGAACCGAGGAAGTGAAACGATTACACACCAGAGGCTTCAACAGGGAGACATGAAACACGTTGGAGATCCGCATGCCAGGAGGAAGCGCAAGGGCATAGGCTACCGGGTTTACCCTGCGAAGCACTCGGAAGGGACCAACAAAGCGAGGCGCCAGCTTGGGAGTGGGCACTCGAAGGTTGAGGTTGCGGGTGGACAACCATACACGGTCTCCGGCCTGGTAGGAAGGAGCAGGCGCTCGTCTGCGATCAGCCTGCAGTCTCTGGCACTGCGCAGAGACCTCAAGGGACTTCTGGATCTGTACCCAAGAAGCACGTAGGACGGAAAGGTGATCCTCCACAGCCGGAATATCCTGGGGAGAGAATACCTCCGGTAACACGGCAGGTTGGAACCCATAGTTGGCCATGAAGGGAGACGTCCCAGAGGAAGAGTTCACCGCCGTGTTCCTGGCAAACTCAGCCCAAGGCAGGAGGTCAACCCAATTGTCTTGGTGATCGGAGACATAGCAACGAAGGAATTGCTCCAAGGCCTGATTGGATCGTTCTGCGGCCCCATTGGACTGAGGGTGGTAGGCCGAGGAGAAGGAGAGATGAATCCCCAACTGGGAGCAAAAGGCGCGCCAGAACCTGGACACAAACTGACTCCCCCGATCCGACACAATCTCCTTGGGCAAACCGGAAGACCTCCCTGGCAAAAATCGTGGCCAACTCCTGTGCAGAGGGTAACTTCTTGAGAGGAACACAGTGACACATTTTGGAAAACCGATCCACAATCATGAGAATGACCATATGGCCTCGGGATGCAGGGAGGTCCACAATGAAATCCATCCCCAGGTGTGACCATGGGCGCTCCCCGGTGGCTAAGGGTTGCAGAAGGCCCAACGGAAGGTGCCGAGGGGACTTACTCTGGGCACAAACGGAGCATGCCGCTACATATGCGGCGATGTCGGAACGTAGGGAAGGCCACCAGAACAGACGTGAAACAGCCCAGGACAGCTGATTCTTTCCAGGATGCCCCGCGGTCTTGGAGTTATGGTAGGTTCGCAACAACCGAGTGCGCAACTCCTCAGGCACAAAACATCTGCCGTTGGGTCTCCCAGAGGGAGCACCAGATTGAGCCGCCAAAATCTGCTCACCCAGGGGAGAGGTCAGGCTGGTGCGAATGGCAGCCAGGATCTGATTCGGAGGTATGACCGAAGTCGGAATCGACTCCTCCCTGGACAGGTCGGAGTACTGCCGTGATAAGGCATCAGCCCTGATGTTCTTGGAACCGGGTAGGTAGGAGACCACGTAATTAAAACGTGACAAGAACAGAGCCCATCTGGCCTGACGTGGTGTCAATCTCTTGGCCTCAGAGAGGTAGGTCAGATTCTTGTGGTCCGTCAGGATGAGGACCGGAACCACCGAACCCTCGAGCAAGTGCCTCCATTCTTTAAGAGCCTGCACGATGGCCAATAACTCCCTGTCACCAATCTGGTAGTTGCACTCCGCGGAAGACAGTTTCCGGGAGTAAAACCCACAAGGAAGCAGAGGACCCTCTGGTGTTCTACGCTGAGACAGAAGGGCGCCTACTCCCGTCTCAGACGCGTCCACCTCGAGGACAAAGGGCAACCCAGGGTTGGGATGCGACAGAATCGGAGCCGACACAAAGGCGGACTTTAGAGCCTCAAAAGCTCGGATGGCCTCGGGCGGCCAGACCTGGGAATTACTGCCCTTCCTGGTCAGATCCGTGAGAGGCTTGGCTAGCATGGAAAAGTCCCTGATGAACTTCCGATAATAATTGGCGAAGCCCAAAAAGCGCTGCAGGGAGCGAAGACCACTGGGCTGGGGCCACTGTAAGACAGCCGAAACCTTCTCAGGATCCATGGAGAACCCCTCAGCGGAAATGATGTAACCTAAGAAGGTTACCTGGGATCTGTGAAATTCGCATTTCTCAAGCTCACCGAACAGCTTGTTCTCTCGTAACCGTTGCAACACTCGTTTGACATCCAGAATGTGGGTCTCCATGGACTCAGAATATACCAAGATGTCATCCAGGTAGACCACCACACACTGCTGCAACAGGTCACGGAAAACATCGTTGATGAATTCCTGAAAGACTGCGGGCGCATTGCACAGCCCAAAGGGCATAACCAAGGATTCATAATGACCGGTCCTGGTGTTAAACGCGGTCTTCCACTCATCGCCCGCCTTGATCCTTACGAGGTTATATGCCGCCCTCAGGTCGAGTTTGGTAAAGACCGTGGCCCCTTTAAGGCGATCGAACAGCTCGGAAATCAAGGGTATCGGGTAAGCGTTCTTGATCGTGATGCGATTGAGACCCCTGTAATCGATGCAAGGCCTCAACTCACCGCCCTTCTTTTTCACAAAGAAAAATCCAGCCCCTGCCGGGGACGAGGATTTGCGAATGTGTCCACGTGAAAGCGCCTCCCTCACGTACTCCTCCATGGCCTCATTCTCCGCTACCGACAGTGGATAGACTTTGCCACGAGGAGGAACGGCACCAGATTGTAACTCGATGGCACAATCGTATGGGCGGTGCGGAGGTAGGGCAACCGCGCGCACCTTATCGAATACATCCCGGTACTCCTCGTATTCAGGGGGCAACAGAGAGTCCGAGGAAGTACACAGCAACTTGACAGGCCCATGGATGCAACTAGTCCCACACTGCGGTGACCACGAGAGGATCTCGGCCGATCTCCAATCGAAAATCGGATTATGCTTCTGGAGCCAGGGGTACCCCAAGACCACCGAGTAGTGTGGAGACGAAATAACCTGGAAGCAGACCGACTCTCTGTGGACGGCACCAATGGCTAACCCCACTGGAAGGGTCTCATGAGTCACGTGTGGCGGCAGAAGGGGTCTGCCGTCTATCGCCTCAAGAGCCAGAGGAGAACCTCGAGCCTGCAGAGGAATGGAATTGGCGGCAGCGAACACACTATCAATGAACAAACCACCAGCACCAGAGTCCACCAACGCCTGGGTCGTCACCAAGCCCCCGACCCAGGAAAGGACAACAGTGATCAGTGGTTTGTCAACACGGGAAACCGGGGACGAGGAGACTCCACCCAAGATCTGCCCCCGACAGGATCTCAGGTGCAAGCGTTTCCCTGGACGGTTCGGACATGCCAACCGAAAATGCCCACCGAGACCACAGTACATGCATCGGCCCTCGCGTCTCCGGAGTACCCTCTCCCCCTCGGACAGGCGAGCAAACCCCAGCTGCATGGGTTCACCCCCAGACAAGTCATCCCCAGGAGGCGTGGGAGGAGAGGGAGGCACGGGTGGGACAACAAAGGTAGGTGCCAATCTGTTAGGAGGCCTCCGCAGACTCTCCTTAAAGGAAGGTCTCTCCCTGAGTCTGGTGTCAATCAAAATCAGGAAAGAAATAAGAGACTCGAGCTCCACTGGTAGGTCCTTAGCTGCAACCTCATCCTTCAAGGCATCCGAGAGACCATGAGAGAAAGCAGCGACCAGAGCCTCATTATTCCAGCCCACCTCTGCTGCCAGGGTACGAAACTCAATGGCGTATTCAGCTACGGATCGTGAACCCTGTCTGATGGACATAAGGAGCTTCGCAGCAGAGGCAGCACGAGCCGGCACATCGAATACCTTCCGAAGAGAAGCAACAAAACCGGAAAACTCGGCAACCACCGGATTGTTGTTCTCCCATAAAGGGCTGGCCCAGGCCAAGGCCTTGTCCGAGAGCAGCGAGATTAAGAAGCCCACCTTTGATCTCTCAGTAGGAAAGGCATGTGGCAGCAACTCGAAATAAATGCCCACCTGGTTTAGGAAACCTCGGCACTGAGTTGGCTCTCCCCCAAAGCGCTGTGGAAGGGGGGCAGAACCGGACATACCCCGAAACACCGCGGGCGCAACAACAGGTGTCGGGGTAGACTCTGGTGCAACAACCGGAGCGGCAGTAGGAGCGGACCCAGGAGCGACAACCGACCCATCGGCAACGGGAGCGAAATGAACCGTGCGTTCAAGCAGGGTTTGCAACGCCACGGCAAACTGACCCAACAGGTGATCCTGCTGATCAAGTCTGGCAACCAGCGTGGGTAGTGAGGATGGCCCTGTACCGTGCGTTCAAGCAGGGTTTGCAACGCCACGGCGAACCGACCCAACAGGTGATCCTGCTGATCAAGTCTGGCAACCAGCGTGGGTAGCGAGGATGGCCCTGTACCGTCAGAATTCATGGCTTGGTCCTAATGTCACGGAACCATGAACCAGACGTACAACAACAGATAAGTGAAAATAAGACAGCTTTATTGAAAAACAAGCTATAAAGCAAAAGTCCAAACGGATGGCGAAACCGATGCAGAGTCTTTGCGAAGCCAGGGGTCAGGAACCAGCAGGGTAGTCAGACGAAGCCAGGATCAGGAACCAACAGGGTAGTCAGACGAAGCCAGGATCAGGAACCAACAGGGTAGTCAGACGAAGCCAGGAACAGGAACCAGAAGTAGCAGCAGTCTTAGTAGCATGTGAACACAGGAGGACCAAGCAGGGAACTGAAGCCACAGACCTCCTATATATATGAGCTAGGCATCCAGCTCCTCCCAGTGGGAAGGAGGAGCCGCAGGGTGGGAGGCTACAAGAAACCCAGAAACCAAGATGGCCGCCAGCACATGTCAAACGAAGGAGAACAGCAAGAAGGTAAGACCATGACAACCTGGTCCCGCGCATTGGTGAGCGCATACATGAGAAGAGCTACCCCCATGTGCATGGGGGGGGGTAGGCCCCACCCACATGTAAGCCACAAAAATCACAAAGAGGTAAGTAGGCACCTGGGGGGGGGGGTAGCATTTCCCCACCCCAACAAGGTGCCTAATTACCTCTCTCCAACAACAGTGGCTTCCTGCAGTGTTTACAGCCTCAGCAATGAATTCTTGAAATACTGGCACCCTATAAAGTTACTTCCCATTTATGGCATGGACAATACTGTACCTTTGGAGTAAGGCTCTGTTCAAGTTTTTCTGAAATGACTACACAGGTGCAGGCAGCATTGATATATGTTCCTGCACTAGATTTCTGCACTAAGGCTATAAGTATATTAGGAAGCTACCAAAATCGCAAAGAGGTAAGTACTTGGGTGGGTGGGGTTTAGTGTATATTAAGTTAGTGGGCATGGGAGGAAGGCATGGGATTTTTAATTCTAAATTGAACCTATCCTTTAAAGCACAGCTGTGACATATAAATATTTGTTTCTGAAAAGTTTTGGAAGGATATCTCCCATGGTTTTAAGTTCCCAAGCTCTACCATACAGTCCTGCATACAAGATTAAATGATTGTCATTTAATAAGGTTCCCTTGCCTTTTTAATTTCATATTTAAAAATTAGCAGCGGTACTTAAATTCTTATTTAGTAAACATGTCATAATTGAGTATATAATGATTCTTGTTCCTCCAAGGCAATATTATGTGACAGGCTTAGACACATTAGCCATGGAAATTACTTTAAAATGCTTAGTACAGTATTGTAAGACGGGCCAGCGCCAAATCCGAATTTTGTGCTTTGTATGAAGTTCAATTTCTGAAAGTAAACTGCATCTACCGTATGGATCAGCCAGCTTTTCATGCCAGAACGTCAATTCTCTGCACCTTTTTACCTTCTTGCTGAGCTTCTGAACTCATCTGCATGAATTTTGAGATTTATTTTGGGTGTGTGTATATAATTATGGGTTGTCAAATTTAGTAATAATTTTTATTTAAATTTTTTTAATATTCAGAACAAAACATGAAATGGCTGGCAAAAATGTCAAATTAATTGTGTGCAGAGGCCATAGAGACTGCTGGGTAATTGCAATATTTAAAAAAAGAGCAGTAAACATTCACTTATGGGCTTCTTTGGGTTTGCACACTATGAAAAGTATTAAGCAAACACTTGTTTTAAAATATTTGAGATGATTAACCACTTCAGCTCCGGAAGATTTACCCCCCTTCATGCGATATGGCACTGTATTTTAACTGTCAATTGCGCAGTCATAAAACACTGTATCCAAATAACATTTTTATCCTTTTCCCCCCAAAAATAGAACTTACTTTTGGTGGTATTTGATCTCTGCAGTTTTTATTTTTTGTGCTATAAACAAAAAAACGACCGACAATTTTGAAAAAAAAAAAACAATATTTTTTACTCTCTTCTATAAAACATTGCCAATAAAAAAAATGTAAAAAATTAAATTTCTTCAAAAATTTAGGCCAATATCTATTCTGCTACATATTTTTGGTAAAAAAAAAAATCCCAATAAACTTTGCGCAAAGGTTATAGCGTCTCCAAACTATGGGATATATTCATGGAATTTTTATTGATTTATTTTTATTTTTTTTACTAGTAACTGTGACAATCCCTGACATATAGCGGGACTGCGATATTGCGGCTGACAAATTGGTCTCTTTTGACACTTTTTTGGGAACCAGCGACACTAATACAGTGAACAGTGCATATTTTTAGCACTGGTCACTGAATTAGTGTCCCTGGTTCCCAAAAAACTGTCACTGTACTAATGACAATGGCTTGGAAGGGGTTAACATAGGGGACGAAAAAAGGGTTAACTATGTGCCTAGCCTTTGTTTTAGTGTAGTGTGGGAGGTGCTTTTACTAGTGGAAAGCAAGGATCGGTGTCCCTACTTTGCAGGGACACAGGATTCATGCCTTCTGTACTGACAGAACGGCAATCTGCCTTGTGTACATAGACAGACTGCTGTTCTGCCGAACGATCAGCAAGTGCCGGTGGACATCGTGTCTGTGTGGCCTGCTGATTGGCTTCCACTGGGTAGAACCACGGCAGGAGCAAGCCGCCGGCAGCGTGCACTCGTGCCTGCTATCCAGAAGTGCAGTATCACATATATATATATATATATATATATATACATATATATACTTTGTATATATATCTGTGTGTGGGGCTGCTCTGTAAAAGTAAAACTGCTATAGGGTGGTCAAAAAGTGGTTAAAGTAGAACTAAAGGTTTTTTTTTCACCTTTGATGGAGTAAGGAAGAGTTAAAACCCCTATTAGCTGTCAGCTACTTTTCTTTTTTTGCCATCTATGACCCATTGGGGAGATTTACATTCAACTCATGTTCCATAGCCAAAACAGTCAACACTCTTCAGTGAGGGAGATGGTAATGCTCACAATGCCCCAGGACAGCCAGACCCTTTCCAAATTCAACTGGGCACTCTTCATGGAGCTCTGCAGACCAGGTCCTTAGGTGAAATCCTTTGATTAGCTCCAGTAAAGGATCTTCAGAAGTAGACCCCCTCCCCAGGCAATGCCAAATCTGAAAATACAGCAAACTCCAGCAGTCTGCCCAGTAAAGCAGAGCACTGTCCGGCTGGGTGCTCCTCTAGTAGAACAAGAACCCCCCCCCCCCTTGCTTCAGGCCTCAGACTGGGTTATGTTCTCCAGCCACCTACTTGGTCTGCCACTTACTGAGCCCACCTCCCCAGGGATCTGCTGAGGCACAATACATATTCAGGCTGCCTATTTGCCTTTCTCAACCTCCTATGTCCTCAGAGACCTCCAGAAAGCAGGGGAGAGCAATCAAATCTGTAGCCTATGAGACCTAGAACAGCCAAAAGCAATCAACAGTTGCTTACCACCATTGCCGCTGATTACAGAGGAGCCAAAAATAACTAATTTTGCCTAACATCCTAGCAACCTACAGTAATTAGGAAAGTGCTACATAAGTGTCCCTTTAACCTATGCATACCTTACTCTTACAAAACAATGTTTCATTCAGTCTTTCCGTGCACTATAAAGTTGCTTAGCAAATTGGTCAGTACTGAAGTTTCGGATGTTATTAATCTCAACAAATGACAGTGTGTTTTTTTCTCTTTTACTTTGACCTGAAAGAGTTAAATGTAATCTAAGTGAGATGACATAATCCAGACATGTACTGGCACAATCAAAGTACTCAAATGTACAAGTCTTTAGCTGCTGGATAATGAACGTTTTGGTGCCTAGTGTCAATCATGAGAACGCCAAGTTTAGAAAAGTTTCTGGAGATAGCATACGTTATGCCCTGGGGACCTGCGCCATGTTTCATTTCTGGACATCTTCCAGAATGCTTCGCTCTGCTCCACACTGTCAAAGACACGTCCTACATGGAGACTTTCTGTTTGTACCAAATTAGCATCTGCCAAGGAGGACCGAAAGTGAAACAGCCTTTCCATAGCTATACTTATCTTCAGATATTTAATTACATCATTTATTATTTTATCTAGTAAATTTTTGTATATCACACACATTTTTTAATATTTCTTAAAGTTTCTCAGCTTTTGATTAATTAAAAACAACAATTGATTGCTTTAAAGAGTATTATTGTGTATATGTATTACCAATATATGTAACAATAAAAATTACTCATAGCTGATAACATTTCAGATAGCAGTTATGGTGCAACACAAAGACAAAATTACTCAGAGGAAGGCCTCTGCAGAGCAGATTTGGAAGTATGTTAACTGGTGGAGTAACAGTCTGCCAGAAAGAAAACATGAGCTCCTGGACTTTCCTATTAGAAAGCTAAAACGCTTTGTAAGTACACTGGCATCAATAAATCCTGCAATCGTTTTTTTTTTTTTTTTTACTGTAAAATAATGTTTTTATGCATGTAATACAAATATAAAATAGTTTATAAACTGACTTAACCACTTCAGCCCTGGAAGGTTTTACTCCCCTAATGACCAGGCCATTTTTTGCGATTCTTCACTGCGTTACTTTAACTGAAAATTGCGCGGTCGTGCGATGCTGTGCCCAAATACAATTGATGTCCTTTTTTTCCCACAAATAGAGCTTTATTTTGGTGGTATTTGATCACCTCTGCGGTTTTTAGATTTTGCGCTATAAACAAAAAAAGAAAGAGCGACAATTTTGAAAAAAAAAAAGCCATATTTTTTACTTTCTGCTATAAAACATTCCTTATAATTTTTTTTAAAAATTTAATTTTTTTTATCAGTTTAGGCCAATTTGTATTCTGCTACATATTATTGGTAAAAAAAAAATCCCAAAAAGCGTATTTTAATTGGTTTGCGTAAAAGTTATAGTGTTTACAAACTACGGGATCGATTTTTAGACTTTTTATTTATTTATTTTTTATTAGTAATAGCGGCGATCTGCGATTTTTAGCGGACTGCGACATTGCAGCGGACAGATCGGACCCCTAACTGACATTTTTTACACTTTCTGAGGACCGGTGACACTAATACAGTAATCAGTGCTAAATAATATGCACTGTTACTGTATAAATGACACTGGCAGGGAAGGGGTTAATACTGGGGGTGATCAAAGGGGTTAAACGTATGCTTGATATGCTTACTGACTGTGGGGGGGTTCTGTGACAGACAGAGAGAGATCGCAGTGTCAGCTTAGCTGAAACTGCTGATCTTTCCCAGCCTGTCTGACAGAAGATCCACCTGCTTTGTTTACATAAGCAGTCGGGTCTTCTCTCGGTTTCTCGGATGATCGCGGGAGGAGCAGCGCCTCCCGCTCCCACTGAAACCACATGCACTCCAGTCACATAGTACTACGTGACTGGATGCAGCCGATCCGCCCTGCCGCAGTAATATTACGGCGAGCGGTCGGCAAGTGGTTAAAGAGTAACTTTACTTTTGTTGAGAAAAACATTCCCCTCTGAGTGATCTCTGTACATTACAAGGATTTTACCAAACTTTGCTGCAGATTCCTACCTTTTGTTATTCTGAAGAAATAGCTGTTTATGGTGTGCTGAGTGAATCTGTATGGGAGTGGTTTTATAGTTATCAATTAGCTGCAGCGTCTGCAGAGCTCTAATGAGGAAAGTGGTAGGGTCTGCATCGCTTTAGACGTGATTTCCCTTTAAGAGTATCTCACCAAAATGCCATATTTGTTGCCGGGATGCCAAAAATCTGACTTGTATTTTAGTGCAGACATCTGGGAAATCAGTAAACCAATCACCAAGGCAGGAAATTACATTTCTGGGGAACGTTCTGTACACATTCCTCCAGGTAGCCATTTTGCATTGCATTTTACAGAAAATTACAGAGCTGCAGATTGAAAAGGAAAGGTCATTTTTAATAACATTAAATTGCAATATGACTTGTTTTGCCATCGCATATGGCAGGGATATGCAAACTGTGGCCCTCCAGATGTTGCAGAACTACAAGTCCCATGGGGCATAGCAAGATTGACAGCCACAAGCATGGCACCCAGAGGCAGAGGCATGATGGGACTTGTAGTTTTGCAACAGCTGGAGGGCCACAGTTTGCATATCTCTGGTATATGGTATACAAATTTTTTTTTTTTTTTTATTTGGTAATTTTGTTTCCCACAAAAGTGGAGTTATCCTCTACAGGAGAAGTGCAGTAAGTGAAAAGAGTAAACACACATATTCACCTATATGGCTGCAGCATCGGTTCAATGTTGCAGCTGCCCCCCAACAGCTCTAAGCCCAAGAACTAAGTGATCATTCATTTCTCGGGTCACTTGAACTGTCAGTTACCGCTCTGTACTCTACCCCTTTCCAGTGCTCACCGGAGCACCATGCTGGGGGGGGGGGGGGGCTGACTTGCTCAGGCTCTCAGCTCTGTGCTAAGAGTCTGAGCCAACTGCTGATCAGGCATTTGGGTGGTTCCCAACATTATTTTTTGGATACACCCAAAGACTGAAGCAGTTTTGTGATGTCAGCCGACAATAGACTTTCTACAGCTGTGTTTAAGGGACCTCTCTAGAAGCCCTTCCCATTAATTGGATGAGTCAGAGTGATGTGAAAGGTTTATAGTTTTTTTTATCAGCACCATTGGACAGTGGTCAGAGAGTGGATTGCACACATTGTGTCCAGAGCACAGGGATGCTTCTGGGTGGTTTCACACAGTGCTGGGCCATGGTAGGTCTGTTCCAGCCTTCAGGAAAATCCCCTTTCTGTGTTATTTCTCAGAGCAGTAAGCAGACAAGCTTTCAGTTAGCACTGATCAATGACATTTTGCTGCAAATGTTTGCATCTGTCAGAATGAAGACATCTCCAATTTGCCCAAATAGTGCTACCTCTTATAGAAATAGATGCTTGTGAGTTCCTCTAATAAATTCAACTATTACTAGTCTCTATAATCTGTCAAAAAGCATTTTATCCAGTAGGCTGTATCTAGGTAGACATAGCAGAAGGTTCTCTCATCTGTCCTAAGGCCTGCAAAAATGTGCTAAAAATGTTGTAAAATGCTGTTTAAAGGAACTAGTTCTTGAGATCCTTCTGATAAGGACCAAAACAAAGAGAAGACATTTTCAGAAATGTAATATGTTGGCAGAATTTTTTGAGAAATCCACATGTATTTCTAGCACGGTCAGAAACAAACTAACCTAGCAGCTTGTCATTAGATCATAGAAGTAAATTGGAAGACGGAAACTAGCACAGAGACTCAACCTACTCCGATAAGAATTAAAGCCATGACCTCAGTTCTGTAAGAGAGCAACACTAATCCCTTTACTATTGTGCCACGATAGTAGATTGGATTTCTCAATAGTATTTGGTAAATATTTTGTAATATAACTCCTGATGGCCCTATAGAGGGACAAATAAGTTTCGTCTCTACTGTCAACTGACAAAAGACACCTTTGGAAAAGTTATATAATTAAAGAGCACATGGTCAACAATGGACAATTAAAATACCTAAAATATGTTATTATAAAACAAAAATACACTTTTAAAGCAAAAAAAAAAAAAAAAATATATATATACCTTAGCACCACAGATGTTTTGGAACTACATTTCCCATGAAGCTTAACTACACTGCAGAGTGCATGAGCATCATGGGAAATGTAGTTCCAAAACATCGGGAGTGCCAAGATTTCGCCATCACTGGCCTAGGGCATTAAGGCTGCCAGCCACAAGCAACACACAGCCGCCCATTTTGCAGGTTGCTGATGTACTTTGAACCAAACTGCTAGCAGAATAGTATGACAGTTCACCCTTCCCCTTAGATTTTAGGTGTTTTGCAGCCTCTCTGCTTTCAGCCTCTGAATATTTTGTGAATTTGACATCTGATCCTTTGGTCTCATGCACACAGGACGTTTTGCAAACTCTCCTAGAAGCCTTTCCTCCTGACAGCAGTGTTTTGGCAGAAAAAAAGCCTGAAACTTATAAAAGCGTTTAAAGCTTTTATAAGCTTTTAGATGTGTTTACAGGCATCAAGAGCTTGTGCATTAAAGAAGAAATTTACTGCATCTGAGCACCACAAACCAAAAACGTTATTTAATTCATTTTTAGTATGCAAAGCAATCTCCCCTATCCATCAATGCCTCTTTGCTTTATTTTGTTGAAAAAATCACTTTGAAAACACCTCCTAGCATTTAGAGCCGGTTCACACTACCAAGACCAGAAAGTCGCCCCGTGACTTGAAGAGACTTGTTTAGAGACTTGTTTAGAGACTTGGAAGAGACTTGGAAGAGACTTGTGCACTACTTTGAAGAGACAGGCGACTTTGTCTGTGGGGAATGCCTGGCTAATCTCTTTCTTCTTCCTGGAAAGTCTGATAACAAGTCGTGTCAATTAAGATAAGGAGGCGACTCCCATTGAAGTATATGGGACAGTCGGATCACAGGTCGCCTCAAAGTAGTACAGGACCCTTTTCTGAAGTCGGAGCGACTTCAGTAGTGCCAATTAAAATGGCACTGATTGATTAACATTGCTTTTGTTATGTCAAGCGACCTGGGGCTACACAAGTCGCCTCACAAGTCGTGCTAGTGTGAATGGGCTCTTATGGTCGTGGGCAAATGATTTATGTAATATTTACTTCCTGGAATCCTTCTGCCCTTAGCCCAAGCATTCAGGCCAAAGAGTGTGCTTAGCTGAGAAAACGCCTCCTCCTCTCCTCCCCTCCTGAAGACACCTGAGTAAAAAACATCCAGTGTTCATGAGGCATTTTAGTTTTGATTGAGACTAGCTAATAAGAGTAAGAAGAGCAGGCAGAACAAGACAGTTGTGAAGGAGGAATACATCTGGTGCTAATGAGCTGGAATTATCCTTGAAATCCACATCAGAGAGTGGTCAGTAGATTTAGAGCTAAGGAAGCTACTTCTGAAAGGTCCCCTTTAAACCCTTTATATGTAAGGTAACCACGCTGACTAATAGGGAGCCTCAGGGGGTGGAAACAAGCTTGACTTTCTTAGAAAAAGTCAAGATCTGCATATTGCACCTATTGGGGTAGATTTAATAAAACTGGTGCACTCAGAATCTGGTGCAACTGTGCATGGTAGCCAATCATCTTCTTACATTAGCGTGTTCAATTAAGCTTCGGCAATAAAACATTTAAGCTGAATGGTTTCTATGCAGAGCTGCACCAGATTTTGCACTCTCTGGTTTTAGTAAATAACCCCCACTGCCGCCATTATCGATTTTGACAAGTGGTTTTCAGTGACAGCAACCCCAGTGTATGCATTTTTTTCATCATATGTTCCATTGAAATTACCCAGGGTTGGAAGAAGTTGCTTTAAATTATATGTCTACTGATAACTGGTGTCTCAGTTATGGATAGAGAATAGTGGGGTGAATAACCATCTGGCTTCTGTTTCATTAAGGCTACGTTCACATGTCAGCGTAGCGATCGTGGGCAGAATCACAGCGATTCTGCCTGTGATCCGGAAATCATTGCAAATTGTGGGACACCTGTGCGTTGCCCATGATTTGCAATAGCACCCCAAACACTCAAAAAAATCGCGGGACGCATTATGACCCAAAGAAGCTCTTGTACCTTTTTCGTGCGTCATGCGTCCTACGATTTTTTTTGCGAGATGTTACCGGGATTCGGCAGGCGGAAATCGCGGCAACATCGCACAGCGTTTGGGGTGCTATTGCAAATCACGGGCAACGCAGAGGCGCCCCTCGATTTGCAACGATTTCCGGATCGCTACGCTGACATGTGAACGTAGCCAAATACTTCACGGAGAGGATCTCTAACTTTTCCTCTTCCCACCATAACGTCTCAGTACTGGTGTTACATTCTCCATTATATAAATGAAGTAGGCACGTCTTAAATCCTCTGCAACAAGTGGACAGACCGGGAACAGTTCATATACATTCTCAGCAGAGTCCCTGTAAAATGAAAGGATGAGCCAGCTTGCCATCAGCCACTGAATGTTAAAATATAACTTTTGGGCAGACAGGCCTCGTAGTCTTAGATACTGAATAAATATGCCTTTATTGCTTTTCTTATAAAAGCTCCTAAAGCCTGAACTCCTCCATTTTATTTTATTGGAAGCTGCCAGAATTTTTCCCCTGCATGATCAATGTGGGGAGGACAACAGATCATGTTCTAAATGACTTGTAATGATGAACTAGCACCAGCGTCTCTAATTCACTTCTTGCAACAAGCAACATCGTTGTGAAGAAGAATTCAATTATTTATAACACTAAACTAGTTTGGGAGAAGCCATGAATAATAAAATTGCAAATGACATTTCACAACGCAGGTGACTGCATTAATATCCCAGACTGACTTTATAAACCTAATTAATTGATTAAGTCCACAGCCCAGAGTAGAGCACAGAAGGTTAACACTTCTCAGAATTCTGCTGCACAGTCCTTTCAAGGATTTAAAAATTGGAGATGGATTGAGGCAATGGGGATACTTTGCTGCTATTTTGTATTACACTTTATAGTAGATCCAAAATTAACTCTGTTTTACCTGTTGTCCTGCCCTATACTAGTAGGCAATGTTATACCTGGTTGCCACATAGGTGAATCACCTTCACAAATGTAGTTGTCACATGATCACAGCTAAAGTCGAAGATTATTGTTTAGCTAGAGGCCCTGATTGACTACGTTTGCATGAACACTAAAGCTCTATTTCAGTTGACACGTGCTCTTAGAATAAATGTCAGGGTTATGTTAATGATGAAATGACAACTGTTCTTTTTTTCCCCCTTTAATCAGTTACCTTCCTAAAGTGCTGCCTCCTAGGTCTTATTCTTACTTTCAGCCCTGATCCAGTGATTTTCACTCTGAAAATGAATGCTTCATACTGTGCTTGCATATCATAGCCCCATTCAATCCTATGGAACAGCCATACCCTGGGGAGCCATTTGAAGCTGCCATAAGTACAACTTTCCCACAGAAAAGAATGGGACTGAGGCACACTTGCATAGTAGAAGGTGGCCACTTCTGGAGAAAAAAAATGTATAACTCCAAGCGGGGCTGCAAGGTGAAGACCACTGGATCAGGGCTTAAGGTAAGTAAAAGACCTCAAACAGTTTTTTTAAATTAAAGAATAAAAAAAATACAGTGTTTCCCTGAAGCAAACCTGCACTTTGCTCATGATATGGCCTCAACTGTAATACATAATGACAGTCTCTTTGCTCCCCCACCTCTCAGGGAATACTCAGTATTTTTTTTCGTTTTTAGTACCGAAAGCCCCTTGCCATGAACTACAGCACCAGTCTCTTGACCAGGTCCAGTAAAACCATAATAGAAAAAGGGGCATTTTTGTTGAGCCCACCTGCTATCAGCATGAAAAATGAATCTTCCTTTCCAATTTATTAAACACCTCCCCATTGTAAAAAAAAAAAATGCATCAGCAGCTAATAATGACTTCGGAAGTGAAGACTTTTTTTAATGCATTCATCCACCTATGTGTAGCGCACCCTCTAAGGAGCCACAAGTAGAAAGGGATCCCCTACACTGCACAGCCAGGCACATCACATCTTCACAAGCACACTGCAGTCAGAAAACAGTCCAGGGCTTTGTTTTTTTTATGTTTTATTAAGGGGATAAACTTGGGTGGGGATAAGGGTATAACTTGGAAAACTTCTTCAGGGACACTCAACTATTTGCAGTCTCTATATACTCTCCTCTTCTGCCTCCTGCACAATCTTGTTTGCAGAACAAAATCACAGATCCATCTGGAACACTGTTTGGATGGGATCTGACGGGACACTTTGTCAGCTCCAGCAATTGCCCATTACAGGCAGGGAGCGTGGGCCCCTTTTTGGTGTGTAGAAAAAGTCCCAGTGTCCAGCTATTCTCCTGTGGCTACTGATCCCAGCACCACTTATTCAGGCACTGCCAGTCCACCTGGCTGCAGCCGCCCCTTCCGCCAGCCCTCCTGGCTAATCTCCCCACAGTCATCCCAGACTGTCACACTCACCAGCCACCCGGCTGTCTTCTCCCTGGAGATCTCCTGGACGTGCTCACTGTCTCCTGCTGTCCTCACATCTGCTCCCATGCATCTAGGAAGGATTCCTCTGTGTGTTGTAGAGGATCCCACTAGCACCTGAGCCCCAGACCCAAGGTTACACCCCCCTCTCAGACTAGGGGGCTAACCTCAATGGTCTCCGACGGTCTCCTTAGCACTCAATCTCCATCTTCAACCCAAACTGTCCTGCCCCTGCTGGCCTGACCCAGAGTATTTTTTTAGGTGACCTGCCCCCGCAAACTCATCTGCCGGGGATTGGTAGGGGCCTTCTTGAATACTCTAAGAAGCTCCTGCTAACCTTCCTCCCATTCTTCTGGAAGTTTCTGCAAAGTTCCAGCAAGTAGGGGGAGGTATCAGATGCTGTCAGATTAGTCAATCCAGCCTCCCTGGATCACTCAAACCCTGACCCAGAATAAACCCAGGCTTGGCTGCCAGCCAAGCCAAATTTACCTACACTAAACAACTATGTAAAACTCCCATTCTAGCACACTAGAGGGTGCTACATATGAAAACCAGTATGGTTCGAGCTGATGTGGCAAAAGAGCTTACATTAGCCTCCAAGCGCTCAGGTAGCAGTATCAGCAACTTCAAAGTGAACTGTGAACAGCAAGGTTTGCCTATAACACCTGCCTGCCACTATGCTAGGATAAGAAGGACACCATCACTAAAGTTGAGTGCAATCTGACTGCCACTGAAAAGAAAAAAAAATAATAATACCATCGGCTGGGTGGGGCTTTAACTTTTTCACATGATGCTATGTATGTAACATACACATTATGCTGAAACAAGGCCATGACTGAATACCAGGACACACTCTTTCCTATTAAACAATAAAGCAAACAGTCTGTAATACCTTTGCTAACATATACGCAAGAATAGCTCAGATTTTTCCAGTCACCCCTGCTCATGATCCTGTCTGTTGTCTGAACTTGGCTTGTACAGTTTGTCTCTTTGAGCAACAGTGATAGACCAGATTTACTGGGCAACACACACACACATTAAATATTACTCAACTGCCATGTAATCCAAATTTGGTTGATTGATTGCTTGCTAATACATGTCATTAAAAATATTCAGCTTTAGCTCTGGGCACAAACATTTTCATTTACATATAGTCTTAAATAACCACAACCACAAAGTTTAAATATCCACTGTGCACCAAATGCCTTTAAAATCCCAGTTATTACATTGTAAAAGTAGTTGTAATATCCTCACTGTACTGTACATAGCCCGCGCAGCAGAGCAATGGGAGGGACTCAGCAGGCTCTAACTACTACAGGTGCCTGTAGAAAACTACAGGAGGGAAAGGAGACAAGACCAGTCACACTGCAAAATAAGAGAGAGCAGCAGTGACTGGTCTTTTTTTACAGGAAGCTCCTGCACAGAGGCCAACGTTTTACACTGGATTACTGAACAGATCTGAAAGAAATACAAAAATCACACCCAGGTTCAAGTAGATATACACATGCCTCTTGCACTTAGATGATATTTGCTTATCCTTGTGTAGCACTCTCCTAGATAGGTGTTAGGATTTGGTAAATCTGGCTGTATCCAAAGATACAATCCTAGACTCTGACCTGTCTTTTCAGCTCGAAATCCAATTGTTGTCACAAGCGTGTAGACTTCACCTCCATGACATCTCTAAAATTGTCCCCTTTTTAACTAATGAAAGTAGACATGTGCACAGCGGGAACATTTGTTTCGTTTTGTTTCATTTCCATTGATTCGTAATGATTCATAATTTCGTAAAACGTGTGTTTTTCTATTCGGAATAATTCGTACTTTCCTAAGGGTCATTTTTTGTTGAATCGGAATGATTCGTAATTCCGTAAGGCTAATTTTTCATTGACTCCGAATTCATACTTTCATGAGATTGCTTTTTTCGTTGATTCGGAACACATTTTGTAATTTTTGTAATTCGTACTTTCATGACATTGCCTTTTTCGTTGATTCGTACTTTCGTTGTATTTGAAAGGATCAGAGTGTGTTTTTTTTAAACAGCAAGAAAACTAAAAACATGTCTCTCAAAATGGCAGTGCCTAACGTGTCGGAAAAGGAAACTAAAATACCAAATTCCCAATCATTCTGAATAGCCAAAATACAAAATTAAGAAATGTAATGTATTTTGGTGCTTCAGATTTATTCGTACGTTCGTTTTGATTATTCAGAATGATTTGCAATTTAAACATTTTAGTTTCGTTTTCTGACACGGTTAGCCGCCGCCCCTCTGATGACATTTTGAGAGAGAGTAAAGTGGAGGGGTGAGAGAGGAGCAGAGAGTGGAATTGTTTTGGTGTTTTTTTTGTGGTTTTGGGTGCTTTTGTTAAAAATGCAATGTTTGAGATTGCGTCTGTTGTGGTAGGGAGTGAGAATGAAAGCGGAGTGAGAATGAAAGCATGCAAATCATTCGTTATGGAGACATTTTCATTTTCTTTCTTTCATCTATTCGGAAGTTCGTATTTTCATTCTTTCATATGTTTGGAATTTCAAGTTTTCGTTTTTTCATTATTTTGCCTGTTCAGAATTTCGTAATTGTCGTATTTTCGTTCTTTTACCTATTCGGATGTACAGATTGATCCGAATGTCCGAATACTTAAAATTACACACGAAAATCAATTTGTTACGAAACAAATCGCACATGTCTAAATGAAACCACCAAGCTACTCATTGTCATCAGTATTAACCTCCCTGGCGGTATGATTCTTTTGGATTTTAGGTGCTGAAAGCGGTACCATTATTTTGCATGTAACTCTTGTGAATGAGCAGCCCAAACCAACTGTATACATTTATTATATATATTATATATATATATATATATATATATATACATATATTATGTATACATATATTATATATATATATATATATATATATATATATATATATATATATATATATATATATATAATGTATACAGTTGGTTTGGGCTGCTCATTCACAAGAATTACGTATATATATATATATATATATATATATATATATATATATATATATATATATATATATGTGAATTTTTTTTATTTTGAATGGTATCAGTGTGTTTGGTGTGTTTTACATTTGAATTTGCCGCCGGTTCCACCCCCCTGCAAACGTCACGTCGCCGGAGACGGAAGCCGGGGCTCGCAGACGATCGGGAGGAAGCTCCACTGCCGCATACTGCCCGCATTCTTTGCTGGATCCCAGAGAAAAGGTAAGTAAAACCTCTACCAGGATCCAGCGATCTTCCTAGCGTTACCCCGAGTGTGGCTCGGGGTTACCGCTTTTGGTTCTAAAATCTAACCCAAAGTCACGCTCGGGAATGCCGCTAGGAAGGTTAATACTCAGAGACACACCACTTCTAGGTCTTTCACTGTAAATGGAGGAACACAGCCTAAAGGAATTGCTAGCCTCCTTAGTTTATCCTTCTATGTGCTTGTTAGGTGCTGAGGCCTCAAGTGGGCGACCTGAGGGCCTGCTTTGCTAAAGTTACAGAGAGCTGACTAAGGGGCTGTCGTCTGAAGATCTAGTCTGGTATTACAGGAAAAAAGGTGTTGCATAGATGTTGGAAGGAGACAACCAATGTTTCAAGGACTTTCCATGAGTACGGACTGCTGTGAGAGATATCAGAGACTTTTGGGCTGCTGCCACCCCTCTGGCGATGAACAGTCAGTTGTGTGTGTGCAAAGGAGACATCACCTGGTGTTCTGAAGAGCTCAGTCTATCGAATTCTTTGTGAAGGGACTAGGCTCTAATTGCTTAAAAGAGGAGGCTTCAGTGTCTTTAGCTACTACTACTACAAAGCCAAATCCACAGGAAGGAATTTGCTTACATTTCTACAGAATGAAGTTTACGGTAGTTTTTTTTGGAGTATCCCACTCAAATCCCCAACCCTATCCAAGTTACCCCAAAAAATAAAAACACCAAAAAGAACACCCCTGGATTGCTTATTGAGCCAAAGAGTGACTATGACTGTGTGCCTGGCTGTGGGGCAATTACTGGGAAAAGAACCTGGGTAAATTCCTAGCAGCTGCTACAAGAGTAGTGCTACACTTGGGTACAGCTTTGATGTGTTGTTTTACAGCAACTCTGATGTCTACTACCTGTCTTTTCCAAAATGTATCTTCCTGTGAGGCCCCTTTTGCTGCACTTCACAAAGGAATAATCCACAGAAACACACCTGTCGCCAAAGGTAACTAGAAGGAAATCCCAGTATTAACTTGGTTAAGTGCTCTCTTAGGTGTAGGAACCTCTCCTGGAGAGCAAAATTAATAAATAGGAATAAAGAAGGGTGTTTTCAAAGATGCAGCCAAAATGTATCACCCATAACACCTGCAATATATGAGCAGGCTGGATACTATGTTGATTAGTGCTGTTGAGTAGATATATGGGGGTCTGATAAATGTGTCCTCTATATACCATATATACTGTTACTTCTGCTTCTTCACTTCATTGTAAGAGCTAATGTACCCATTCCTGTTAACTCTAGGAAACAAAATCTGAACCTGCGATGACACTCACCGCCTGATGAAAACCAACCACCTACCTTCCTGTTTGATCAAAGAATAGACATTTGTGGTCAGAACCAGTTTGAACCAACAACTGTCATGGCGGACTGCTACTAGTTCCCTTTTTGTGTCAGTCACATGATGTTTTCGCCCATTTAACTATTAGCTTAATACTAGATATGGACACTGACTGGATTGATTATACGATCACACCTAGAATACAACCTAGAACACACCTATGTCTTATGCATATTCATTACTACAAATTAGTTAGCCTAATGTTGTTAGGTAGACGATATACTTCTGCCTATGCCCAGTTAACGTCAAACAGAGCTTTTGTAAGACTGTATCCTCCCACTGCAGTGATAAATGCACCTTTTCTTTCATCAATTTGGACTCACTATCTCATCTTGAAGGTCTTGTTTGAAGACTCCCTAACCAAAAGTAACACTGTAGTTGTGTGGCATTATGGTCTTGGGCTCCAGCTCTAATATTTGGGATATGTATGTCCTGCCTGTGTCAGTTTAGAATTATTTTATATGTTCGAACTTTCTTTCAAAAATGTATCACTAGGTCAACCTGCTTGACCCAAATCTCGCCCTAACCTGTAAGTTTGAGGTAGTGGCATTAAATTTTAAAGGTTTTGAAGAATATTGACGTGCTGTATGCAGTATAAAGACTAAAAGTCCCTTCTATTGCTTTCAGCTTCTTCCAAATCTCCAAATTCCTTCTCTGGACTAGGGAATTTGGACTATGGGATTTTCAGTGTGCATAGAGAAGTGCACCTGGCTGCAACGAACATGCACTGCGCATTCCAAACAAACAGAAAAGAGGAGGAAAAATAGAGGTTTAGGAGCTCACAGATGACAAGAAGACAAAAAACATAGTAAGAATCAATTTCATTAAACCTGGTTTACAGTGTCATCAAAGTGGAGTTCCACCCTAAAATTATACTTACCTCCATCTTCTCGCTCCGGGTCACCTGAAAAACAAATGGATAATTGCAATTTTTTTTTTTTTTACTTACCTCGTTAAGAAGAAAATATACTTACCTTACTTCCTCTTCCTCCCCTCGGCAGCCGCGGCGAGTCGTCACTTCCTGGTATGCAATGCAATGATTCCTGGGAGCTGAACGTCATCGCTCCCAGGAATCAATGCGCCTGCACCGGCCCCGACGTCAGTTCCGGTGCAAGCGCCGTCATACCTTGCAAAACAGCTTCTGGGCATGCCCAGAAGCTGTGCAGGGATGACGCTGCAGCCCCGGAAGTGACGGCAGGGCCGGTGCAGTGCATCGTGGGACCGAAGAAGACGGAAGAGGACGCAGAAGAGGATCGCGCTGGCTTCAAGCTGCCCACACCTGAGATGGCAGTGCTGGAGAATACATTTTCAAGGTAAGTATTTCTTCTAAAAGGTAAGTGCAACCCGGGACAGATCAGAGGCTAGCCATTGTGGAATGCACTAGCCCTGACTTTCCGGGGGGTATTTTTATTTAAAAGAAAACGTTCACTGGGTGGAACTTCACTTTAAGCAATGGATGTGTATGGATTATTTTTGAAAAAAAAAGGGATGTTGTTTAATGTTCAGAAAAAAAAGATCAACGCAAAACAATCACCAATACATAAAAGCAGCTATGCACTCAGGGTCAAAATATAAAATTCCAAAAATCAAATAAAAATAATCAGTGCAGCGCTATAAAGATGTAGCTAAAAACATACATAAAAAGACTAAAGTCCCAAGAAGTGATCAGTGGTGCTTCTAAATGACATTCTTGGGCTTGGCTGAAATGGTGCAAGAAATCCTCCACCGGTATCTTAAGCCGCTCACCTCTAAGTTAGACCCCCAAATCAACAGGAAGGCCAAACACACTTTTCCTCTACAGGCCAAACAGATGGTAAGTATTCCTAACAGCCTTCACTGCAGAGCAAGGGATATCCAAAGATCATATGGGACAGAGACCAGTAAGTAGGTCTCCCTAGGCTCTCCAATCCCTGAATCCTCAGTGTACGTCATATAAGATAGTAACGTATATACATAGTGCTCTCTGCTGATAACTTTTACATTTATTGAAGATAAAACAAAAGATGCGCTCACTGTGACCCAGTGCTCAGTACATTCAGCGTGTGTACACCGATGACTACAGGATGACCATGGTTGACGTCATGTAGCTCCTCCCTTCCTCCATACGGGTACGAAATCCAGTACGGGATTCCGCTGATGAAGTCCCGCCCATGGGACGTAACTCGTACGGAGGAAGGGAGGAGCTACATGACGTCAACCGTGGTCATCCTGTAGTCATCGGTGTACACACGCTGAATGTACTGAGCACTGGGTCACAGTGAGTGCATCTTTTTTTTTGTACTGAGCACTGGGTCACAGTGCTATTTTAGGTGAGAGCATCTTTTTTATCTTCAATAAATTTAAAAGTTACAGGCAGAGAGCACTATGTATGTACTTTACTCTCTTATATGATGTACACTGAGGATTCAGGGATTGGAGAGCCTAGGGAGACTTACTGGTCTCTATCCCGAATGATCTTTGTATATCCCTTACTCTGCAGTTGAGGCTGGTAGGAATACTTACCATCTGTTTGGCCTTGAGAGAAAAAGTGTGTTTGATCTTCCTGTTGATTCAGGGGTCTAACTTAGAGGTGAGCGGCTTAAGATACTGGTGGAGGATTTCTTTTACCATTTCAGCCAAGAATGTCATTTAGAAGTACCACTGATCACTTCTTGGGACTTTAGTATTTTTATGTATGTTTTTCAGCTACATCTTTAAAGCGCTGCACTGATTATTTTTTATATTGTTTAGTGTCCCTTTAACATTAGTAGATTGGCCAATAAAGACATACACCTACTATAAAGGAATTAGTTAATCTACCCCAAAGACATTTTACATAAGAGTTAATCATAAGTGAAAGGCTTACTCTCTATTACCTTGATCATCAGCCATGTGAATGGGCAGGTATTGGGCATGTTCCTAACTGTATGAAGGGAGGGGTTGGCAAGCTTTATGTGTGTGAAAATCTTCAATGAAGCTTGGATATTAAGCGGCATTCTGGGACTTGGCTGGTGTTTGCCATACAGAGAAATAATGAATGCTGATGATGGAGTTGACAGTCTGTGTACAGCTATTGTAATCAGCAAGGAGCACTAGGAAACGTGCCATAGCTGTGCACTGGCATTACTTGTATGTACTTATTTGTCAATGACAGCTGGGATATCACCTTCACTAATGAGAGATCAGAAGACATATATGTACATTTCCTTTATTGACCTTGCTTAGGGCTGGAAAAATGGATTTCTAGACAAATGTCAGTAATAAATGTGTTTGGCATAATGTACTGTAAGCACTAGAAATGAAGAAAATGGAAAGATTAGTTTCCTTTATTGCTGGTATTGTTTTAGAGGCCTGGACTGGCAATCCAGCATTTTGCACACTTGCTCATTGCTATGTTTTGCACATAGACTTAATAATGTGTGATTAGGGATGGGCTCTATGTTCAAGTCGAACAAACAAACAAATGGGGCGCTCGGCAGGAAGTTCGCCCGCTGATGAGTGCCCAGTAATGTACTGCGCTGTTGCAGTGCATTGATTGCTGATGATTGGCCAAAGCATACAACTGGCCTGTATGCTTTGACCAATCACAGCACAATGTCCTAACAGAACCATGATTGGCCAAAGGCAGGGTGCCTTTAGCAAATCATGGCTCAGGGGCTAAGTCCGCACCCCACACTATATAAGGCTGCTGCTTACACAGCAACCGTGTATAGTGTGTGACAATAGAGATTAGGCAGGGAGTTAGTGGATAGCAAGTTCAGTTAGTTTAGTGCAGTCAGTGTAGTGTACAGGCATACTCCACTTTAAAAATGTATGGATATGTTGTATTCCTGGGTACCCTTTCAGGTGCTCCCCAAGTTTGGTATCCTTGTCACTTATAGTTCGGGAGCAGTGCCATGCCAAGCTGACCAATATTTCTCATAGACACCAATGTTAAAGACGGGGAGCTGTGCCATACCAAGCTTACCAATATTTCCCATAGACACCAATGTTAAAGACGGGGAGCAGTGTCATGTCAAGCTGACTGAGCTTTCCCATAGACGGCAATGAGCACTAAAAGCTGAAAATTGGTCTGGGCAGGAAGGGGATGAAAGTGCATTTAAGTGGTTAAGAAACCCTTTGACAGCATTTTTTTTTTTTTACGGCAAAGGGGTTCCCCCCAAAATCTATACCAGGCCCTTTGGGTCTGGTATTGATTTTAAGGGGAACTCCACGCCAAAATTAAAAAAATAAAGGGCATGGGGTCCCCCCAAAATCCATACAAGACCCCTGGGCTGTGGTTCTGGGAGTCTGTGGGTGGGGGCTTATCGGAATCTGGAAGCCCCCTTTACAAGGGGGCCCCCAGATCCTGCCCCCCCCCCATGTGAATGGGTATCGGGTACATAGTACCCCTACCCGTTCCCCAAAAAAGGGTAAAAAGTAAAAACCACAGAACACAGTTTTTGACAAGTCCTTTATTAAAAATAAAAAAATAGTGTCCCTCGATGTAAATCCATCGTCAATCACAACACCCGTCACCAGGCGTCAGAAGGAGGCAGTGCTACCGGGTGATGTAACTGGGTGGCTCTGCCCCTTGCCTACAAATGAGCTGTCAAAGCTGAAGATTGGGCAGATGATGGGCAGCCTCTGAAGAAGCAAAGCGTTTTTAAATTTGTTTTCAATTTTTCGGGTCCGGCGGACGTTGTAATTGACGATGGATTTACATCGAAGGACACTATTTTTTTCTTTTTAATAAAGGACTTGTCAAAAACTGTGTTCTGTGGTTTTTACTTTTTACACTTTTTTGGTGAATAGGTAGGGGTACTATGTACATTTTTTTTGGTGAATGTACCCGATACCCATTTACCTGGTATGGTTCAAGAAGGGAAGGTGCTCGCTCATCACCCCTCCCCTTTCCTGACCTGACAGACTGCATGCTCAGATAAGGGTCTGATATAGATTTGGGGGGGCCCCCAAGCCATTTTTTTTTACATTTTGGCGTGGGGTTCTCCTTTAAATCTATACCAGGCCTGGTACGGACTATGGACTGGGGGGGACCCTAAGCCGTTTTTCCATTTTTTTTAATCTATATTGCCAGGAGTCGACAATACATTACAGCCACGAGCAAGTTTAAATTAATTTTTTTTCCTTTAGAAATGTCAGTATTGCTGCAGCAGGCTCCATACATTGTACAGATGCGCCACTTTACAGGCACATTAGGGTCCCCTCCAGGCACAATATTTAAAGGCATTTTTTTTTATTGTTTCACTTAAAGCATCATTAAAATTACTGTTCCTGTAAAAACGAGTTTTACATTTTTTTTTTTGCATTGATACATGTCCCCCAGGGCAGTACCTAGCTCCCCATACACTTTTATGGCAATAACTTGCATACAAGCCTTTAAAATGAGGACTGTTGATTTTTTATGTTTGTCTCTCATAGACTTTAATAGAGTTTGCATGTTCGCTAGAAGGGGTGTGTTCGGCCCATCACTATGTATGATATATATTTACTAATGTATGATTTTTTTTAAAGAGGTTGTAAACTCGTATAAAATTTTTTTTTTTTTTTTACAACCTGCAAGAGAAAGACATAATGAGCTCGTATGCATCGCATACTAGCTCATTATGCAATACTTACCTTAGAACGAGCCCCCGCCGTGCCGCTCACTCACCTGTATGACGAGCGACATGTTCAGTCGCCCGTCTTCCGGGATCGCGGCATACGGCCATCTGATTGGCCGGAGCCGCGGTGACGTCACTCCCGCGCACGCGCGCGGGAGCCGACGGTCACGGCACGGGGCTCTGAAGGAACGGCACGATCAGCCGTTCCTTCAGAGCGCATGCGCCAGTGACGTCACTGGCTGCATTAAAGGTAAATATCTCCTAAACGGTACAAGTTTAGGAGATATTTACAGTACCTATAGGTAAGCCTTATCATAGGCTTACCTATAGGTACAACTTCCCGAGGAGGGTTTACTTCCTCTTTAAATACTCTTGTGATATTGTAATAAGATCAACTCTGTTAGGATGGGAAAATTATTGAAAATGAAGTCCAGAAGTTAAGATCATCAGTAGGATTGCATTTTTAAATAGAACTACTGCATATTTTCCATCATACCTCTGTACTGTCTGACTGTCAGAGGTAGACATGACTAAGGACTGGTTCACATCAGATTCGTACGGGAACTAGGTGCACATTCCTGTCGATTCCTTAGTTACATAGTTAGTGAGGTTGAAAAAAGACACCAGTCCATCCAGTGCAACCTATGATGTGTGTGTGTTTGCTGTTAACCGTACATTGTATACCCCTGTATGTTGTGGTCTTTAAGGTGCCCATCTAATAGTTTTTTGCTCCCTGCTGATACGACTGTTTGTGGAAGAGAATTCCACACCCTTACTGCTCTGACAGTGAAGAACCCCCTGCGTATTTTAAGGTTAAACAGTTTTTCCTCTAGTTTAAGTGAGTGGCCACGTGTCTTATTGTATTCCCTTTCTCTGAATAGGTTTTTCCATATGCTAGGGTTGCCAGTACAATATTTGTACATTGATATCATATCCCCCCTCATTCGTCTCTTCTCCAGAGAGAATAAGTTCAGTGCTTGTAGTCTTTCCTCATAGCTGATGTCCTCCATTCCCCTAATTATTTTTGTTGCCCTTCTCTAGACTTTCTCCAGTTCCAGTATATCCTTCCTGAGGACCGGTCCCCAGAACTGGACAGCATACTGCCAGATGTGGCCAGACCAGAGTCTTGTAGAGTGGGAGAATAATCTCTTTATTTCTGGAGTGAATCCCCTTTTTTATACATCCCAGTATTCTGTTGGCTTTGCTTGCAGCGGCTTGCCACTTCGAAGCCCATTGTCTACCAGTACCCCCAGGTCCTTTTCCATCCTAGACTCACCCAGAGGTCCCCCCCCCCCCCAGTGAGTAGCTTGCTTTCTGGTTTCTGGCACCCAGGTGCATTACTTTACATTTTTCAACATTAAACCTCATCTGCCATGTAGTTGCCCACCCCATAATTTTGTTCAGGTCCGCCTGTAAGGTTTCCACATCCTGCCCAGAAGATATTTGCATGCTTAGTTTAGTATCATCCGCAAATACTGAGATTTTACTCGATATCCCCTCCTCTAGATCATTTATGAATAAATTAAACAGGATTGGCCTCAGGACAGAACCCTGGGGGACCCCGCTTTCCACACCCGCCCAATCTGAGTACTCTGAGTAATCTGAGTTAATCACCACCCTTTGCAACCTCCCCTGGAGCCAGTTCCTCTACGTTCCCCTGCACTGAATGGGCTGAAATTGCACTGGATCGCACAAAAAGTAGTGCAGGCATTACTTTTGAAAAATTTGCCACACCAAATCATATGTACCGCAAAGGCAGTGCATTTCGAACGCAGTACGGAAAACATGTACCACGTTCTGGTGTGAACCGGACCTAAAGGATTCATTAACCTTATTGCTTTACTAAACCTTTATTGTAACAACACAACACACTGTGCAACATGGGTTTAAATGGTCACAGCAGCTACTTTTTTTTTTACTAACTTTTGGTAGAATCACCATTAATTAAATATGTTGAAGTGCGGCACTTCAGATTGGACCCCCCAGTTTAACAATTCAAGTATTAACTGATGCCCCAAAGACCCTCTGATCCACCAAGCTGCTGTGACAAAATTCTATATGCCTAAATATTTATGTTATAAATTAATACCTCCCAAACTACCCCAGACCTACAATGATTTGCAAGTCGGGGGCGGTGGGTGGGGAAACTTCCTCTTCGCCTGAACTTTCCTGAATGACCACCCAGCATCCTTTATGTGAACAACCCCTGTGGCTTTAAGCTGCCCATCTAACCTTCAGCCTCAAATCAGGCAAGACCTACCCCTTTACACATAGAACTCACATTTTAACCCTTTTTTGACCTGTTCACCTCTTTAAGTCATGTAGCCCCTCCGTCAATTTTCTCTTCCCTGGGTCTCACTGTACAGACCCACAGATTGGACATCTTGTTTTCCAGTAGATTAGATGCAGGTCCAGTTTCTAAAGCAATAGCCCATTTTCTACATCTGCTTTTCAGGCAGCAGAAAATTTGACTCAGAACAGAAAATCTCCAGAAAAAAAGCAAGTTTGCATGTTCGCTAGACATAAGACCAAAATGAAGCACAACTAGGGCTACATGATGGACAGAGGGATTAGGTCTCAAAATAGGGACAATCCCTCTAAATGATAGACAGTTAGAAGTTCTTTGGACATAGCCCAATAATACTAGATAGAGTACACTGACTAGGGAGAGGCTGCTCACCCAATGAGACTTTGAGAAGAAAGGATGCCAAGGCATCAACCCCCAGCGGGTTTTTAGGCAGCATATATAAATGGTTTGAAAAAAGAACAATGTCAAAAAGTTTTAAAAGATAACATCTTTAATAAACAAAATATAGAAAAAAGTGACAGGTGATGAATGAATAAATAAATGTACAAAGTTAAAAAACAACCCCTGGAAGGGGAGTATGTTATGAGCTCCTGGTTGTTGATACAAATACAGAATAAATATCATTGCAGAGTGATAATCACAAATAACATGAACAGCGCCCCAAACACCGTGTGGTGGGGGGCAAAAAGACCCCGACGCGTTTCGACCTAATGATGGTCTTCTTCAAGGGGATTGTGATATCATTGAAGCAATGGACGGCTGGAAGCCAAGGGCATAATCTCTTGCTCCATGCAGAGCGGAGTGGGTGTACAAGCCTACAAGGAGTCACCAGGGACTGGTCACCGTAAAGGGCAACAGGCACCCCATGTCTGTTCCAGATAGCGCCTACAAGTAATGGTACGTTACCAAAGATGTTATCTTTTAAAACTTTTTGACATTGTTCTTTTTTCAAACCATTTATATATGCTGCCTAAAAACCCGCTGGGGGTGGATGCCTCGGCATCCCTTCTTCTCTATAGCCCGATAATATAGCTTTGTTTCAGTACTTTTTCTATTATTTTTAGGGACTGTTCCCTATTAAAATCCTGATAATTAAAAGGTAATAGTGCCAGTTCACAAATGATTGACTAAAGGGCACATTTATACTATTGGGTGGGATGGGTGCTAGGACCTCTCCCACTGTCATGTAGACCTAGATATGGCCCAACCTCTATCCAGCTAAATGTTTTTAAATAAGGGCCCAATAATATGTCTAGTAAAAGGACCCTTTGGTGAATTTTGGCTGTGTTTCTTTTGCCAGTGCTTAGCAGGAACATCAGCCTGGTTTGCAACTAGAATAAATATATATTTGTATATCTTCTTCATGGCTTTGAAAACTCTTACAAGTCAGTAATAAATCTGTAATGGTTCATGGTGACCTTAGAACAGCTGACTCTGTTAGAGGATCAGTATAGTGCAACCAGGATGAATGGAATAGCTACAGGCAACAATTTAATTCATTTTTTGCATTGCTGAATAAAAAAAAAAAAAAAAAAAAAAAAAATATATATATATATATATATATATATATATATATATATATATATATATATGTATATATATATATATATATATATATATATATATATATATATATATATATATATATATATATATATATATATTTATATATAAAATGTCTTTAATGGATCAATGCAAATTAAATCACAAGAATGTGTACATATACTGTAATTCTACACCTACCAATAATGCAGTAGGTGTAGAATTACAATTGTAATTGTAAGTTGTAATGTTCATTCACAGTGTTGAATTAGAAACCGTTAAATAAATCATTTGGAATCTTTCCATAGACAAAGTAAAACAAATGTAAGCACTGAACTTTTTGCTTTCACTCAATTTGTAAAAATAATCATTCTTACATTAGCAGAAAGCTATAAATAGCTGTCTGATGGAGCTCTGAAATTGGCTACGGCTTTGTTTGTCTGATGGATTAGCATAAATATTTATAGGATAAAACTAATATTAGGGACTCAGGGAGTAATGCACAGGGCTCCCATACTGAGGTGCCTTCTGTCCTACCGGTGGAAGAGTCAGAGTCACTGACTCTAGCTGTATTTAGCAGTACATCAAAGAATAATGTACATATGGTCAATTTCTATGCTTTCTCAGAATCATGAGCTTAATTCGTGAAGCAGATGGAAGAAAAGGTCAAGACGTAAGGAAGTATACTCTTAGCTTCATCTCAGTGTTCATTAAAGTGTATGGAAGCTTAAAATAAAAATAAAAATGTTTCAGTTACTTATGCTGCCTTAAGCTTGTAGAGCATAGCCATTGTTATCTTTGTCCTGCTAATTCCTACATATTTTCTGGTGATCCATCAGTAAGTGGCAAGTCCTGGGACTTCTTGTTAGAGGGTGTCACCCTCACTTTGCTAGAACTATAGGCAACTATGCCTATGCACGGTCCGCTTGCATATATTTCAGTTGGCACTGCATTTAATCCTGACCTGCAATGGTTGAGTTACAGTGGGGCCCATATCTGACTTCACTGGAATTAAATCTCAAGCGGCAACTTCTCCCCACCTGTAAGCGGGGCAATGATTCCTTGACAGCAAGGGTCATGATGACCCTTCCACTATCCTCCTGCCAAAGGGTACCACACACTGAATTAAGGGGAACTCCGCCACCTTAGTTACTTGCATGCTCCTAGCCCGAGACCCTTCTCAGGAACTAATGATTGTCCACATAATCAGTCTTTTTAAATGTTTTACTGTAAATATTAACAGTACCTTCAATACACAAATGCACCTTTTTCTCTTGGCACTTGACATACATAGTACAGCCCAAGCTAACAAAGGATGCTGACCAGCAGTTCCAGTTTCCTCACTGAAGTTTTCCTTTGGATGGGTTCTCCAATAGGACCTAAATAGGGCCCACCTCAATGGTCATACTTCACTTGGGTTGTAACCCTATATAATGGTATTCTGTAGGCCACCTTTTCAAATCAACCTTTGCTCTAACGTTCCAGCCCCAGATTACAAAGGAAGAAGCTAACTTCACCCACAACTAGCTCCAAACCACCAGAAGTAGTGTCCCCATTGTAAGGTTTCCTCTTCCTGTTTTGGGGACAACCCAAAATTTGGAATTTTCTTTTACTTTGGATGATTATGTCAAAGAGGACAAATAGAGGAAGTGAACTTCCCTAATGGGAGCACTGACAAGTGTTTTAATCCCTGTTGATTCTTTTCAAAGCTAAAAAAATGTTTTGAAAAAAAAAACAAAAAAAGAATAAATGCACACACGTTGATTATTAAAAAATCATTGCAACTGCAATCAGTGGACTGTGGGTGCAATGCTTTGGCTCCTGCAGCTTCAAGCTTGTACTGAGGTACAACTGAGGTAAAGACCTCTAGTTATCGGGCTGAAAGAAGTATCAATTAGCTATAAGTGCTCTAAGATCACCACACTTATGTCTCATTGAAAATGACAGTCCCTCTGCTGCAGTGGGAGATGGGACTTGTCGTTTTTTTCATTCTCAGACTCCTGTGAATGAATGATGCAACTGTGTAGATAGAGCCATGCACAACTACATTACATTTTTAAAAAATGATAGGAGACTGGAAATGTGTGGATGAGAGAACCAGGTTATTTTTCTTTATCGTTCAATCCACTAGTTGAATGAAACAAAATGGACCCATGTATAGCCAGCTTAAGGTGGACAATTTCAGGGTGGGGACTACACACTGTAACTATGTTTTATGTTTGTCCCTAAATATAGGTATAAGATGAAACATGAGAGATGGACTTATCTAATTTGCTTTTCTTTGAAAACACCAGGGCTGATTCAATAAAAATGTGAAACGCTTAATGACCATAAAGCTGTAGGTATTGAGCATAGTGAATTGTATTTCCCTAAAATAAATGGTGAAAGCTGATTGGTTGCTACTGCTAGAAATTTCAGGTTGGGATTCATTCCCCCCCCCCCCCAATCTATTGCAAAGCCCTATTGATGCTGTAGATATCAGATGTAAACTCTAGGTAACACAAAATGATATTAGCATTGAAAGAACTCTGAAGAATGTATCTGTATTGCCCATGGCACTGATTTAAATATTTGCTGTCATATTTTTTCCAGGGTAAAACTGTTAGTGTTTATAGACAATACTGACATCTTTCCTTATTTTATGTTTTTGCAGAAAAAAAAAAACTTTCAGTAATGAAATGGGCTCAAATAAATTACTAAATATTACAGACATCTGTTTCCAGTGAACTTGTCTTCTGCTGACCTTAACCTGCTCTTCACATGTCTTGTTCTACCCCTTGGACATCTATTTCTGACCATCCTTCTCCTTGCCTGACCTTTTCTTGTTTTCCATAAAGCCCTGCTGACAGACTCACTCCTTGGATCAGTCGACTACATTCCATTCTCACACTTCTGTTGCATATTTCTTAGCACTTCTGCCACTTTGACCCGGTACCATGCAGGTCCATTTCTGAAACAACAGTGAAAATTGGTCGCCTTTCCTTATTGGCAAGGTGCAGCATAGTTTCTAGAAAGATCCCAGAAGAACTTTGTTAAATCTCTTTGCCTTAACACAACAATATGCTTTCTGACCTAAAAACTATTAATAGAAAGGCTATTCAGTGCAAACAGAAAAGGCCCATAAATACCAAAACCTAAATCTAGAACCTACTCTTAGAAAAGGCTGTTGTACTACAAAGAGATGAGTTCAAAACCATCTGACAGCAATAAAGATGTAGGCATATTTGCAAGTCCAAAGCTAACATGATCCCTATTGGCATATAGACTTGTCAACTGCTACTGTAACATGTATAGAAGACCATGTAAATCCTCAGTAGTGATTTACTCTTGAATAATACGATTTGACTTATTTTAGATCAAAATGAATTAGCCAGTTGATATTGCTTGTTGGATTATTTACTGTGAATCTGGATATTACTGTCCTTGTATATACTGTATAGTTTAAGTACCTCTCTTAGTTTGCTATGAAAGCAAGAATTTGTCATTGTTTAAGAGTGACACACGTGAGAGTTTTGGGATTGCTTTTTTTGGATAGCAAAAGGGGCCTATAATGATTTGCTATGTTGCCCATGTCAGAGATAAATGCCTCTGCAACTTGTTGACACCAATGACTTGTGGGAATGCACGCAAAATCACTCCGTTTCCAACAGCACACAAAAACATGCTATCCGTTTGCAGATTTTTGGCAGTGCTATTAGTTCTTAATGGCACCCCCATGCATCTTGCAAATGTGTGCACAGCGGTACCACAGTACCATGTGCTTTGGTGCAGCACAATTTTAGGCACATTTTTTTGCATGTTTCTGGCACATAGGGTGATCCATTGAAATTACTAAGCTACCTTAACACCAGAACACACGTGCTCACTCGGTTTCACGTTCATGGTTTGAATGGAGCCTTAGTTCAGCTTTGGGTCTGATTTAGCAGTGCTTCTTTCTTTCCCCTATTATACCTAATAAGTAAACAGGTATTACTGTATGATGTGTTAAAACCCTTTTGTTATGGGGCAGTCCAACACAGGGTTAGGCATGCCCTGTGTGCAGATTGTGCAGCTTGTCAAGAGCCTACTGTGACTTGAGGCCCCAAGTATTCTGGATGTGGGCTAGGCAGAAGCTTGGACCTATCCCACTGTCACAGAGACCTGGATATTGCCCACTTCTAAATCAGATGAAAAGTCAGGGCATTGCACTTCATGGGGCTATTAACCTTTTCTGGTTTGTAATATCCAAATGGTGTTGAGCAATAAGAACCTCCTTTGAACAATGCTTTACCAGGGCAGAAACAAGGAGAATGATTCTTCAGTTTGGACTGGAGCTGAAGGGGGTTTTCATTTTCTCTTTCCAGTTGCATATAATGCACCCAGAGTGAGTTTGGTTATCGTTTGGCAACTACTAAGACCAAGTGTCAGGGGCATTTTTTGTGACATTTGTTATTTTGCCATTGTTTTAGGGCAGGGTGCCCACTATAACCTGGTAGCATGGTTGATATAACTGATAACTATGTTCTGGGACCCAGGTTTCTGTCTTGATACACAGATTGCACATCTCTGATAGCAAGATGAGATGTATACTTGTATGGTTATGTGCTAAAAATAATATGAAAATGTCCTTGGTTACTATTTAGCACAGGAACTAAAATTAATTTATTGAGCTCAACTAATAACTGATAATATTGAGATCCCAATAACTATTTCTAACTATGACAAGGCTACCAAAGTTCCTCATCTTCTGCTAATATATCTCCACATTGCTTCATCAGTTGTCACATTTTTCTGCAATGTTAGATTATGTCAATGTTTCTCAACTAAACTGAACTCCCTCCTGGAATTCTGGAGCACATTCTGTTATCCCTGAGGGAAACTTTGTAAACACTGCATTATTATCATATTCCGAGCTGTTCTTATACTTTTCTTGTATCATTTGTTCCCAATATATCTATTTCTTTTCCTTCAGTGGCATGCACACATAATGAGTTAGTAGAAAGGGGCAGTGGAGATTCAAGGCTATTAGGAACATATTGGAGTTCTCAACTCTTAGGTTCCTACTCTTTTTTATTGTTTGGATCTAATAACCTATGAATACCTTTACAAAAATATCTTATCAGATCAAGAGACTTTTTTTTCCGATCACTGGCTTTCCTTTCCAGTTATTGCAGAATAATGTGTTTGGTAAGCTTTGTTAACCGCAAATTTCTTATGTCAAAGAATATTGCAGTAACAAATATCCTATTTTTCCCAAATTTTTACATACCTTTGTGAATCCCATTAGAAGCTTTTTAAGAAAAGCATAATTGTATGCATGGACAGTTACTCCAGCCTTTGTTCAGCTCGTTGTGAAGAAAATACTGATTTTTGAGGCTTATTTTAATATCAACAGGCTAAGCCTCCTTAAACTCACTCTCCAGTATAGGAAAAAAAAAAAATCCTTGCGATGGGGTTACCACACACTGCAAGGGTCAATTGCTTGCTAACTCTAGTGGGTAGAGTAGGCTGTATTGTTTACCTTACCCCTTACTCCAGCAGGTTCACTCTCGTTCCTCTTCTCATCTTCACTCTGGGTGGCCCCTTGGCATAATCATTTTGAATGCAGGGCTTTTGGTCTTGTATTGTATATAATAAGGCAAGCATGGCTAGTAGTGCCTAAGGGAGAAGGCCGTGAGGGACCAATCCCACAGATAGAGGGAGCCTGCTGGAGTGAAGAATAAGGTATTATACTCTATTCATCTACGCCTAGGTAAAAATGAGGATTTGACCCAGGGAGTGTAAGAGGTCCCACTGCAAGGGGTTTTTTTTTTTTTTTTTTTGCCTGTGACTGGAGTTGGGCTTTTCTGCTAATGGCTTGGACTAGTATTAGCATTTTCCTTTTCATAAACAACTAACTTTAGCAGATGTCACAGAACATGAAATTCCATTGGGGGATTTTCCCTCCTCTTCCTTTGACAGATGTAACATTTTAGATTTCCTCACTTTTTGCGTCTGTGACAGCTGTCACTAGGATAAAAAAGGGGAGGAAGGCTCATCACACCTCGTATATTGATCTGAGTTGATCAAGGCATGCTAAACGCATGGACATAGCAGGCAAACACTGTATTTGTAAAGTTTCTTACACTAAAGGATTGCTTTGGTGTGCACTCGGAAAAAATGTAGACTTACTGCAAAAACACACAATGCAGTGCATGGCAGTGTAAGTTCACACTACACACCAGTGCTGTTAGGAACTGGATCACCTACTGATGGCATTGTGGTTCCTGAAGGGTGTAGGCAGGGTGTCCACTGGTGGGTCTCTCAGCAAAACCCAGTAATAGGTATCCACCTGATGCTGATTGTTGGAAGGATATTTAGCTCCTCCTCGGAGTTTCCACAGTCAGTGTCTCAGCAATTGTGCTGTGTTCCCAAACCACCTGATCCTGCTACCTTTAAACTGACTATCTTTGCCTTGTACCTGTTACAATGAGCCAGCTGCCTATATCTGTTCCCCTCGTACCTTAGCCCCATTCAGGCCCCCATCTGGACCCATCTTTTACACTGCCTCTTTCACCTCCTGACCCTTCCTTACCTGACATCTCCCCTTGCTTTGTATATATTTTTGCATAGTCAGATAGATATATAAGTAGTTTCTCACTAGGCTTTACTTATCACGTGTGCTTCACTATTGGTTGTTTTTCTTTTGTGGTATTGTGGGTTTTATGTCACCTGCTGTGTTCCTAACACATTTTATTTGCACTTAGTTTGTTTTTAGTCCCCTCTGTGCAGCTACACAGATATAGTCACAACACTTGGTATTGTAACAAGTGCGCATGCATTATGTACACAGTGATGTGCACTGCCTAGTGTGAATGTACCCTAAATCTTTGCAAAGAGGGGGCATAAGGTAGTATAAACCCAAAAAAAGTTTTTAGTCTTTGCCCACTCTGCCTAAGACTAGAAACAAACTGTGTCAACCAATTCAATATTAAAAGCCTTTCCCAACCATTATCCTATCAGAAAAGCTCTTTTGTGCTCCTCTCCTATCCTGATTTCAGTTTATAAAAAATAGTCAGAGTTGTATAAAGTACTCGAAACCCATACTTGAGTAAAAGTACAAGTGCTCGATCAAAAAGTGTATTGAGTAGAAGTGGAAGCGCTCAATCAAAAAGTGACTTGAGTAGAAGTACTAAAGTATTCAACATTTTTTGTACTTAAGTATTGCAAGTAGTTTTTTTAAAAATTTTGCTACTCGAGTACTGAAAGTAAAAATACCAGTAGTTTGGAAAAAAAAATTGCTACTCAAGTACTGAAAGTAAAAGCACATGTATTGTGTTATGTAGTTATTAAAGAAAGAAGTCAAAAGTTTGAACATCATATTGTTTTTTATTATTTCAAATGCAGCTTTTATTTATACATAGAGGAGCATTTATTTTCGTATGCGCTGATAATACACATGTTTTGAGCTTCATGAAACCTGCCATCTACTGTTCTGGCAGTGGTAATTTTTATAATAGTAACGAGTAACTAGGCAGCACAAAAAAAAATATTGGAGTAGAAGTATTGAAATCATCAAAAAAATGTAGTGAAGTAAAAGTGGAAGTAGGAGAAAAAAATTCTACTCTAGGAAAGTACAGATACCGCCTTTCGGTACTTAAGTACAGTAGTGAAGTAGTTCTACTTAGTTACTATACATCTCTGAAAATAGTTCCCCTTTGCCAACATTGGGGCTAAACATTTTACCCCCCCCCCCCCCCCCCCAGTATCCATGTCCATTAATTCAGCAGTCAATTTGAATGCTCTCTTAGGACATGGGAATGATGGGTGGGTGAAGCATAGAGCAAGGGCCTTAGTTCCAAAGTTGCACACTTACCAACAAGTGAAACTATGATCACAAGAATGCACAGAAGAGCCTTTGCTGGATAACAAAGGTAAGTGTGGGCATCATATCAACTGGATCTCACTCTTAGGCAAGTTTTTATGTACAGGGATTTAAAATCGTTGACAGGTTTGCTTTAAGTTGAAAAAATAACAAAGTATATCATTGAATATCTAGCACATGCTTTCTATAAAAATGCAGATTACTTGGGAAAATCCAACAAAACAAGTAAGACAAAAGGAATACAAAGTAGACTTAACCACAAAGGAAACTGATGAGACATCTGGAAGACCAAAGATCACTCCTTTGTAGATGTTGTAGAATACATTCTTAGATATCTAGGGACTAATACCATCACTATACAAAGCTGCTCTAAGCATCTATTATGCATCTGGGTATTTATAGAAATTACAGTCTAATAATAACACACAAAATGTTGCTTCAGATGTGATTCCCAGTGTTCCTGGCACAGGACAATTATTTATGTAGAAGAGATTAGTTATGATAGGCCTTCTTATGCACGGTATTACGTTTGACAAATGTGTTCCTTGTCAATTGGGGTGAGCAAGTCAGACATTTCCAAATAAATGGTGGAGATCCCCCAAATAACTGTCCGTTTGTTGCTAAATTGTTTTGCCATTTTCACTTCCAGGTGTCCTTTGGTGGGCTCAGCCGTTGTGACTTAAATGCCCTACTGTATTCCTGGTGTATAAACACACAGCCTGCCATATTTATAGAATATAAGTCACACATAGAATTATTGATGGAGTACAGCGGTTACCATTTTCTGAGTGCAGCAGTGCTGAACTCCTCCTTTCAGTACTGCTCACTGGTGTCACTGTGCCTTAAGAACTACTGCACTTGTTTTCTAAGCTTAGTTGACCAGAGTAATTGACAACATATTGGCATGGTGTAAAGCATATAAGCTTTAGTGTTTCAGTCCAGTTTTAAGTTTCTGATGCAGAAGAAACCTGTACTGGGCAGCTCCCATTGCTTATCTCTTGCCCTGACAATTCTATTTGCTTGACCATCAAGCTAATCCAATGACTTTAATTTTCCAAAGCACATACCAGGGTCAATTATGCAGAAAAAGAGCACTTTTCACTTGCTGCTTACTAGTTTATTGGTTAGTAACTGAAACCAGACGCAGGCACATTGGCAAAATGCATGCTCAGAAGAAAGTCAGTCCAGAAGGAAGGTGGGCCAGATTTGTCCCTGAGTACAAGTCAGCTTTCAAACAACCTATTGTCACATTTAAAAGTATATTTAAGCATTATAAAAGTCTATGTAAGAGGGTCATACATTTTATTAATGTTCTTGTGTTGGGAGCCCTTTCGAAGCTGAATTCACTTTGTTGGGGCTTGACTTGACTTTCGTTAAATCGTTAAATCTCACCCCTGCCATTCCTGTCCAATGAAAGTGCCACAATGGTTAAAAAGGGCACTGCCATTGGACAGGTAGTTGTTGAAGGGAAGGACACAGTCACAAGGTCAGCAAAATGTAAGCTCTTAGCCACAAAGTGAAATTTGTTTCAAACTGACATGCATAAAAGTTTTTAAGATAGGGCTTTTTAAGATAGCTCAAAAAGACTGACAAAAGGATTACATTGAAATAATGTTTAACAAGTTAAAAAAAATGATGTCTTTAGTAAACACACATCCCCTTTAATTAGCATCAATGTATTTTCATCTGGACACCTTTAACACAGTTTTCTCAGGTCAGGGAAAACTATATGCACATGAGCTCACTTTCCTTTTCTATCTATTTCCAGGGGAAAAAAAAGAGAAAACCTATTTATAAATAATAGGAATTGTGCAGATCATGGCACTGAATGGACTGTAGCTGTGAATTAGGTGAATATATTTTAAGAAGTTCCCTCATCTTTACTTGTCAATCTGAGTCGAAAGGACAAACATGAAAAAACTTTGACAATTAGCAGCAATTTAAACAAAATGCCTTTTCACCAAAGTAATCAACAAAAATAATGAACCGTTGCAATGCATTATGTATTTTTTATTGTCATTGTACAAAAAGGCAAAAAAAGAAAATGAAAAGTCACCTCTGTAACAAACAAGTCATAAAAATAGATATTCACATCAAACTTTTTAATGCTGCAAAAATATATTATTAAAATGAATGCAGACAGTGTCGGGAAATATTTGTTGTAGCAATGACCCCAGCAGGGGACAACTGGATGTATTCAATATGGAATTAAAAGAATAGGGGGAATACGTTAAATTCATTCATCCATGGAAACCATGGTCACTATATTGCAGTCAGGTGTGTAAAATAGGACTTCTGATTTATATGGGTGTTTGTACTTTCCATCACTACTGTTTGTAGTTTCTTATTAAATATGCCTGGTTCTCATTATTTAAATCTGAACTCCAGATAGATACAAAGAAATGCCGCTCTCCATTTATTAAATGTCTTTTTTACAAACACAAGCACTATATTTTAATCATGAGTAACCACTGTACCTTTTTATTTGGTCTATGCTAAAGGTAAACAACCCTAGAACACGTTAAATGCCTCATAAAGTTTTTTCGATGATTTGAATTTTTCTTGGTATGAGCCTTTTGAACTACCTGTACAGCAGAGCTCCGAGAGAGGGCGGGAGAAGCAGCACAATGACTCAAGCAGTAGTGATGCAGATCAAGAACTATGCTTTTAATTCACCACCAAAGATAGAGGTTCTCCAGTTGAGCACATTAGCCATCCATCCACAGCATAGCCAGGGTTTAGGTGAAGGTGCTAGCACATACGAGGTTATGAGCAAGCGCTAGCCACAACACAAAATGCGCCAACCTTTACCAACCCCGGACTGTCTGTATGTCATTTGCATGAAGGATCAATAAAGGTAAAGTATTGCAGCAAATTCACGATTTCGTTCAATTAGGCATTCTTAAAGATGAGAGAGCAGACTAACAAAGAGATTCATTAATCAGTCTGCTGCTTCTCCTTTCAATGTGCGGCTGGCTTCCTTCGAAGGGGCAGGATCAAAAAAGGTTTGCCGATCAGCTCTTGATCAGCGCTCTCAGCCAATGACTCAGAGTGATGACTGGAGTGCCCCCCCCTTGTCAGAACACAATAGCACAGCAGAGGAAATTGCTGTACTAACATTGGATAGTTTTTTTTTTTTTTTTTTTTTTTTTTGGCTATGTAATATTTTTGTACCCTTGTAAAGTTCTAACTTTTACATTTAACTTAGATTACAAGTTGAAGAAGCATCTCAGGCTGCAACATCAGTTCTTGTTTTTTTTTATTTTTTTTTATCTAGCAGTAATATGCCTAACTTTACCATTGGAAGTAAAAGCCAAAACAGAACAACAAAGCTTTTTCTTGAAAAAATTTAGCTAAAGCTCTCAACTTTGAACACATTGGCCAGGGGCAAGATGGTTTATTGGTTCAGTTTCTTAACTGCTGTTATTGTCTTAAAGGTTTAATAAAATTAAAAACACTGCAAAACCACTATCCCACAATAGTTTTTTTTTCCCAAAACATTTTATTGAAATAAAATACAGTAGAATGAAATAACCATTGAACAGCAGTTTGAATGGTACAAAGCGTTACAGAAATATCAACAGTAACATCCAAAATACAATATAAGGGTGGAGGAACAAACCACGACACAATCGTACATTGGAGCACATGGGAGTGCAAGACTGAAACTGAGCATGTAGTATATACCTTAAGTAGTGCGGGAACAGTCCTGCTTCCCATACTCTGATGTGGGGCCACAGGGAGAACATACAGTCAGAGGCCGTGTGGACCTCCAGAGGTGCGGGATGTGTTACGGAAAAGGCACAATTAGGGGCATAGATGGTGCCTCCCATGGTCGGACACCCCCAAGGGGGAACTCACTGTATCCGGACACAGGGGGCCACCACCAAATGTGTGTGATCCGTCTCGGGGTGTGGAATTCCAAGGAAACCCACAGGAGGGAAGCAATGGAGGCAATCGTGTAAGCCCGTGGGGGGGGGGTCGGGTCCGTATCCAGGGAATGATCGGAGGAACGTCGGGATGGGAAGGGGAGGGTGAAGGGGAGAAGGGGGGGGGAAGTTGAGGGGAAAAACAGGAGGGAGGAGGCTAGGGATGAGAAACAAACAGAAGAGAAAAAGGCGGAGAAGGAAGGGGGTGGGGAAGCGCCAAAAGGGGGGTTTGAGGTCTACTGTGTTGGTGTGAGGTACTCGGATGAAATCTCAATATCTGGTGTAAGGGGGAAGATATCAGAAACACTCAGAGTCCGGTCAGCCTTATACAGCATTTAGGATATAGCGGTAAGAGCAAGAAAGCCAGGAAGTGTTGTAAAGTGTACCCAGGGGAACATTGGATAGTTAGTTCAGCGGCTCTCCTTGAGCTGTCAGTTTATTTTTCGTTTAGCCCTAGAGGGTTGAACGAAAAAAAACTAGCAGTGTGTACCAGGCTTTAGTGGGTTAGGGTGATAATAATCTTGAATGGCTCCGCTAAGCATTGCATGTAGCAAGAGTTGTTGTGTGTTACCACAATGCATAGATGTTAATGGGGCCCATAGGGATACTGAGTTTCAGCAGAAAAAAAAGCAGTTTTTTTTTTCCCAGACAGGGCTGTAGTATGTGGAACAGCTGTGAAAATCTGAGGACTGGATACACAGAAATACAAATCTCTTGACAGATAACATATGTATCATATATGTATTCCATTGGTGTGTTCAGCGGTGTGCCTGGAGTACAGGTATAAACTTCTCCATTCTGCGAAACAGATATTCTAAGGCAGGCAGATGAAAAATTATCTTTTATCAAAATGTTAATAGCATTCATTTTTGCTCTGGTATTAACATACAGGTTAATGTACCCATTGTTTCCAGTAATCAAAGGTAACATTTTTCTGGGAGGTGTCAGGCTATGTCTATGTCCCTGTACAGCTACTAGAGTTGTCCGTAGGATGATCACGTAGAACCAGTGTTCAGTATATCTGCGTTTCCCACAAGACAGAAAGCAAAGTATTGACAAATCCCAAAGGGACCAAATATGCTGACTGTCTGCACAAGAATAAAGAATTGGTTGAGACAGTCACTAGAGGACCTGCTAAGTGATATAGACATCTCCAGAGACTTCAGTAAGCCCCGAGGGATATTTGCATATGCATATACATATCCTTCTGCCTTGTACACTCCTGCTTGTGCTCCCACTGGGGCTGACTTCGTGTCTGACAGCAAAAGTTCTAGTCTGCAAGCAGAGAACAATCAGAGCAACTGCTAATTCAGTTATCACTGTAAGGGCCCATTCACATCATTGCATTGTGATAACACAGGTTGTCGCAACACACGGACACACACATTCCATGGATTCGTGCGCTGCAGTGCCATACAGAGAGAATGTTACCCCACTTCACCCGTAGGCAGGTACAGTCTGTTGTCTCCACTGCAGGTGTCACTTGTCCGCAGTGGCAATGCAGAGGGAGCGGAAGACATGGGGAACATGGTTCTTCTATGGTTTCCTGAGTCACTGGGGCAGCAATCCGATTGTTGCCCTACCCACACACACTGTAGCAGGCACTGGGATGGTCTCAGCTGCCTCTGGACGGGAACAGCCATATTTTTTAATGGCATCCTTTTCCTGTCACTGCCATTTACTCTCAGGAGAAAAGTGTCCATATTTTACTGGCTGCCAATAAAAATACTGATGATTGGCAACACTGCAGCTCACAGCATGCTAGTCTCTTATGGTTATTTATATATTATAAATATTGTAAATAATATTGTAGTTACAGTGTACATTTTTACATATCACGCTGTTGCAGCTTTTGTCACTCCAGATCACAGGTTTGTTTTTGGTGATCTCTTTTTGCTTGGAGCTGCAGCAAAACTATAGAACAGCCTTTCTCAACCTTTTTACAGTGTAAGAACCCATGCAATAATATTCTGGTCTCAGGGAAATCCTGCTAATAAAAAATTGTCAATACAAATTGTGGTACAAACTCCACACTGGAGGTTAATTAGAGGTGGTCCCCTTACACTGGAGGTTAGAGGGAAGAATGGTCCTTACATTGGTGGCCAGTGTAAATAATACCCTTCTTTAGAAGCAGCTAACATGATCAATGATACCAGTGGATACCTAACAAAAGAAAGGAAGAACTCCACTATTCCCATGCTGTTGGCTCTGTTAAGTGGCATTGGTGCCAAAAATATACAGGCACAATCACATGGGAATTTATTCCACCACAGTTCAAAGAGCCCCTAGCAATCTCTGGAGGAAGACTTTGGCTCCATGGAGCCCTTATTGAGAAAGGCAGCCTTGTATTGTATTTTAGTGGAAATGTACCCTCTACATCTGAGTGGTCATTGTGGTCATTGTATATGGTAGAGAAATTTGCCAATGCTTAAGGAACCCCTAACAACCTGTGGAAGAACCCTCAGGTTGCACGGAACCCTAAAGAGTTGTTTTTTTTTTTTTTTTTTTTTTTTTTTAGAGTTTCTTTCTTATTTCATTTTTTCTACCATCTTAAACTATTTTTTTTTTTCATTTAAATTTGCCCCAAATGCACTGCCTTTTTTTAAATGTCTTTATTTCATGTGTAAACATAGAGTTTGCACAGCCAGCTTTGGAGGACTATTAAAATTAACTAATATGATGGGTGTTGGTTTCTTTTAAACTTTAATTACTATTATACTATGTTACTATTTTGTTTATGTTTATGTGTCTTTGGGCTAAAGGGAGAATCTTAATGATGATTATGCAACAAATAAGAAAATCGCTAATGTAAATATAATGATATATGTGTGAATCAGTTCAGGGAAACCAGGTAACCTAGGTTCCTGAACTTTCCCATCAACTTCAGGTACATGTGTGCACACAGATCCTGGTAAACTGATTGCTGTTACCAAAAAAAAAAAAAAAAATGGAATTGGCTAAATCTTCCATATTCTTCTAACTGGCAAAATAAATCACTCCTCTTTAGTTGGGATATACAGGACGGTATACTCTATACAGTAGCCTGTGTACTCCATACAATTGTCTGTGTTCTGTACTACTGCCTCCTCTGTAGAATTCAGTTATGCCTTCTGCACGATACTTTTATGTTTCTCAACTGGAAGAATGGGACCCTATCCATGATAGCACCTTTGACCTCCCCCCAATAACTGTGATTGAGATTGATAGGGATTTCAATTGGCAGCGATTAGCGGCCCTATTTAAATTGTCTGTACTGGCATGGTCCTCATCATCAGATATCGACTACCTACAAGTACAATGTTCTTTGTGAAGTGGCAGACAGCTTTGACAATTTATGCTGCCCTCCTAGTTTACAGTGGGAGATTGAAGATTGGACCTGGGCTGCTTTGACATTCTCCGACCCCCAAGCTCTTGCCTAGGTTGCCTTCTGGTTCTGAGTAATTTGGTTTTAATATATATTTAATAAATGTCCCCCTTGCTAATTTAGCTACAGCAGCACCTCTGGTCCTTTTTGAGCTTTCAGCACTTTTGCAATCCAGCAATTGCCAGCAGGTGAGAAATTGCTAGCATAACCTTGCTTGCATGCATTTATTAGTAAAATTATAAAACAGAGAACAGCTTATATGTTAGTCTTGTTGTGCTTGTTGCATCCAAATTCTCATTTTCTTGGGTAGCTTCAGGCCTCTTCTATGGTGTACTATATCAGCATAAAAGTGCATGCTAGCCATACATGTTCCCTGTGCAATCAATAAAATTATACTACCTAACCAGATCTATCAGCTTGCTATCACCACACTTTCCAGGAATTATTGGCAGCGCAGAGGCATAAACATATATAGAGAGAAAGAGACATCCCTGTTGCTGCAATCATAAATACTAAAGAATTATACGGATGCTGAGAATGGCTTTCATTTATAAGATGTGTCTCCCGTAAAATGGACTTCTCTATTTTGAGACCAAGCCATTCTCAGCTTTATTCTGCCTGATGTCTGCACACGTTTTTCAATAATGCATCTCTAGTGACTCATATTGAATAAAACATATTCTGAAGCTAGACAGCATCCATTTTATCAGCATGCTTGATAGTACAGTGGTCAATATTCACTTGGTTAAACAGATGGCATCACAGTCTATAGATTTTTATAGCATGGGTTGCCAACTCCAATTGCTAGGAAAACTGACTTATATCCATGGAGTGTATTTTATGGCGACTAACAACATCCATTTCATTTTGGTCTAGTCGGTGGCCTTGGTGTCAGTGTTTCTCAGAGGATTTGAGTGTGTAAAATATCAGCTTGTATATAGAAAATATAAAGTGTATTGCATTCCCTGCTTGATAACAAATGCAAGTTTTCTAAAACTAAAATAAAGATTTTATAGGCAAATGGCAGTTTTAATACTATTAATTCCTTGTTTTAGACATGAGAATAGTTGACTATGCTATTCAGCACAAACAGCAGCTGTGCTTAAGTACAAATGTTTACTAAGTTGGCATCAAAGCACAAGGCCTGGCAAAAAAAAAAAAAGAAAAAGCTTACCACACCACTCCTACCTACCCAGTCTATTTCTTTAAGAGAAAAATATACCTAAATCCTCTGTCATGTAACCCTCCATGGTGCCCTTTTTGTGTTAGGGACCAAAGGATACGGCTCTTTGTATAGAGGCTGATCTTACTGCTATGTTGTGAAGCCTTCTTAACAGTACAGGACCCTGTAAGGAAGCTTGGACCCTTCAAGGGACACTTTTGCCAGTCAATGGCCAGTGTTCACTTGAAACGAATGGGAAATAAGTATTAATTTATTTTAGCTTTAAAGGAGGATATCTGTACTTTTAATGAAATTACCCATTAAATGAACCCTCACTCCACAGCCACTCCTTTATACATTTCTTTCCCTGCTTTTTCAAATCTTCAATTTGTGGACCATTGGCAGCAACATAGTTTATGTAGCAGAATCCCCCCTTCTGGGTTCTTCTTCTTTCATTTCTATGGAGAAGCTGTTTATTATGCCTCCAAACAGTGAATGGACTGGTCATATAAATAATAGACAATTTGCCAAGAAATATATGGAAGAAGCTGAGCTGGATGGAATAATTTTCAGTAGTGTCTGTGCAAAGCTCTTCAAGGAGCGTGGTGAGGTAAATATAAGACTTGGGGGCTTGCTAGCAATTGCCAATATCAACAATTAAAGGCCTTTAAATAACAACTGAATTAATTAATTTGCTGTCCCACCCTAATTAAATGTGTAGATAATGACAAACTCCAGGTATGAACATCGCCCAGTTCACACTGATGATGCCTATCTGTGACCTGCCCTTGGGGTAGCATCTATGGCCCCTGGAAGTTGGGAAATCTTGAACATCTGTGTATTGGATATTTTGCAGTGGAGGCTGTACAAAGCTCTCCAAGGAGTGTGGGCAGGTGAGTATAAGTCTGGAGGCCTTGCTAACAGGGAGTCATTTAAAGTATATCAGCATTAAGGGTTCTTCAAAATAACAAGTCAATTCCCCCATACGCTACCCCATCGCGATTAAATGTGCTGGTAATGACAGACCTCACATATAGACATCACCTAGTTCACACTGATTCTGCCTATCTGTGGCCTGCCCTTGGTGGGGCAGCATCTACAACACTTTGGAAGTTGGAAAATCCTTTACTTAGTGTATGTGTGGGTTGCGGTCATTGAGATGAGGGATCTGTCTTCGTATGGTGTGCAGTGATAAAACACAGCAAGAGTGACTAGATTAAAAGTACTTGCATTACTTTACAAATCTTTTGGAAGGTAAAACAGTTTCATATCGATTTAACTTTGTATTTATCCTTTGTATTTGACCTTTAATGCCTTATTTATTTTCAGTGCAACATGGCCCACTAAACTTGTCCTTTATTTCAAAAGGAGAAGACTAAAGTAAGACTGTGATAAAGAAGAAATTAAGCAGTTTAACCTTGATTATTAACAAGACTCAAGCAAGGTGTCCCTATGTATGGATAAAAGTGTAGTAAATCAGATTAGGAACATCCTGATTTAGTGCTGGGACGGTGCCATTTTGTATTTGAACTGATCTGTTAAAATGTGACTTTCTATTCAGAGCTTGATAGTTCCCATTGAACAGTAAGAGGAAAGATTTACTGCTTGCTACTTTACATATGTTACTATATTGATTAAAGAAACTTAAAACAAGATTAACAGACTAATAATTCAAAGGAAGAGGTTAAATCCATAGCTGCAGAAAGAGAAGTAACAATCCAATGAGTCAAACGCTTCATCATTAATGTAGATACATGATGTAAACCTGACCTAAGTAGCTTTTTCTGATCCTTCCTGCTCTCTCCTGACTGCATGTTCTTCACATGCCACTTTGCTTTGCTCCAGGTTTGGTCTGCTGAGCAGTGTTTCCTCCAGCCTTGCTGTGCTGCATCTGTCAACTTTTCAGGTCTATGGTCTTCTGCAAGGTTCCCCTTCACTGCTCACCTAAAAATCCTCTTCTGCGAGGCTCACCTCCACTTCTCACCTAAAAATCCTCTTCTGCGAGGCTCACCTCCACTTCTCACCTAAAAATCCTCTTCTGCGAGGCTCACCTTCACTGCTCACCTAAAAATCCTCTTCTGCAAGGCTCACCTTCACTGCTCACCTAATAATCCTCTTCTGCGAGGCTCACCTTCACTGCTCACCTTAAAATCCTCTTCTGCGAGGCTCACCTTCACTGCTCACCTAAAAATCCTCTTCTGCGAGGCTCACCTTCACTGCTCACCTAAAAATCCTCTTCTGCAAGGCTCACCTTCACTGCTCACCTTAAAATCCTCTTCTGCGAGGCTCACCTTCACTGCTCACCTAAAAATCCTCTTCTGCGAGGCTCACCTTCACTGCTCACCTAAAAATCCTCTTCTGCGAGGCTCACCTTCACTGCTCACCTTAAAATCCTCTTCTGCGAGGCTCACCTTCACTGCTCACCTAAAAATCCTCTTCTGCAAGGCTCACCTTCACTGCTCACCTAAAAATCCTCTTCTGCAAGGCTCACCTTCACTGCTCACCTAAAAATCCTCTTCTGCGAGGCTCACCTTCACTGCTCACCTAAACATCCTCTTCTGCGAGGCTCACCTTCACTGCTCACCTAAACATCCTCTTCTGCAAGGCTCACCTTCACTGCTCACCTAAAAATCCTCTTCTGCAAGGCTCACCTTCACTGCTCACCTAAACATCCTCTTCTGCAAGGCTCACCTTCACTGCTCACCTAAAAATCCTCTTCTGCGAGGCTCACCTTCACTGCTCACCTGAAAAATCCTCTTCTGCAAGGCTCACCTTCACTGTTCACCTAAAAATCCTCTTCTGTGAGGCTCACCTTCACTGCTCACCTGAAAAATCCTCTTCTGCAAGGCTCACCTTCACTGCTCACCTGAAAATCCTCTTCTGCAAGGCTCACCTTCACTGCTCACCTAAAAATCCTCTTCTGCGAGGCTCACCTCCACTGCTCACCTGAAAAATCCTCTTCTGCAAGGCTCACCTTCACTGTTCACCTAAAAATCCTCTTCTGCAAGGCTCACCTTCACTGTTCACCTAAAAATCCTCTTCTGCGAGGCTCACCTTCACTGCTCACCTGAAAAATCCTCTTCTGCAAGGCTCACCTTCACTGTTCACCTAAAAATCCTCTTCTGCAAGGCTCACCTTCACTGCTCTCCTAAAAATCCTCTTCTATCTGTGTTTAGCTGGCATACATAACCTAAATTAGGGCTAAAACAAAAGAAATTCAAGCATACATGGCTAGTCTTTATAGTTGTCCTACTGAATTCTACCCCACCCCTTCTATCTACTATTAATTTCAACTGCTTCAAAGGTACCGTATTTCCAAGGAATTATGATTCATCAATGCTTATAAATCGCATGTCTACTGAATTTTTATCACATTTAAAACAATTTTATATGTATACACAGGGCCTTAAATAACATTTATAGAAGTTATTTCTTTTACATTAACACCCATTGTTTAAACCATAAATGTAAATGTTTAAAAAACATTAAAGGAGTTGAAAAGACAGAAGTTTTTTTAATCTTAATGCATTCTATCTATTCAAGATAAAAAGCCTTCTGTGTGTAGCAGCCGCCCCAGCCCCCCTAATACTTACCTAAGCCCCATCTCTATTCAGTGATGTCCACGAGTCCCTCAGCCATCCGGGACTCTCTCTTCTGATTGGCTGAGACACAGCAGCAGCGCCGTTGGCTCCCACTTCTGTCAATAAAAGTCAGTTAGCCAATCAGGAGAGAAAGGGGGGGGGGCCCGAACAGCAGCTCTATCTCTGAATGGACGCACGGAGCTGCAGCTAAGCACGGTTGCCCCCAAAGTAAGATGCTTGCTATGGGGGAACTCAACAGGAGGGAGGGGCCAGGAGCAGCGAAGAGGGACTCGAGAAGAGGAGGATCCGGGCTTCTCTGTGCAAAACCACTGCACAGAGGAGGTAGGTATAACATGTTTGTCATTTTAAAAAAAAAAAACACGAGACTTTTCAATCACTTTAACATACACTCACAAAAAGATATATTTCCTCAAACCTCACGTTTCTTATTTAGTTATATGATCATAACAGCAATAAATTGTCCATGTAAAAGTAATTGCCACAAAGTCATGGGAGAGACAAATCCTGACATATCTGTAAACAAACTTTTTATAACTATAACTCTGTCCATACCAAAGCCAAGCTGCATAGAGTTTCCATGTCATTTATGCACCTTAAGTACCCAGGAGACTACAACTCTTGTAGCTTACCAGTTTTTAGATATGATGGCTGCATTATTTTTTTTTTTTTTGGTAGGCTTTGCCCACATTAATCATACATTTAATTTGGCCATCAATGGAGTTTAACGTCCTGAAAGAATGAATTGGATAATTAATGTACCCATACTCAGTTTTGCTAGGACCCATTACAATGAAGGACATTCAATAAAGCACCAAATTCAGGAAGCATTTATGACCCTTTTGTTTCTGATAGTGACTCATGCACCAAATTCAGATAGTTCTGAAATAAACAATTTTTACAATGTGTCCCATTGAATGTGTCAAATGTAAAAGTAGAGCTAATTAAGACCAACTCTCTTTTTGGATATAGAGAAAAACTGGTTCAGGCAAATTTAGAGAAAGTGTTTCATGTTCATTCTAAACATGGTGCAGCTTGAGCCAAATTCAAGTATAAGGGCAGGTACATGAATTTGGGGCATTCTTAACCAATTTTAAAATGCATGAGAGACACTTTTACAAAATCTATTTATACATTTATGAATTCCAGGGAATGTGTCTCGTGACTCTCAAAGGACATGTATGATGAATTTATTCTTCTCTCTGTTTGATGAAATGGGAGAAGAATTGGCCATATCCAACATTGTTTGCATTATTGAATGCTTTTGATGGTTGGAAGGGCCCTTTTATTGCTCCCTTAGATAACCCTTGAGGCCCAATCCTCTCCGAAATGTCAAATCAAGCCTTTGAATCTCAGGCAGGATGCAGTTGTTTATAGCCCCCCTAATACAGTACAGAAATTAGATCTCGTCCCTGATTGAATACTATGAAAAACACTTATAGTTTACTTCTATTCCTGTTTGAACATATTTGCTACATTCAATTTATAAAACATATGTAATTCGGATGCACATAGCAGCACAACACCAAATACCTTCTTCTGTCGGACAACTACTTCAAAGCTCATTGAGTAAACCCTTTAGTTATTGATCAATGAAAATTAAATACAGTATGAGGCTTCTGTTCTGTTTTATTATCTACTTTTTCACAGAGGAGAATTTTTATTGTTAGCTGTTGGCTTAGTGACATCAGCTTTAGCAGCTGAGAGCACTGAAGCATAGTACATAAGTATATTCCATAAATACCGTACACACTATACTGAATATATTCTATAGAAAAAAAAAAGACTATTTCCCATTGTGGTTCACAAAGCCTTTTTTATCCAAATGGTATTAAATGTTCATTTATTGGGAAAGTAAAAGAAGCCGTGGGAAGTTTTTAGGAAAAAAAAAAAACATACTTACAAATAAAAGAAAGTGGTCTAAAATTCTACATAAATTATTTGGATGCTAGATAAAAATTAATAAATTAGAAACCATTAATAATTATCCATAGAAGCCGTCGACATCACTAGGTTTTGCTTAAATAAAATGCTAAGCAGTGTTATAGTTCATGTAAATAGCATTTAGAGAATTTCACTTTTAATGGCGTGTTTTCTAAGGCACATTTCTGCTGAGTTTGTGAGCACAGGAAGAATTCTAATTATGATTCAACTTAACGGAGAGAAGACTGTGATATTCACTTAAAAGCTGCAGTTATTCTTCAATGAATCTCTTTTAAGACCTCCCAAATGTCTCTGCAGAGGTACTTTGTACTAGGTATTTAGACCTGGCACACAACAGGGACTTGTATGAAGTGAGCATCTCAGAGACCACACAGAGCTCTCCAGACCTTAGTGATGATCCGTTAGCCTTTTAAGGGATTCTATCTATCTCATGTAACACAGAAAATTGATCCCTGCAGAGTACAGCAATCTGCTGCATTTTATTCATTTGTATTGTAAAGAGTGGACAATGCAATCCATAGACAGATAGAAAGTTCAGCTTATATTATTTAAACAGCAACTGCAGGCAGCAAACTAATTCAGTCCCAGAACTACTAATGATATGCAGAAAATTACTCAAACTCCAGGCAGATATAAAAGACGCAAATGAATGCAGCTTTGTATTCAATAATACCTCCCTAAATGTATATAGTGTAAAAGCAAGCAGTGTAATTATGTAAAATTGACTTGAATTTAGCCACTTGCTGTACCTTTACAATAGAACTCTGATTGGGACAAGGAAAAGCAGCTTAAGAAGTCAATCAGCTGCATTGTGGTGCGAGGAGCATGCTGATAGGAGGAGAAAGCACAGTGATGGCGCTGTGGCTTCCTCTTTTATTGTCCAGTCACAAGGCATGGAAGAGAATGGGGAGGAGACCTGTAAGTTAAAGTGAAACTGCAGCAGAGAAAGTCGCCTCCCCTGCTAATAGGGATGTGTTTGACCGAGCTGTGTAAATCTCAGAACCTAGAGGACAGAAATTCAAATGCTTTTGGCAGTTAAAGCAACTTTTATATATGTAATTTATGTGTATTTTGCTGTTTGTTTGGAATTTAGTATTTCATTTATTTTTTGGGTGTTATATAATAAATGACTTCCATATTCATCAAGCTTTTTATTATGCTAACAGGAGGATCCTCATTTTACATGATTTGTGTTGCACATCCCCCTTCCATGACCATGAGAACTACATGAGATCCAAGGAAGCTGATGGGATGTTTTATATAGGAAAGCAAGTGGGACTATCAACCGTAGAAATGTCAGCATGAAAATTAACAGGTACAGTGGAGTCTGCAAATGTCAGTTCAAAGCGGAATTCCACCCAAAAATGTAACGTCCTCTCATCTGCTTCTGTCCCCCCACTCAGGTGCCACATTTGGCGCCTTTCAGGGGGGAGGGGGGAACGGGTACCTATTTTTGACAGGTACCCTTGCCCACTTCCGGGAGACTCTGGAAGTTCTACCCCCCTCCCCCTTCCCCCGCCACCAAGACAATTAGAATGTGCAGTGCACTTCATGCATGCACAGTAGGAAACCAGCAGTAAAGCTGAAAGCCTTTGCACCCGGAAGCCTCTGTATGGTGTTCTACTGAAGGTGATTTGCCCCATACAACCAATGCCTGGGCTGAAGAGTTATGTGCAAGCAAATTCCCCGTGTATATACACAAATGTTTTGCCTTGCATTTCTATTTCAAACTGAATGGTTTATTTTAACAGTTAAGGGTCCACATTTACTTTAATGTATGCAGTGACTATTTGAGAAGGAGAAGACTAGAACCAGCATCTGTGTACGTGAACAGTATGTAGGATTTTGGCAGAACACAGGCATAATGCCCTAAGACCCTGTATGTATAGGTGGAGCCTAGCTGCATGCATCAGCAGGTAGGTTGTTCCAAACATCTTAAAGAAGTAACCACAGATCTTCTGCGGAAGTAGGTTGCCTCAAACTTATTTGTCTCTTCATGTAATTCCAGACAGACTCGGTGATGTTGAGATCTGGGCTCTGTAGGGGCCACACTATCACTTATCCAGGAGGATATTACCTATCCAGGACTCCTTTTTCTTCTTTACACTAAAGATAGTTCTCAACCACTTCCCACCCAGCCTATAACAAGTGACGTGTGAACAAAATGATAAAAATTTAGTCTGGGTACAGTGTTGGATGACCGCGCAATTTTGATCACAAGTGCGATAGCGCTGAAAGCTGAAAATTGGCCTGGGCAAAAAGCGGGTAAAAGTGCCCAGTATTGAAGTGGTTATTGACATTGGCTGTATGTTTGGAGTTGTTGTCCTGCTGTTTTCCCGTTGTCCTGCTGCAGGAAAAATGTGATGGTATGGCATGGTGGATACGTATCTGCCTGTATTTCTCAGCATTAAGGAAACCGTTGATCCTGACCAAATCTCCAACTCTATTTGCAAAAATGCAGCCCCAAACTTGCAAGGAACCTCCACCATGCTTCACTGTTGCCTGCAGACACTCATTATTGTACAGCTCTCCAGCCCTTTGGTGAACAAACTGCCTCCTGCCACGCCAAATATTTCAAATCCGGACTCATCAGTTCAGAGCACCTGCTGCCATTATTTGCACCCCAGTTCCTATGTTTTTGTGCATAATTGAGTCGATTAGCCTTGTTTCCACATTGGAAGTATGGCTTTTTGGCCGCAAGTCTTTTATTAAGACCACTTCTGGCCGGACTTCTCTGGACAGTATGTGGTTATACTTATGCTCCACTGATTTCCACCAGTTCTGATGGACATCTTCTCATGTCGAAGGGAAGTAAGCATGATGTGTCTTTCATCTGCTGCATTAAGTTTCCTTGGCCGACGACGACAAGTTTGCCGGTTTCTTTGCACTTCTTCATAAGAGCTTGAACAACACATCTTGAAACCCCAGTCTGCTTTGAAATATTTGCCTGAGAGAGACCTGGCTGATCTTGCCATGGTGAATGACCTGTGACATGTCTTCCACAACCTCTTCTTAATAGCATAGTTTGGCAATTCCCCATTCAGTTTTAGGCCCCCTACACAGCTGTTTCTGTTTCAGTTAATGACTGTGTTTCAACCTACATATTAAATTAATGATCATTAGCACCTGCTTTGTGCAAGTGTACAAAGTTTGCAAGTGTAAGAAAAGATGCTGGTTTGAAGCCAAAGGTTGGCCACATCAAATATTGATTTCTTGATGACTTCAATAGGGTTCAACGTTATGCTCTGGGTTCACCAATTTTTCAATTGTTCAGTGAAAGTTTAGTGAACCAAATTTCAGTTCACTCATCACCGCTTATGAGGATTCGGACCATTCTATAAAATGAAAGGTGTCTGCAGTATACTACAATTATATTTTCAACATATTTTCTTTAAAACTACAATTCTATGTCTAAAATAGAAAGAAAAAAAGCATCAAAATAACATATAATGAAACCTTGGTAGAATCTGTTTTTCTTTTTCAGACTAAAAAAAATAAGATTTTTTTATGTAATAGAAATTAGAGTAACATTGACGACCTTAAATATACTCTTCAGTCGGAATTCTAAAAGTAGACATAATTCTATACAACCTTATGCATGCATAATATTTTGTTGAAGCTCAGAAATTAGAGACTGTTGAACTAACTCACAAGATGCAGCATTTGACTCGACACCAAGAGAAAATTATAGGTTATGTGTCACATTATTTATCATAATAATGTGACTATGAAACAAAACAAATCAATATGGTGATGATTACTCCCGTACGCTACAAAGAAATCTTAATTACATTTGTAAATGGTACCTCGCTATGCAAAAAAAAAAGATGAGAAGAATACTGATAGTATAAAAGTTGATGCATATGCAAGAAAGAAGGAATTATTTGAAGGTTTTCGAGCTTAATCTATACAGCAAGTGATGTAAATTAGAGCTTGTTCACACCAGGTCCATTCAGTGGCATTGATCTGCATTGAACAATATGGGCTCAACGCAAGGACACTGAGTAAAACAATTGTAATTTAAACTTAATTTAAATTAAAATTTTTAAATTTTAATTTAAATTGTAATGTAAACATTGCAATTTGCTTTTGTGCACTGACTTAAATGTAGTTTTTTTTTTTTTTTAAGAAGAAGAAGTAAAGTCTTCTTTTTTAACTATATACAGATAAGGCTATAATAAAATGGGGAAATAGGAAAAGGAGAGTGTTGTCTCCAAAACACTCGAGGAAGGGACTAGGGGGAAAGTTGGACTTTAACAGTACCTTGATACAACAATGATCACCTATGATTAAAAATGTACAAATTTATTTAATACAACATATCACAATTTACAATTTGGAATTGTCATCCAACAATAATTCATTGACATCAATACAAATGAATACTTATTCATCAAAACAGTATGCCGGAATTGAATGTAGGCATATATTCCTCAACATGTTTCGCGGTGACCATCTGCTTCTTCAGGAGGAAAAAAATATATATATACGCTCTAGAGATAATGAAAAGCATATAAATAAGTAGGCATATGACTATAATAATGTGTACAGATAATATAACTGGATCTTTTTAATTAATGGAGACAATCTTGGCTCACCTAGGAACAACGTCAGTCACCAAGTACCACCGCAGTTCAGCCTAAGTAAAGTCTCTCACCGGCGGACATGGGGGACTAAAAAGGATGGATCTGATCGGGAATAAAATAACAATAGGTATGCCATACTACTAGGATAAAATCCCACAGCTAGAAAATGAGAAAGAAAGAAAAGAAAAAAGAGAAGAAAAGAAGAGGAGAAAAGAGAAGAAGCGGATGGTTACCACAAAACATGTTGAGGAATATACGCCTACACATTCAATTTCGGCATACTGTTTTGATGAATAAGGAATCATTTGTATTGATGTCAATGAATTATTGTTGGATGACTACTCCAAATTTTAAATTGTAATATGTTGTATTAAATACATTTTTACATTTTTAATCATATGTGATGATTGTTGTATCAAGGTATCGTTAAAGTCCGACGTTCCCCCTAGTCCCTTCCTGGAGACTGTTTTGGAGACAGCACTCTCCTTTTCCTATTTCCCCCTTTTTGAAGTACACGTTTTATTAGATGTTGGTTCCTTCAATCCCCTTTATCTACCTCAGGCTTTTTGTGTTTAAGGATATAATAAGGCTTACCTGTAGGTACTGTGAAAATCTCCTAAACTTGCACAGCATAGGAGATATTGGGAGTGCATGCAGCCAATGGCATCATCGCGCATGCGCTCTGAAGGTCTGGCTTACCGTGTCAGACCTTCAGAGCCCGTTCCGTAAACAGTGGCTCCCGTGCGCATAAGCGGGAGTGACGTAGTCAGAGCTCTAGCCACTCACAGTGCCGAAATCTGTGAACCCCAGAAGAAACATAGAGGAAGATATCAGCTGTCTCAACGGTGTGCAGGCACCACTGGCAGGCTTTGTTTTAAGGTAAGTATTTCATAATGAGCTAGTTTGCATATACGCGATCAGAAAATCGTACGAAAAATACCGCTTTTGAAGCGATCATACGATAATTTGATTGTTTGTTTGTACACAGCTTTCGAGAGTCGATCATGACAGTTCATCCGATATTATCTGATGGGACAAGCATGGAAATTTTTCTCGTACGATACCAGATCATACTATTTTCAATTAATCAGTACAGTTGTCATTTGAAAATACAATATGAATACACTACAACACATTACATCACTTCCGAATTTTTATTCTGTCATATGAGAACTTTTATAACTGTCAAATGTCATGACATGTCAAATCGCATTCCGAATCAGAGCCTCTTGCCGGCAAGGGCACCGTCCGAATCGGTATGACTTTGCGGTGCCGCCGTGATTCTTAAAAGTAGTTCCTGCACTACTTTTGGCGACTTGGGGGGCGATTTCAATAGACATCTGCGCATGAACCCGCACATATGTCTGTTAAGTCGCCCCCGAACTTGCACTGAAATGTGGGTTTGAAATCGTGCAAGTTCAGAATTATTTCAAACCCTCCCACAGTGTGAACGAGGACTAAACCCTGAGATTTTTTTAAAAAACACTTTCCATGGCTGTTTAACCATTTTCTAAGCATGCAGCTTCTTTATCTTGTAATATTTGCCTATGTTCCAGGTTAAGTCGGTACCATGACTTCTATTCCAGGTTTCCTGTTTCAGGGTAGCTCCTTTTCTCTTGCTGAGTCCTGTGGACTAAAACTTTCATGTGAGTACTAGAGTTTTGTCTCCTTACACAATGTGCATCAATAGAAACACATAGCCCAGTAGCCTAGGATGGCAAGGGACTCCCCTGCTTCGCCCTCCTCCTCCCCGCTCCCTTGTCCATGCTAACATACTGGCCAGAGACTGCACTGTCCAATGTTAACTCTTTCATGTGAAGACCAGCAGTACTGAGAAAGCAGAAGCCAGCATAATAGAAAATTCGAAACCTTTACCAAATAATTTACTGGAGAATTTTTTTTTATTATGCTCATTGTGTTAAAAAATGCTGGTGTTTTAACACTACTTTAGGAGACATACAAACACTGTAATTGTGATTAAACAGATCTAGAAACATATAAAGGTTAAAAGCAGAGGTAAAACTAAAAGGCATTGAACACTGGTATAAACTTTAGACTTGGGTACTAGTATATTTCATACAGAAAAGTTTGTCGCTTCCACCCCTCTGAGAGTTTTGGAGCCATCGTAGCCTTTGCACCTCCTTTAGTTACGCACTAGGATTAATCCTTCAAGGAGATATTTTCTGTTTACTCAATAAATAGCACAAACAAATGGTCTGCAGTGCACAAAAGAGAACAAATAGAAAACTTGACTCCATGCTCCATAGAGATTACAGATCAATGTCTTTTTTTGCAGTAACTCATATGTATTTATGTAGCATATATTGCTACATAATGTATATAGTATTTATAACATATTGTACAATGCTTTCCATCTGTCTCTGTCCCTCAGAGAAGCTGACAGTCTAATATCTCTACCACAGGCATACGCCCACTGGGGCCAGCTAGGAAGGAAGACAATTAACATAGTAGCACATTTCTGAACAGTGGGAGAATATGGAGAGCCAAGGGGAAACCCACCAACGTGGAAAGAACAGGCAAACTCCAGGTAGATGGGATCCTGAGTTAACCCCAAGACACAGAGCCAGCTAGGCTGTTTCTTTTAGTTCTATTAGTGATTCACATGGAACTGAAAATAGGATTTTTTTTTTTTAAGGGTAAAAGGCTACGATGTAGTAACCTTTTTGAAGTTAGGGCATCAGGGATCTTTCCTCACTGGTTTTCAAAACCTCTGAACCACCAGACAGCACTGATTTTGCAGGTTCTAATTTTATTTTCAGTTCAAATTTCACTGAAATGTGTATTTCAATGGAGGTAATTAAAATTTTAACAAAATTGCAAAATTTAGCTGTAGTAGTGGGAGCACATCCAGTACTAGGCTTCCAGTTGAGCACTCTTTATTACAGGCCTTTGCAAGCCGCCAAACGCAATCTACCTGTAGATGGTGAACAGCCTCCCAGCCTCTGCCACTCTCATGTTTACTGCAGAGTGGAGAGTAGGGGGCAGCATAGTGCCAGATGAAGGGCGAGAGCTGCCTCAATTACCTTTCAAATTAACCAGCAGGTGATTTAGGTGGTCAACCATTTACCAGTTGGTATTATGAAAAGTTACCTCTGGCAGCTTCTGCATTCCATCCAGCACTATACTGCCTCCCACTCTTCACTCTGCTGTACACATGCTGTCAGGTAGGAAATGCTACCTACATAGTGCTCCTTTCGGCCAATCGGGAAACGGGTCTCAAAACCCGCTTCCTGATTGGCCAGGAGAAGGATCCGTGTGACAATAGCGAATTTTCATTCGCTATTGTCACACAACTGGGTGGGCTCGGGGCGCACTGCTCTGCGCCCCAAGGCCACCCTTTTTTTAGCCATGTGAGACCCTCTGGCTTTAATCACATGGCTAAAAAAAAAAAAAAAAGCCCCATTGAACTCCATGTGTCCGGCCCCCCACATGTAGATTAGGGGGCCGGACGCATGGATCAGGGGGTGGCGCCCCTGCGCCCCATATACAAGCCACCACTGATTTCAGGTTAGATTTACAGAAGACTTGATTTTCCTTTAGTGCCATAGATGTAGCGTTACATTATTTGTGTGCTTGCCATCGAAATGGCTTCTCCCAGCTATTTGCAACATAAACAGTACAACACCTACTGTATATACACTAGAATCTTAGACATGATTGAACCTACCCAGTGATGCAAAGAAACTACAAATAGATGTGTTTGTATCGCCATACACAGAAAATACATTACAAACAACACAAGAAAGCCATACATCATATGTTTACCGTTCACTGTCTGAAACATTTAACGCTGACATTTATACTCCCCAGCGCTAGGATTTCATAGCACAGTGATTTATTCTCTGTGTACACTAAAGACTGTATATTGCTTTCTTCTATATGTGGCTTTGAAGAAATAAATCAAGCCAAGTGCACTGCTATGTAGTAGTCATGGTGGCGTCCACACAGTTAATTTGGTTCTCATTTTAGGAGATGCAGAACTGCCGGAACTGCAATGAATGGATTCATTTTAAAGATTGGCTGGGTTCTAAGAAAGTTATATAGTTTGTGGTAAAGTCCATGTTGTTTTGTTAGTGATGTTCAGTGTGTTCTATTGAATATTTCTAGAAGTACATACTGTCCAGGCTGTTCTCTCTAAATTTTGTAAAGAGTGCCCTGTAGTTCCTTTCCTGTTATCTGTGATCTGTCCTCTCAACAATTTAGAATCAGATCACAGAACAACAAAACAGTAAAAAAAAAAAGATAGCAGGGATGACATCAACAGTTATATGCTGTATATTTTGTCTAAATTCTGTAGGGTTTACTGGTTCATGTCCTGTTCTGCAAAAAAAGAAAGGCTTTGAAATGCACAGTTTCACCTATAGCAGCCGTCTTTACCTTGAGGCTACTGATACTTAGATGCCCCCAAGACGTACAGCACAATGCTATATTCTCAATGCTGTATATAGAATTGGAATGCAGCCCAGCAACCCTAGAGGTGGAGAGTTCACAAGCCACAAAATTCAATCTCCTGCACTACATGATAGTCCTTCATCAGGTGGATGTTCACATATAGACTTGTGCTTACGTTTTTATAAAAAGCTTAGATACAAGTGTAGCACTGCCCCCTAGAGGGCTGCTGAAGATTACACTTTAAGGATTCCCCTGGGTTACCTGTACCAACTGCAAGCAGAAATCTTAGTACTTTACATTCTCGGCTCAGTCAAAGATCAATCCAGGGGATGTTGTTTTTTAGTGGTTTTATTGCAATTGGGATGGGAGAAGGGACGAGTGGGATACTCCAACTGTTAACTATTCACAATGCTGAGGACTCTAAACTTAACCACTTGCCGACCGCCGCACTACTATTTACGGCGGCGGTCAGCCCCTCACAGGCAAAGCGACGTAGGACTACGTCGCTAGCCTGTGAGGCTCTAGGGAGCGAGCGAGCGCCGCTGGAGACACGCTCCCGCTCGCTCACGGACCCCCCTGCACGTGTGCCCGGCGGACCCGATGTCCGCTGGGCTCTCGCGATTGTCCGTTACAGTGGGAGAAAGGCAGACGGCTAATATAAACAAAGCCGCCTGTCATTCTTCCCTGTGTAAGAATGGAGATCATACGGTTCTGCTATGTAGGACCGTTAATCTCTGTTCTTACACCTCAAGCCACATCCAATCACAGTTAGAAGCACGCCCCTAGGGACACACTTAACCCCTCTCTCTCTCAAAAAAAGTTAACCCCTTCACTGCCAGTGTCATTTTTACAGTAACAGTGCATATGTATAGCACTGATTACTGTAGTAATGTCACTGGTACCCCCAAAAGTGTCAAAAATGTCAGTCAAGGGTCCGATCTGTCCGCCGCAATGTCGCAGTCCTGCAAAAAAAAATTGCAGATCGCCGCCATTACTCGTTAAAAAAAAAACAACAAAAAATTTTCCCTTAGTTAGTAAACGCAATAACTTTTGCGCAAACCAATCAAAATATGCTTTTTGCTAAATTTTTTTACCCAACATATGTAGCATAAAACAAATTGGCCTAAAATGTTAAAAAATTTTGATTTTTACATTTTTTTGGGGAATTTCATATAAGAAAATTTGAAAAATATTGTTATTTTTGCAAAATTGACGTTCTTTTTTTGTTTATAGCGCATGATCAAAAAATCGCACAGGTGATCAAATACCACCAAAAGAAAGCTCTGTTTGTGGGAAAAAAAGGACGTCAAATTTGTTTAGGTACAGCGTCGCACGATCGCGCAATTGTCTGTTAAACTCACGCAGTGCCGAATCGCAAAATAGGCCCTGGTCAGGAAGGGGGTAAAATCTTCCGAGGCTTAAGTGGTTAAGAATGCGGCAAGGCAGCTGCTTCATCCTGCCATTTGAATGAAGATGTGATAAGTGTTTCTAAGGTATTTCTCTTCAGGGTACTCCCCTAGTACCCCCTTTCTCTCTGGGCTAGCTGACACCCGTCCACTGACTCTACACTCTGTAGTGTTCCCCTTCCTGGGCAGACCCCTGGGAAAGTTCCTCTGTACTCACGGGCACACTGTTTTTCCAGATTCTGCTGTGCCCCAACTCCTGTAGTCAGCTTCTCCTGGACCTCTGGGTTAAGTCTCATGCCCCTGGTACACCAAGCCGACTGCCTGTGACCACCACCAACTGTTGCAGAAGAGGAGGCAGCCGCCACCCTCCTTCTGGGACCTGGCTTCCCACCCAAAAGACCCCTACCTGATGTGCCCATAGCTTTTTATAACCTGTCCCATAATGCACCACTGTCTGTGCCAACCCACTGGGACAGTACCAAAAGCCTGTCTACCATAGGTCAGGTTCCCTCCAGCATCCAAAGTGCCTCTCCATTGGATCAGCTGGGCACACTCCCTAAGACCAAATGAATACACACTGGGCACACCAGGCAGACCTGACTACAAATCCTGCTCCCTGATAAGCAGAGTGCACATATGTTTTGCCTGCTGCTCTTCTGATAAGCAGACAGAGCCAAAACTACACTGTCTGACTAGCACCTAACTAGGAGGGTGCTGCACAAGCATTCCTTTGTGAGTATATCACCTACACCTGTATACATAGCTCCCAACTCTCCCTGATTTTGAGGGACTGCCCCTGATTTGGAACAATCCCTCTGTCCCTCTTTCTTCCTCATTTGTGCATTATTTTGATCTGAGCTATACAGTTGTATATAAAATGCACTTTTTAGCTTTAAAAAAGTGTTTCCTAGAGCTAAACCTTTCATCTGAATTCTAAATTGTTGCATTTATACAATTCAAAAGCCAGTATAAAGGAATAGTAGCGGTAAAAAAAAAAGCACTGGTGGGTTTAACTAATCTTTTTTTTGTATAATTCTCCATTAAGGGGACATGGCAGGGGGTGTGTCTTATGCCTACATACGTTTGATAATAGGTGTCCCTCATTCACATCTCAAAAAGTTGGGAGGTATGCTGTATAGTTATTAACCACTTTACAACCGCCCGCCGCAGTTATACTGCGACAGGCAGTCACTCCTGCGCAAACCGCCGCAGGTATACGTCGGTTGCGCAAGGGAGCTAGGGGGCGAGCGACCGTCAGCGGGGAAGCCAATGCAGCGGGCAGGCGGCTCTGATTGCTGCCTGACACCCGCGATAGTTCCCTGCTGAGAGAGAAGGACGGTTGACCGTTGTAAACACAGCTGACCGTTCCTCTCCCTGAAATGATCATAGAGATCATGTGATCCTTCTATATAGGATCGCAGGTCTCTATGGTCCTTTCACAAGCCACCCCCCCCCCCCCACAGTTAGAATCATCCCCTTAGCTCACATTTAACCCCTTGATCACCCACAGTGTTAACTCCTTCCCTGCCAGTGTCATTATTACAGTAACAGTGCATATTTGTAGAACTGATTACTTTAGTCCCCCGAAAAGTGTCAAAAAATGTCAGTCAGGGGTCCGATCTATCCGCCGCAATGTCGCAGTCCTGCAAAAAATCGCAGATCACCGACATTGCTAGGAAAATAAAAAAAAAACAATACAAATGACATAAATCTTTCCCGTAGTTAGTAGACACGATAACTTTTGTGCAAACCAATCAAAATACGCTTAACAAATTGGCCTATAATGTTAAAAAATGTTGATATTAACATTTTTTTTTTGAGAATGTCATATAGCAGAATGTTAAAAATATTGTTTTTTTTTTTCAAAATTGTCTAATTTTTTGTTTATAGCGCAAAAAATAAAAATCGCACAAGTGATCAAACACCACCAAAAGAAAGCTCTATTTGTGGGAAAAAAGGACACAGCGTCGCAAGACCACGCAATTAGCCGAATCGCAAAATAGGACCTGGTCAGGAAGGGGGCAAATCCTTCCGGTCTTAAAGTGGTTAAAGACATTTATTGAGGATAATGAACTAGGCCTGTGTGCCCTCTTTTTTGTTTATGTTTCTAGTGGACTTTCACATACTGAATCAGATGGCCTCAAAATATGGAAAAGGTTCAATGTATGTAACGAATGTGTGAGTGACCTAAAGAAGTGACTGGCTGGATGGATGCCAAGTGTGCAGTGGTCTTAGCTGGCGGACAGCAGGGTGTCAGGGCAGGAGGCAATCAAAAGAATAATCCATGTCCAGACAAGAGTTAGTTAAGGGGTCAAGCTCCAGGAGCAATTCAGGACAAGGAACGGGTATTTAACCAGGAAGCTGTTTGCAATCACAGGCCGGGAACTCTAGAAATGTGATATTCAAATAGGGCACTACATCCCCACTGGCCAAACATAGCAGAGGAGGATGATCAGGTAGCATTCAGCTGCTGCCTAGCAATGAGGATGCCTCCCACCACAGGTCATTGATAGTGGAGTGCAGGGCCCATTGCTCAGCAGCTGCTGACACTCAAACCTTGAGAAAATAAAGCAACTGAGCAGCAACAGCAGGAGAAAAGGAAGTAGGATCTGCTACAGGGAGAGACACAGTACGATCATTATTATTATACAGGATTTATTAAGCGCCAACAGTTTGCGCAGCACTTTACAATGTGAGGGAGGACAATACAGTTACAATACAATTCAAAAGAGGAGGAACTAGAGGGCCCTGCTCGTTAGAGCTTACGATCATTTCTTAAACCCCTAACATATTCATTATATAGTAATATGCAAAAGTTTTAAGCAGGTGTGAAGAAATGCTGTAAAGTAAGAATGCTTTCAAAAATATATATTTTAATTGTTTATTTTTATTAATTCACAAAATACTAAGTGAACGAACCGGAGAACAATCTAAATCAAATGAATGTTTGGTGTGACTACCCTTAAAACAGCATCAATTTTTACACTTGCAAAGTGTACACTTTCACAAAGTCAGGGATTTTGCAGGATTAGAGACATTTGTATGATTAACCAATTATACCAAAAAGGTGCCAATCAATTTCATATGTACTGTAGGTTAAAATATAGTCATCAACTGAAACAGAAACTGGTGTGTAGAAGGCTTAAAACTTGGTGAGGAACAGCCAAACTCTGCTATTAGGGTGAGATTGTGGAAGACAGTTTCATGCCACAGGTCATACACCATGACAAGACTAAGCACAGCAACAGGACACAAGGTAGTTATACTGCATTAGCAAGGTCTCTCCCAGGCAAAGATTTCAAAGCAGACTGGGGTTTTGAGATGTGCTGTTCAAACTCTTATGAAGAAGCACAAAGAAACGGGCAACGTTGAGGACTGTAGACACAGTGGTCGGCCAAGGAAGCTTAAAGTGCTACTAAACCCACAACAGTTAAATTAGTCTGTATATGCAGTAAAGCATGCTTGTTGTACTCACAGTGGAACCTAAGGGGTTAAGACTCTGCATTGTGTAAAAAGGCTGTTTGATCCTGTCTTCTCTGATCCTCCTTCCACTGCTGCCAAACCATGTCCTGATAGAACCATGGGGGCAAGCTACACATGCTCAGTTTGGTGTGTATTGCTAGAGAGTTTTTTTTCTTGGGAGGTTGCATGCGATCAGCACAGGGCCAATCAGCACTGTCCAGACAGAGGGTCGAGGGTCCTGTAGCTTCATAGGACAATCAGGGGAGAATGAAAACTCCTCCTACAAGCTTTAACCAGCGCTTGGCTGAACACTGAGAGAAGTCCCAAACCTGCTATATAGTGCTGACGAAAAAAGGTATTTAGCAGTTTATATTTACTAGAACTATTGCATTTCCATATTCTGCACACTGTGGGAGACCAAATATAGTGAATGCAGGGTCCTGGGTTTAGTAACACTTTAATGCAGCAGATGAAAGATACAGCATGCTTAATTCCTGTTGACAATGGAAGATGTCCAGCAGTGCCATCAGCACAGAACTGGTGGAAACCAGTAGGACCCAGGTATGAGTGCATCTAGTGTCCAGAGAAGTCTGGCCAGAAGTGGTCTTCATTGAAGAATTGTGGCAAAGAAGCCATACCTCCGACGTGGAAACAAGGCTAAGCGACTCAACTATGCAAAAAAAAAATAGGAATTGGGGTCCAAAAAAATAGCAGCGGGTGCTCTGGCCTGACGAGTCAAAATGTGAAATATTTGACTGTAGCAGGAGGCAGTTTGTTCGCCAAAGGGCTGGAGAGAGGTACAATAATGGGTGTCTGCAGGCAACAGTGAAGCAAGGTCTCAGTTCCTTGCAAATTTGGATTTCTGCAAATTAATTTGGAGATTTGTTTCTCACTTCCTCATTTTATTAGGTATAATAAGGTGCCTATCAAGGTAGTTTGCTTTTGCTGTAAGCAGAGGATAAGAAACTCAAGTCCCCAAAGTGTAAAACTGTTGCCCCATATCAAAATCCTCCATCAATTCTCAGCAAGGAAGTGAGGGGGAACTTGACCGGGAAACCTGGCACAGCTTTGTGACTTATCAATGTTTTTTTTTTATTATTGTTAGCAGTTTTGTTTTATAGCTAGAAGTGCTTTAAGAGTCCCTATGGTCAGCAGAGCTACTACATGTTTTTTGGTAACAGATTCTCTAAGAAGAAGTGCTGCTAAGTGTTTTTTTTTTTTTTTTTTAACAGTTTTCATAGCACTGGTAACCACATAGACATAGTAGTATAGAAAAAGATATGGAGAGTTTCAAACCAAGAATAGCTGTGGTGTTATAATAATGACTGGAAGAGTAGCTGCAGTGTAAGGTCCGCATACTAGGTCGTATATTATTGACGAAGGCACTTCCTGCCACCAAGTGCAGAATGACCTCAATCTCCAGTCATTCTCAATGACTCTGGCCTTTCAGACATTTAAAATGACTCAAGGTTGAGGTTATTCTGCCCCATGTGCCTCCATTGATGACTACACATTGTTTACATCTCGGGCATGGCAGTGGTGGTGACGCATATGGTCTATTCATGTTTTGACATATAAAACATTTACAGAAATGTTTACATGTGTACACTGTAAAATTTAGTCAAAATCAGACTGTGGATGCTGAATTTACTTCTCTTGGTTTACACAGCTAAATACTGTGGACCAACACAGAGCAGACATTACTGCTGCATTCAGATCCATATACAGTTAATTAGGGTTCTGAATGCACCATGTGCCTTAACCATTAGTGAGTTATACCAGCCAGCCAGGTCATATAAAATGTATGTATTTGTATTACAAATCCCTAAAGTTTTATATATATATATATATATGTGTATATATATATATATATATATATATATGTGTGTGTGTGTGTATATATATATATATATATATATATATATATATATATATATATATAGCAAGGTTTCCAGGCCTGTGGCCTAATGTTGGTCTGCCATTAGAACCAGTACTCTCTCCAGCCCATGTGAGCTGCGGCCCTGGGTGTGACAACTGAAGCAGCGACAATTTCGGCATCTTTGTTTGTGGTTTTTATTTGATTTAAGGGGGATGAGAGAAGGGAATGAGTGGGATACTCCTTGCGGCTCCAACTAATTACACATGGGACTTTGTTACTGAAAAAATGCCCGTTGGCGCTTCCTTGACGCCAGCCGGTGCCAGCCAATGCTCACTGTCTCTGAGAACTCTCTGTGTAGCTGAAGAAGTGTTGAATCCCTGACTTATAGTCCTGTAGATCCAAGACTGAGCTGTAGAACTCCTGACACTGCTGTGGTGTGGAAGTCACTAAATACTGTCCCCCGCTTGGTACAACTTGAGGTAGTATATTGTAGAACTCTGTGTAACTGTCGCTTCACTGACACTCTTTGTACAATTCAGGGCCCAGACTGCTGATACCCCCTTTACAACTTCAGGGTTCTCTACCTAGGCACCCCCTTTACAGCTAGCTGACACTGGACCCCCGAACCTCTTCCGGAGTGGTCCCCTCTAACACTTCAGCTGAACCCCAGGGGCAATCCTCAGTACTCATGACCTGTGTAGGTTCTCCTGGGACTGGACCCCTCTCTCTCCCCAGGCTCTCAGGCACACCGGATCCCCTCAGCTCAACTCAGCAATCTCTGGATACTCAGACGACACCCCGAGACATCCACCTTCCTCAGATAGGAGAGAGAGACAGCCGCACTCTCCTTCCTGGGACTCTGCTCCCGCCAAAGACCACCTGTCATGCACTTCCCCCCAAACTTATACCCACTCCCAGAATCCTTTGCAGCCTAATCTCCCTTCTGGGGTAGTTACAAGCTGGGATGTGTCCCCTGACTGGGCTTCCCACACTGCCCTATGAGAAACCTCTCACAGGAGCCAGTGAGGATACTTCACCCCTAAGCAGGCACATCTGGAAGTCCTGACACCCTACCTAACAAATCACAGCCCTGCTCTTAGGCAGACAAGGCCCACTATATATTTTACCTAGCACCTACCTGTAGGGTACTACATATATATATATATATATATATATATATTCCAAATTCAATTTACGCAAAAAGTAATTTTTGTATTTATTCATATTATTTTACTTGATTTATTACTATACTGTAATTACAAACCCACAGGAGATGAAAAATAGCTTTTTACATACTGTAACAAAAAATATGGCTCAAGAAAGCTTTTAAAACATAAATCCTTCCTGCGTACAGCACAACATTAGATAATACATTCACACCCCACAACATTTTCCTATTTATTCAGGGGAATGAAAATATAGGATATGAACTTTGTTCTCATTAGATGTATTGTGCGAGTGTGGGTTTTTTTTTGCTTTTTTTTTTCTTTTTTGCTCTGCTCTGCAGCTATTCTATTTAGGAACGGTACTTTAACAACAATGGCAGCATTTATCAATAAATTTAAAACATTCATGTCTTAATGCCTACTACTATGCATGCTTTTGGTGAAAATGTTGCCTGAAATGTTGACAAAGACTATTAATAAATGAAACTCCTGGAAGAGTTTGTAAAAAGTGAATTAACTTTGTCAAGAAGATGACTAGGAGATGATAGAAAATCAGCAACCATGGCTACAAATGTATTTCCTTTAGGTATTTCTCTGCAATGTGACTGGACAGCAAGCTGCTAAAAACCCAGTGGAGAATTATGAACCTGCATGTATTAATAACAGAGCTGTGTTGCTAAGATTAACTTCTTGGTTACATAACCAATGATTAGTAAGAGGCAAAGTCTCAGCCAGATGATCTGTTGGTGATCCTAGTTTATGCACAAATGTCTAGGGTTAACTCCTTCCCTGCTGAAAGCTTCCAGATGAGGTTGAAAACTGAGGTCGCCATTAGCTCTTGCTACCTTAAATCGACACATGAAACTAAGCCACATGATTTATAAAGCAGAATAAGTAAATACAATCAGCGCTACCTCCAAATCTATCTAGCTTATAACAAACCTATGTGGTCAAATAAGTGAAAATCAAAACAAATCATGAATAAACATATACCTAATGCCACAATCTTATATTATCACAAATCTTCAGTTGTCGCTGTACACCTCTCATTGGTTTCACCCCAACATAATATACAATATAAAATAGGTAATATGGTGCAGCACTACTGGGTAGTTTAAATAAAAGTCCTTGGTGTCCTAACCCTGTGAACAAAAACCAAAGTCTTTCTGTGAATCTATTCTTCGCTGTGTTCCTCTATGTTCTTCTTACTCACGAGCCGATCGGAGAGTTGAGTTGGCTGACAGGATATTTACTAGAGCGGTTTTGTTATATACTTTTTTAATGGGGGCATTTTAGTAAATAGTTTTTGCGGAGAGCACTATGCAGTTGCCTTTTTGTTGCATGTGGTTCATGTGAGGAACATTCGACTTGAGCGGAGTACTTAATCCCAGAAAGGAAGGAAGGCCACCATCCCAGAGGGATTGGCGGGAGTTGTAAGTAAAAGCCTGTGATTATCAGTTGTGAGGTGAGCAGGTTTTTCACACGGTGGTGGTTGTAACATGTTTATATAGTAAGAAGAATATGGAGGAACACAGCGGTGAATAGATTCACAGAAAGACTTTGGTTTTTGCTCATGCAGTTTGGACACAACGGGACTTTTATTTAACCAATTAAGCCCCGGAAGATTTTACCCCCTTCCTGACCAGTGGGTATTTTGCGATTCGGCACTGCGTAACTTTAACGGACAATTGCGCGGTCGTGCAACGCTGTACCTAAACGAATTTGACGTCCTTTTTTCCCCACAAACAGACATTTCTTTTGGTGGTATTTGATCACCTGTGCGATTTTTTGATCATGCGCTATAAACAAAAAAAGAGCGTAAATTCTGCAAAAATAACAATATTTTTCACATTTTTTTATATGAAATTCCCCCCAAAAAAATGTAAAAATCAAATTTTTTTAACATTTTCAGCCAATTTGTTTATGTTACATATGTTTGGTAAAAAAAAATTGCAAAAAGCGTATTTTGATTGGTTTGCGCAAAAGTTATCGCGTTTACTAAGAAAGGGAAAGATTTTTGTCATTTTTGTTGTTTTTTTTTTTAACGAGTAATGGCGGCGATCTGCGATTTTTTTTGCGGGACTGCGACATTGCGGCAGACAGATCGGACCCTTGACTGACATTTCTGACACTTTTGGGGTTACCAGTGACATTACTGCAGTAATCAGTGCTATACATGTGCACTGTTACTGTAAAAATGACACTGGCAGGGAAGGAGTTAACTGTATTGGAGAGGGAGGGGTTAAGTGTGTCCTAGGGGTGTGTTTCTAACTGTGATGGGACATGGCTACTAGTGTAAAAACAGAGATCAACGGTCCTACATAGTAGAACCGTCTGATCTCCATTTTTACACAGGGGAGAATGACAGGCGGCTTGTTTACATTAGCCGCCTGCCTTTCTCCCTTCCCGGCGAACGATCGCGAGTGACCGGCGGACCCGATCGGGTCCGCCGGTCACACGCACTGACTTCTTAGGGAACGAGCCGGGGCGGGCGCGCGCCTCAGTGGGCGCGCGCTTGCCCGCTATTGGTTCACAAGCGAGTGGCAGACTAGTGACGTACCGGTACGTCACTTTGCCTGGCAGGGGCTGACCGCCGCAGTATATGTACTTGCGGCGGTCGGCAAGTGGTTAAATACAAGAGTATTAATGCACACTACCCAGTAGTGCTGCACCATATTACTTATGCTTAATGAAATATTTTATGCTGTATTCTGAAGTAGTTGGATAGAAAAAAAAAGTGCAAACAATTTGCACCAAACAAAAAAGCATTTCAGAGCATCAACTAAAATCAGTTAGTAATTCTATCCACTGAACACTGCAGCTGTTCCTGAATTATTGGCCCCAAAGTGGGATAGTATGACCTCTCATTTGCCTGCACAACTTCCCCATCTTCTCAAGCGAGTGTGAATCTTAAATTCAGGAATGAAAATCAAGTTGAGGGTGATTCTCCTTCTTCCACTTAATTCTGCTGATTCTACAATGTAATATTTGGCCTCAAAGACTATGGAAGTGCAATTAACGAGTATAATCTTAAATTAATAAAATACACAGATGCCATAAATTTGGTTAAAGTGGGTGAAAGGCTGGGGTGCTTTAATAACCTTCCTAGCGGTATTCCCGAGTGTGACTCGGGGTAAGATTTTAGTGCCAAAAGCGGTAACCCCGAGTCACACTCGGGGTAGCGCTAAGAAGATCGCTGGATGCTGGAGGAGGTTTTACTTACCTTTTCTCCGGGATCCAGCGAAGACTGCGGGCGGTGTGCGGCGGCGGAGCTTCCTCCCGATCGTCTGCGAGCCCCGGCTTCCGTCTCCGGTGACGTGACATCCGCCAGGGGATGGAACCGGCGGCAAATTCAAATGTAAAATGCACCAAACACACTGATACCGTTCAAAATAAAATAAAATCACATTACATTGCCCCCCAGTGCCCTTTCCTGCAGTTTTACTGTACTTTTTATGTAAATATATGTATATATATATACACATATATATATATATATATATATATATATATATATATATATATATATACAGTATATATATATATATATATATATATACATGTATATATATATACACATATACATTATATATATATATATATATATATATATATATATATATATACACACACACACACACACATATATATATATATATACGTAATTCTTGTGAATGAGCAGCCCAAACCAACTGTATACATTATATATATATATATATATATATATATATATATATATATATATATATAATAAATGTATACAGTTGGTTTGGGCTGCTCATTCACAAGAATTACATGCAAAATAATGGTACCGCTTTCAGCACCTAAAATCCAAAAGAATCATACCGCCAGGGAGGTTAAAGGGTAACCCAAATAAATGAATAACCTGTTAATATTAGTTTATTAAATGATTGCTACTAAACCCAGGACCCTGCATTCACTATATCTGGTCTCCCACAGTACACAAAACATGGAAATGCAATCATTTTAGTAAATATAAACTGCTAAATACCTTTTCTTATCAGCAGTATATAGCAGTCTTGTGACTTCTATCAGTGCCTGGTTGAAGCTTGTAGGAGGAATTTTCATACTGCCCTGGCTGTCCTTTCAGGATGCAGGACCTCTGACCCTCTGTCTGGGCAGTGCTGGTTGGCCCTGTGCTGATCACATGTATCCTCCCAAGAAAAAAACATTCTTTAGCAATAAACACCAAACTGAGCATGTGCAGCCTGACTCCACTAACTCTGTCTTATCTGGACAGGTTTCGGGGGCAATGCAAGAAGGGGAGGATCTGTGCATACAGGATCAAACAGTCTTTTTACAAAATGCAAAAAATTAACCCATTAGGTTCCACAGTGAGTATAACAAGCATGCTTTACTGCATATACAGACTGATTTTTACTGTTGTGTGTTTAGTAACATTTTAAACTAGCCAATGGCCTAGCTAACCAGCACAGGCCCATAAAAAACACCAAACGCCAACCTTAAACAATACATAATTTACTCTGTCAATCATAAGGCTAGAAGATAATTCCATCTTATAAAGCCCACAACTAAACAAAGGAACTCTGATGGGAGGGAGGGAGGCTCTCCTCCTTTCTTCTCTGCTGCTCTGCCAGAATGAAATACCGGTCAGCAGCTCAAGCTATATAAATGACAGGTAAGCAGACGGAGACATGAGGATAATATCAGCTCACGGCTTATGGGTTGATCCATTCATAACAAAATGAGAAGTTGTTAGGCAGATTTGAGAGCAGTACAAACAATTGAAAGGGTCCCCTATACCATTCCATGTGGTCCTACAATTATTAGTTGGGTTGGATCAACCCTCTCCTCCTACTTAGGAAGAAAAAATAAAACTTGACCTAGTACTCTCACATGAGGGGGGGGGGGGGTCGGAAGGGGGGATATTGGCTTTTGTCTAGCACAGGATCTCACATGGGGGGGGTCCTCTGGCTTGGTAAATCTCTTATGAATTTTGAATGACATTTTTTGGTGGCTGTCTGCATTATGGTGGATACGTGTGAACCTACAGTGATGGACAGACATTCAAATTCTTTGGTACATATCATAGTAAACATATATGTAATTCACCTTTGTATTTAGCGGTTTTCCTGGAATTCCACTTTAGGCAGATATTAGATATGAAGGCATGAAGTCATATGGCATATGAATAATGCACATACGAGCAGCGCTAGTGTACAACTACTATTAACAACTTAAGCCCCGGAAGATTTTACCCCCTTCCTGACCAGGGCCATTTTCCGATGACTTTAACGGACAATTGCGCGGTCGTGCGACGCTGTACCTAAATAAACTTGACGTCCTTTTTTTCCCATAAACAGAGCTTTCTTTTGGTGGTATTTGATCACCTGTGTGATTTTTTGATCATGCGCTGTAAACAAAAAAAGAGCGTCAATTTTGCAAAAATAGCAGTAATAAATAACAGTATTTTTCATATTTTTTTATATGAAATTCCCCCCCAAAAAAAATGTAAAAATTTTTTTAACATTTTAGGCCAATTTTTTTTTTTTACCATATGTTTGGTAAAAAAAATCGCAAAAAGCGCATTTTGATTGGTTTGCGCAAAAGTTATTGCGTTTACTAACTAAGGGAAAGATTTTTGTCATTTTTGTTGTTTTTTTTTTTAAAGAGTAATGGCGGCGATCTGCGATTTTTTTTGCGGGACTGCGACATTGGGGTGGACAGATCAGACCCTTTACTGACATTTTTGACACTTTTGGGGTTACCAGTGACATTACTACAGTAATCAGTGCTATACATACTGTTACTGTAAAAATGACACTGGCAGTGAAGGGGTTAACTTTTTTTGAGAGGGGGGGGTTATGTGTGTCCCTAGGGGCATGTTTCTAACTGTGATTGGCTGTGGCTTGATGTGTAAGAACAGTGATCAACGGTCCTACATAGTAGAACCGTTTGATCACCATTCTTACACAGGGAAGAATGACAGGCGGCTTTGTTTACATTAGCCGCCTGCCATTCTCCCGGTGTAACGGGCGATCGCGAGTGCCCGGCGGACATCGGGTCTGCCGGGCACATGCGCCGGAGAGTCCGTGACCGCGCGGGAGCAGGAGCGTGCCTCTGGCGGCGTGCGCTCGCTCCCTAGAGCCTCACAGGCTAGCGGCGTAGCCCTACGTCGCTTTGCCTGTGAGGGGCTGACCGCCGCCGTAAATAGTCGTGCGGCGGTCGGCAAGTGGTTAATGAATTTAAATAAAGTCCATCAAATCCTCCACAGGGCCTCTTCGCCCTTTTCTTTCTCAGCAACTACAACAGCCGCCCAGTCGTGTTCTTGGTGTAATGTTCAGATGCCCATCCTGGCTCATAGACTTTGGTCCTGCCCTCATATAGCGGCATTCTGGGAGGCAGTACAACAGCTAAATCTCACCACCACTGGCCTTTCCCCGACAAACAACCCTCTCCTCCTGCTTTTTGGTAATCTGCATGGCCCCACTTTAGAGATCGACCGCTCCCAAACCATAATCCTAAACACTCACAAGGCCTGGATATCGACATGTCTCATGATAGCACGGAGAGCTATACTTCGTAAGTGGACTGTTCCTCACCCCCCCCAACATCCAGGATAGACTACACACCAAAGAACTTTTGGATGCCAAGCTCCTATCAGGCCCCACTGAAGGTGTCCTCTCCAAATGGTCCCCCTTTCTGACGGCATTCCCTCAGGCCATCCCCAACCCTACCTGATATGCCACACGATCTTATGTTAGCTGTGTCCCCCTTTGTGAATGTCTCCAGATACATCGCTTGATTCAAACTACTTCTGCCATGGTATTCCCCCCCTGCCCCCTCTCCCCCCCCCCCCTCAAGTTAGTATGTATAATGGATCCCCCTTTTAATGCCTTTGGGCTTTACTGTTGATAGCACTATATGCTCAGTAAGGATTCATTAAGTGTTTTACCTGTATTGTTTTATTATCCGCTTTGTATGCATGTCAAATTTCAATAAAAATTTGTTTAAAAAAAATAAATAAATAAAGTCCATCAAATGATGCCACAGGATCGGTGGTTGCACAAAAGATGAAAAACTGTGAACTCTTCACCCAGGTGCTTGGTATGGTAAGACACCCTCCCAGAAGTGGATGACCACGCTGTAGCCGTCTTTCAGCTATATTGTGGTTGGTTGAGTGTGAATCAGAACACCGATAGGAGGATCGGGTCCTGTGTTTATACTGTATAAGGAGTATTTCCGCCTAGGATTGGAAATGATTGTGATGCAAAAATGGACGTCTGCAGCTACTTGGTTCCTGTGAACGGGGTTTATCGGTCCCATAACTGCTTACTGCTAGTCACATCTTTACCATTGGTAAGAGTCAGTGTGTGGTGGCTGGTTTGTTCACTGTCTTACCATACCAAGCACCTGGGTGAAGAGTTCACAGTTTTTCATCTTTTGCACAACCACGGATCCTGTGGCATCACTTGATGGACTTTATTTTAATTCAATAATAGTAGCTGTACACTAGCGCTGCTCGTATGTGCATTATTTCTTTTAAACTTTCCAGAGTTTGAGCTAGCTGCTGGTACCCTATAGGGGCGCAGGTAGTTTTTTTTGTGTATATATATGGCATATGAGGTCAGATGGGACCATCAAAAGATATTTTAAAAAGAAAGGGAATTTTTATACACCTATGTGCTTTATACAATTGAGAAGAGAGGGGGAGAAAAAAAAAAAACCTCAATAATGGCCTAATCCTGGGAAAAACAATAGCAGTTGTCAAATCCATCTACCATCAAATATCTGTAGCTGCAGTATTATACAGACGGACTATTGTGTTAAACACTAACATATAATAATAATAATGGAGTTTTTGTATGCGCGCAATTCTGTAATGAAAACATATTATGTCTGCTAATGGCCCTTTTACACATTTGTAAAAACAGTTTTAATCAAGTGACGGAAATAGCTTCTACATACGGAAAATGGTAGAATGTAAACATGTATTCAATGCGTATTAGTTACAGTACATTTAATTCAAGGAAATAAAATATTTTTTTTCTCCTCTCTCCAGACTGCCAAATTAGCCGAGTCTGTTGCTTTCCTTCTCCCCTCTTGGCAGCGCGTCTGGGATGAGATTTCCAAGACCTGCTCTGCGCGCTGAAAGAGAAGAGCCCAGGCGAGATCAGGTAGAAAATGTCCTGCCTGAAAACAAAGTAACTATTACACAGTTAATTGTACTTGTCTAATTCAATAAGCTCGTTTAAACAAAGCAGGTCAGCGATTGATCTCAGTACATGTAAATGAGGTTAGCAAAGCATTACCATGACAGCGCCGGCTTTTTCAGCACAAAGCAGCCAAATATGGTTTCAAAATAGGGATTAGCTGAAAGTAGATTAAAGTTAACTAAATATGCAAAATCCAACCGCAGAACTGGTTGACTCAGGAATGGAGTCGTGTTAAAAAGGTTTTCAAAGGCTTAAAATCTTTGTTTGGAGATTTGATAGCAAAAGGTTAAATTAAAAAACAGGTGGAGTTTTATTAATAAGCACAAACTTCGTAACAAGGTACTTGAAGACATTTGAAAATGATCATTTAAATTGTCCAAAGATGAGTCAAATTTCCGCCAATTCCTGCTAAATGGGTCTAAATTCAATCTATGGGTTGCCCTGCATGCACCACCACTCTCGCTAAAATTTGATTTAAAAATCGCCTAAGTCAGGTGTAAAATTATCAGCCCAAATGTGATTGCATGTGATCAGATGCAGGCACTTATCAGGTATTCAGCAAAAAAAATGTGTATGTGTTGCAAGCACTTCTGGCCACAGGGGAAACTTGATAGTGTGAAAGGAGCCTTAGGGTGCCCCCACACCCTAAGGCTCCTTTCACACTATCGTCCGTCGGACGGACTCCGTTTATTTCAGCAGGGGAATCCATCCGCCAATCCCCCGCTGAGCAGCAGGAGGACAGCTGTGTCTCGGCGCTGTGTGCGGAGACACAGCTGTCAGTTCCCCATGCATCTCTATGGGGAAATCGGATGGGAACGGACCGTCGGTCCATTCTCATCCGATCCCATCCGATCCGATCCGCTGGATGGATGGAAAATAGGGTTTCCATCCATCCAGATTTGATGGATCGGATCAGATGTCAGCGGACATGTCTCTGCTGACATCCGATGCCCCATAGGGATGCATAGGGGGACCGTTCAGATCCGCCAAAAAAACGGACAGGCGGATCTGAACTGTCCGCCTGTGTGAAAGTGCCCTAAAACAAAAAATGTCCTGCGCTCAGTAAACTCAGGGTGGGGTCTAATTGAATACACCCTAGTGGGACTGCTGCAAACTAAAAAAAGGCAAACACAAGGCAAATACTAAATCTTATACAAACAATAGTGCACTGTCCCTCTAAGGCTACATTCACACCTGAGCGTAGCGTTTTTCGCGCGTTTTTTACCGCGATTTTACCGCGATTTTTGCGGCGTTTTTTACCGCGATTTTACCGCGATTTTTACCGCGATTTTTGTGCAGGCGTTTTTAGATTCAATAGAGATCAATGGAAAACGCCTGTAATCTGCCCAAAAAGAAGCTCATGTACTTTTTTGAGCGTTGGGCGTTTTGTATACAGCTTCAAAACGCTCAGATGTGAACAGGGGCCATTGAAATGAATAGGATTTGTCTTGTTGGGCGTTTTGAGAGCTGATCCTAGAGCAGAAAAACGCCCCAAAAACGCCCCAAAACGCCTACATGTGAACGGAGCCTAAGTGATTAAATCAACATGTGTAAAAACAATCACATTATTTACACATATCACCTAAATAAAAAACTGTGCAAATATAGTGCAAATGATAAAGTGTTTTAAAACATATAAAACTAAATCTCACAAGGGTTTCCATCCATCCAGATTTGATGGATCAGATCGGATGTCAGCGGACATGTCTCTGCTGACATCCGATGCCCCATAGGGATGCATGGGGGGGACCGTTCAGATCTGCCAAAAAAATGGACAGGTGGATCTGAAAGAGCCCAAAATGTTGTTTGCCAGCCTGGTTGTGCTTGCATAGTTTGTCAAAGTCTAATATTTGTAGGCAGCTTTAATTAATTAATGGATAAAAAGAGTCTCTGAATGTTTACCTGCTTTTTGCAATTGAATGCACATTTTGAAAACAGTATTTAAATGACATAATAAATGTTTTGGGCCTATGAAGGAAACTTTTACTGCCAGTTTCCACTAGTGCGACTTGCTGTGCGACTTGACACATGTCAAGTCGCACAGCAAGTCAAAAGCCATTTGTTTCAATCTGGCCCGTTTTCACTGCCGCGACTTTAGTTGCGGCGACTTCAAAAGTAGTTTTTGCACTACTTTTGAGCCGACTTCAGTGCGACTTCCCTCTATAATGAGGGACAAGTCGCACTGAATGCCACAAGCAACTTTCACTACGAAGTCGCGCTAGAAGTAGCACGACTTCGTAGCCGCGGCAGTGGAAACGGAGCCTTAGCCTGACTCGTAACAAATGCAGTTTGATCCAAGTCATCCCACAATTGAAAAACATTTTTGCAGATGATGCTGTCTTTAGTAGAGCTGAGACAACAGGAAGAAACCAGCTTATATCACACTCTGTGACATGATCGCCAGGCTTATAAAATGACAGCGGAGGGAACTGTTATGAGCTCAGCCCCCTGCCCGTAGACCCCTATAACCATCACCTAGGGTTGTGGGGTAGAGGTCCTTGACCCCATCAACATGTACTTTAAGATAGGGTCTGGCATGTATTTTGAGGGGGACCCAACGCCAATTTTTTTTTACATTTTGGGGTGTGGTTCCCCTTAAAATCCGTACTAGACCCAAAGGCCTGGTAAGGATTTGGGAGGGACCCCCATATCATTTTTTTCACATTTTTGTATTGCTGGCAATGTTTTTTTTTTTCATACAGCTGTCAGCGGGGAAGCCCACTGACAGCTGATGACTTATCCATTCTTAAGGACAAGGCAGCCGGCTTCTTGGTATACGAAATACTTGTAAAACTTTATATTAGATTTTAATGATTTGCTTTATATATATATATAGCACCTGCTAAGCTGCCTAGCAGAGCGTTCTCCCTATAGCTGCAGATAGTTGCGAAGGGATAATGAAGGGAAGAAGGATCTTCATTGGCTGCTGCTGATGCAGCCTGGATTGTGCCTGCTCCGAGCAAGGGGTTGGAGCAGAAGGGATTGGCTGGCACATGACCCAGGCTATAGATCCTACCCACTGCACTCAGATCTGCTGGCTAAAGTAGTAGAGTGCGTGTGTGTGTGTGCTCAGAGCGACTTTTTGCTGTTGGAGTTCAGAGACAGGGCTGGGGCCAGTGTGTTTGCCCAGGAGCTTTACTGTAAGCCAGGAGAGAGGGCCCAAGGCTGCTAACATGGGTCTGCTACTGCTGGTTGCCAGCAGTTCAAGAGAGAGGACCCTAAAGTATAGCTCAATCATCTGTTTTTAGCACCCTCCAAACTAATCAGAAATTATTCAGAAACATAGTGCTGGTTTTCAGATTAAGACCTCTTTGCCACACTCCGTCCATCGGATGGAGTCCCTTTTTCTCAGCGGGGGATCGATCCGCCGACCCCCCGCTGAGCAGGAGGATGACAGCTGTGTCTCCGTGCTGTGTGCAGAGACACAGCTGTCAGTTCCCCATGCATCTCTATGGGGGAAATCGGATGGGAACGAATCGTCGGTCCGTTCTCATCCGATCCCATAAGATCCGATCCGCTGGATGGATGGAAAATAGGGTTTCCATCCATCCAGATTTGATGGATCGGATCAGATGTCAGCGGACATGTCTCCGCTGACATCCGATGCCCCATAGGGATGCATAGGGGGACCTTTCAGATCCGCCAAAAAAACGGACAGGCGGATCTGAGCGGTCCGCCTGTGTGAAAGTGCCCTAAAACAAAAAATGTCCTGCGCTCAGTAAACTCAGGGTGGGGTCTAATTGAATACACCCTAGTGGGACTGCTGCAAACTAAAAAAAGGCAAACACAAGGCAAATACTAAATCTTATACAAACAATAGTGCACTGTCCCTCTAAGTGATTAAATCAACATGTGTAAAAACAATCACATTATTTACACATATCACCTAAATAAAAAACTGTGCAAATATAGTGCAAATGATAAAGTGTTTTAAAACATATAAAACTAAATCTCACAACATGAGTCCTTATTCCAAAAATTTTAAAGCACAATAATAGTCCATTTGTGGATAATACATACAATACAAACCCTACAATCCCAGAGGATGCCATTTTTGGGGAAACGCATCGGTAGATGAGAGTATGTGTGATGTCGCCAAGCGCTGATAGAGCATGAGACACTGCAGCCATAGTCATAACATTCATTTGAAGTTCCTCTTTATTTAATTTGATGCAAGTGAACCAGATTGTTTTTTTAGAAATGCTTGCTGTATTACACTATGAGATTCTCCCTGCTTGCTTTGTATGATTATCGTTGATGAGCAATTGAAAGGAGATTGGAAGTCATCCCTGGACTTTTCTTCAACACAGAGTTTGTGATTGAAGATATCCACTGATATTGGTGACATGCAGTGTCGGTTGGAATACAGGCTCCTATGATCCCTATAATTCGGGATCCACTCTGTGGGGTAAGCGGCCAACTTGTCTTTTAGGAGCACCATTGAGCACTCTGCACTTTGGAAAGTGATTGACCACCAAGCACCTTGTTTTACCATATTATCCACAAATGGACTATTATTGTGCTTTACAATTTTTGGAATAAGGATGTTGTGTGTTTAATTACATATGTTTTTTAACACTTTATCATTTGCACTATATTTGCACAGTTTTTCATTTAGGTGATATATGTATATAATGTAATTTTTTTTTTTTACACATGTTTATTTAATCACTTAGAGGAACAGCGCACTATTGTTTGTATAAGATTGCTTTTCAGATTACAATGCAAATATTTGCTATGTTCTTATATTATAATCCGATTTTTTTTTTTTTTTTTTTTGCATTTGTAAATATTTAATGTGAAATACCAGTAATACAGCTGGATACAGACCTTCACATCAGGGATTCAGTTCATTAGTAATTGTCCTTTACTCATTTTAGAAAATTGAGCAATAGGTTTCTAGTTCTTGGAGGTCCCGTGAAATGCAATCCAAAACTACATCCACACAACCCTATCGATAATTATAGATTCAGCATTGGAACATTAAGCATGAAAAGTGTCTATATTTAGAAATGTGATTTATCTGGTATAGAAAAAAACATGCTGAAGTTTAAGATGGTTCCTCATAAAAGGTTTGAAGTCTAGTACTGTTGTAAATTACAGTTAGGCAAGGTTTGATTTAGCAAGTGTTAATCCCTGACCCTTAGAACGATATGTACTTTCTTACGTAGGACAGCATTCAGGACCTTTTGGCCAGCTTCCTATACCTTATGTTGGCTCATAAAAATAAATCCAGCTTCAAATATAAAGACTTAAAGTCAGCTCAGGCAGCAGCAAACTTAAAATGATCAATTGATAAAATGTAATAACAATGTTTTAGAAAAGATATAAATTAGGAAAGGATGTAAGCGATAAGAGTGTGAAGTGAGCAATATTGACTGACACTGTTCTCCCTTGCTGTGTATTCTAATCCTCTCAAGTGATATTTGAATGCTAGACACTCTTCTAGAATAGCTGGTGAAGTGTTCACAGAGGCGGCATTCAGTCATAAAGTAGAGTTTGAATTCTCAGCTTGCTCCCAAATCTATAAACAAATCTTGAGGCCAGCTTCCAGATCCTACCCTTACACAACAGTGATAATATACACTAAGACCGTCCCATAAACCTGAAAATCAGTGACATGAAATAGCTTATGACAACTTTACCAACCATTTCTGTTTTATACAGATAGTTCTGAGTTTTAGACTACAGTAATACCTTGGTTTATGAACCTAATTAATTCCGGAAACATGCTTGTAATCCAAAGCACTTGTATACCAAAGTGAATTTCCCCATAAGAAATAATGGGAACTCAGATGATTCATTCTACAACCATTTATTCAAAATTAACCTGCACTTCAAAATACAGTACTGTACAGAATAAATTGTACTGTACTGTAAAGATAAAACAAATTAACCTGCACTTTGCGGCACCCCTCCATATACCATTATGACCAGGCTCCCAATCCACGGTTCCTTTTGTATAAAAAAATTAATTTCAGGACACTCACAATGTTAAGGAGTCTGGTGCAATTCCAAAGCCACTGGTGTATATGTACTGTATAGTAAAGCCACTGGTGTATATGTACTGTATAGTAAAGCCACTGGTGTATATGTACTGTATAGTTAAGCCACTGGTGTATATGTACTGTATAGTAAAGCCACTGGTGTATATGTACTGTATAGTTAAGCCACTGGTGTATATGTACTGTATAGTAAAGCCACTGGTGTATATGTACTGTATAGTAAAGCCACTGGTGTATATGTACTGTATAGTTAAGCCACTGGTGTATATGTACTGTATAGTTAAGCCACTGGTGTATATGTACTGTATAGTAAAGCCACTGGTGTATATGTACTGTATAGTAAAGCCACTGGTGTATATGTACTGTATAGTAAAGCCACTGGTGTATATGTACTGTATAGTTAAGCCACTGGTGTACAGTACACAGTTCTGTATGTGGCCAGAGGTCCAGGGGCGCTGGTGTCTCCCAGCACTTCCTGCAGAACTGTTGACGTCACTTTCAGGTGCTCCGAACGTGCGTGACGTCCACCCACCCAGCTAGGCGTGACTTCGAGTGGCTCCGAGTTCTGCGGGAAGCACTGGGACCCACCAGCACCCCCAGACCTCTGGCCACATACAGAGCTGTATATTAAACACCGGCGAATTTATTGTATAGTACAGTACATATACAGCAGCGGCTATGGAATCACACCAGACTCCTTAACATTGTGAGTGTAATTCTTTTTTTTTTACATTAAAACTACTGCTTGTATATTGCTCGTGTATCAAGACAGCCCTCGCAAATCAAGGCGACATTTAAAAAAAAAAAAAACTGTGCTCATCTTTCAAAACACTTATAAACCGCGTTACTTGTAAACCAAGGTTTTACTGTATTTAACTTTCTACTGGTGTTCAGCATTTATCTGAACATAATATCCCTCTTCTTAGGTATATTTTTTTATATTTCAGTTCTTGTCCTATGTTAAAGCGGCTGTAAAGAATATTTTTTTATTTTTTAAGATAACAAACATCTCTATGCCTGCTTACCTGAAATTTCAGAGAGCAGCCCAATATCACCTCTTCTCAGGTCCCCCCACTGGTGCTCCTGGCTCCTCCTCTCTGTCCAGTACCCAAGCTCAGCTGCTGCGTCCATTGACACAGTTAGTGGGACTTGGCCCCCCAACCCCCCTTCCTCGTCATTATCTTTGATTGACAGCCCTGGAAGTCAATGGCCCCAGCAAAGCCAGTGAGACCCAGAAGTGGGGGGAAAGAAGAGATACAGATGTGGACAGTGCTGGATCTAATGAGAGCTCAGGTAAGTATTAGGGGGGGCGAGGCGCCAAAATCAATGCCTAGACATTTTTTACCTTAATGCAAGGAATGCATTAAGGTAAAAAATGTTTGGGCTTTAGAACCACTTAAATGACAAATCTGATACATGTTTAAATTGATCTCTAGTCCCTCCACAGTGCATGGGTTAAATTCAAATTTTTGTCGCCTAGGGTACCATTTAAAGCAGTTGAACTTTCCTAACTCCTCACTTCTGCAGACATCATCTTCACCATGCGACAGGTCCTCCAAAGCTGCTTCTCTTCAACGCTTCATCTGTTGCAGGCAGTCTAATGTCATCATGTACAATGCAGAGCCAGCAAGTGAGCATGCCAAGGGCCCACCCACAATGAAGAGGGTTAGAGGGAAAACTGTTTGATAATGTTTGAAGCAAGAAACCCCCTTCGTTGTGGGACTTGGGGGTTGTCTATTTAATGCGCTGTGAATGCAGCGCATTTTATATTGGTAAAACGAAACAAGAACTAGGCAAACGCATTAACAAACACATGCAAAGTTTAAATATTGGGGACCTCTATTTACCTTTGGGCAGACACATGGCTATCGCCCATAAATACAGAACCCCCAGGGTGACCTTCTACGCTCTAGAACGAGTGCACGTCCCGGCCAGGGGGGGTGATTGGAACAAGCAGCTACTCCAGCGTGAAATGCGCTGGATTGCTAAGCTTGGGGCAACCACCACCCCTGGCCTGAATGAGACGGAGAGCTATAGACCTTTCTTGGAGAGTTTCTCTTCGGGTAAAACCGATTAAACCTCTTGTCCTTTCTGAGATTAAACATCAAACCCATAAACCTTGGTAATCACCTTGACCAAAGTGGGGGTTTTCCTTGGATATGGGGATGCTTAGTAAAATAAACGCTGGCCTTGGGATCATTCCCTAGGAGGATAATATATGGGAATTTCAGGGACAATAAACAAGTATTCCGTTCAACTATCTGGACAATTTTTGGGCCTTAGTTGCCCCTTAGGGATGTGGGTAATAGTTACATCTAAACTTACCTTTTCCATCCCTCTCCCTTTACTTCTTTCCCCCCTGGTCGGGGCCCTGGAAATCTGTTCTCTCTATCTGATTGAAAGAATACTATTGTCATTGAAATGTATTTATATTACATCTCATTGTGCGTTTAATAATATGATTGTAAACAGTTATAAATAATTGTTAGAATATTATGTAAATGCATTTTGCGACCTACCGTCTCCCTAGTGGAGAGAAGAGTGCTAATCTCTATTTCTTAGAACCAAGGTCCTTCGCATCACAAACGAGGGCCCTTGCCTTGGGATTTTTCCATCTTTCTGCCCCCCTTTTTCCTTTCCCCCTCCCTCTCTGCCCAGAACCTCCCCGTCTGCAATCCATGCACCCTCGGCCATGCATCCGCACTTGGATGCCCGGCCATTCCTCCCATGGGACCCTACCCAGTAGAAAGCCCGGCACAGGTAAGATCTCCCCAAGGGGTCTAATATACCTGACCCTTAACCATCAGGGGAGTGAAGCGTCCTGGGAAGGTCACACCTGAGAGCAGGATTGCTCCAAGGATGTCCTTCCTGAATCCCTCCTTGAAGGGATTTCGCATTACCTGTGCCAGGGGTGTTTACATTTTCTTCCCCCCATTAAGCAATATGAATGAATCCCGTCATTTATATTATCATTAAAAATTTGATGAACAGATCTAATTGCCATATCTTCAGTAAATTATTCAGATATGGCATTGTAAGATTTCTATATATTTATTTAGTTTGTACAATAGGTAATTCAACTTTAATATTCACTTATGTCATGGCGCCTATACCGCCCCCACTATTAGCATCTGAAAGCTAAGCAACAGATAGGAGCAAAGACGCCCCTTACTTCCTGTTAGAGGTTTGGGCGGAAATGAGTTATAGGTTCATTAGAAGTTTGGGCGGAAATTATGTCATGACGCATCTCGCGGGATTTTCAGTGGGATCTGACGTCAGTCAGTGAGCTGAAAAGGGGACGCCGAGAGTCAGTATGGAGAGCCATCTCTCCAAGATACAGAGGACAGTAATCCCCGTTCGGGGAAATGAGTGACTGCAACTAAATTGTGAGTATTCTCATCATTTTTTCGTGGGACAATGAGGCATGTCCATTGGGAAATTCTCTGTTCTTAACTAAGGGGCTATCTCTCTCCTGTCTCATAGGGGGACCGTATTACTTATAAAGAAACGCCAGAGACAGCAGTCTCTGGAGCAGACATTATATATCTCTCTCCAGTACAACAAGTGGCCCTTGCAACTCTGTAATTCATTGTATGTAACAATAATCAGATCCTTACTCAGTGGATGGCTCTAGGGGCATTTGTAGTATTATTATCTGCAGCGAACTATTACCATAAAGAATTCTCGCTATATATATTTTTTCTGTCCCTTATAGGGAACAGAAGCACCAAAGGATTTCTCTTGCTTTTTTTGGGGGACAAAAATACCTATAAACCATCATACGGAACACGGCTTTTCTGCCATTTATACTTATGTAATTAGAAGCTGATAGAGCACTCCCCGATATAATTGGATGTCAAGGTAAGAAATACTGAAATGAGAGGTAGGACCTAATACCCATTTCCACTTTACTTTGATTGATTCATTCTCTTTCCTCTTTGCAACAGATTATTTAAAACCTTCTGGATGTGCTGAAATTGAGGGCAACCTCATTTAAATTTATTTTAAACCAATTCTTTTTTGGATTCATCATAACAGGTGAGCTCTCTAGGCCCAACTAATATGGCCTCTCGCCTATTTAGATATCAATTTAGACTCTAAAAAAACCTTCCCTTCGATAAGGATTATATGATATACTCACTTTTTTAGGTTAAGAAAATTCGCAACCATCCACACCTGGCTCTAGCTTTCTAATCTGGGAAAATAGGTTATATCCCCAGGGGAGAAACTCAACAGGGTGTATGCTTCGCAGGTATGTGGTATGACTGGACTGGGGGATTTCTCGGAGGGGATACGGAATGGGTGGGGTGGGGGAAGAGATCTCCAACCAACACCCTAGGGAGAAATAGTCGCAAATGCATATTTCTATATGAACATATGGAAATGCAAATATATGTAGGTCTTTTGATGGACTTGTAACTTACATTTTGTTATACTTTTCCAGGAGTGGATTCAAATTCCCTGAGGAAGACTTTTTTACTTAATATTTTTGAAACGCGTTTGACTTTGCACCACTCCTCAAGTAGCACTATGTTCATTATTCATTTATGTATGTGATGGACCAATCATGTATGGTCATATGGTATAACATTGTATGGAAATATTTGGTAATGTGATCATTATTTAAAGAATTTATAAAAATAAACTATTTTAGAAAATTAATCTCTCTATATACAATTCATTGTTACCTTTAAAGTCCCACAACGAAGGGGGTTTCTTGCTTCAAACCTATGTCGGGATTATGGTAACACATTACCTTTAAGTTGTCTACATATTTTTCAACTGTTTGTTAATGGTACCCTGGACCAAAATAAGCATTTAACCTTTTCAGTGTGGCGGGAGCAACACAGAGGGCTACATAAGAAAGAAAAATGAAATTAGATGCTTGGGAGATGCCTATAGATGTATATGTTACATAACAGTACAATTCCCACAGACAGTGCATGTGCATTAGTTTTGTTTTTTTTACATTTAAACTTTTGTTTGGCTTGAATACAGTAACAGCAGCAGGGCTAACATAATCTATAACTTGAATGAAAAGGCTTTCTTAGTTTTTCACTGTGACACTTTTTTATCAAGCAGCCTGAATTTAATGCTATACAAACGTTTGGTCTTAAAAAAAATAAAACTAAAGCCATCATCCTTGTACCTAATGACCAAGGTCTAAGCAGTTTGATAGTATAGGAGGCTCTATTTGCTGTGAAAGTGTTAACATGAAATGTACACCTCTACAATTATTTCTACAATTATTCAGTAACTGACATATTTCTGTTAAGGATTATTATCTTTGAGGTGTCAATTCCTTATGTCTATAATGATGATACTGTTACATGTGTTTTAACTATATTTGTGGGTCGTAGATCCTTCTAAAGGGAGGGGGAGAGAAGCATACATACAGAAGGAGAATATAGCAGTGCAAGGACGGGAGATGGGTGGGGAGTGCAACATGGAAAGGGATAGCAGGTAAATAATTGTTGCCTAAGCCAGCCGGTTCAATAAATACTGACCAACATTTGGCCCATGTGCAAGGCAGCCGGTCGGAAACCGTTTGGCCGACTTCTGTCGGACGAAAAAAAAAAACAGAAGCCAAGCGGATCCCAATCAGCAGGCCATTCCCCTATCAGAACAAAAAAGAACAACAGGGGAGATCACTGTACTAACATCACATCATTAGTACGGCAGCTCCAACTGGAGCTGTCAGTTTTTTACATCAAACCCAGCGGGGTTGAAAAAAATGAATGGTGTATACCAGGCTTAGGGATGTACCGGAAACCTCCAGGAATGAGGACAGAGGTTGACCTGCACCTATTCACTTGTCTTTCTGGAGACAGAACAAAAACTTTGTTTAATGTGTTCTCAGGTGGCATGAGGCTTAATGAATGCAGGAGGTTGTACTGAGCAGTTTTTCCCAGTGCAAAGGATCCCAGAAGCTTGGGAGGTGCTAAGCAGGGGATCAAAAACGCCAGAAAATGAGACCCGGCTCATATGCAGACACCTATATGGGTATGTATTCAACTCCTGAGGGCAGTGTAACATTTACCCACTCAAGAGGTTATATAAAGGAAATATAAAAGTAATATTTCCCTATATTTGCCTGCCTTTTCTTCTGTTTCACCTTAGGTAAAAAAGAAAAATATTGTTTTCTTAGCAGATATAAGTAATCATATCATGATGTGTCATATTCCTGCATCCTGATACAACTGATTACTGGACATTGCATATTGCATAGAATGTTCTATATATCTAAGCAGAAAGATGGAGAATAGAACGTGAGCACAAAAAAAGAAAATCAATGGTTTTATATGTGTTACTTTAACAATCTGAGAATTGTTTTTTCCTCTCTATCCCCCTTGAAACTGTAATAATATGAACTGCTCTGCTTTTTGTTGCCATGATTGATATTACTATCAAAACTGGTTAACCTATAGATATCTCCAGAGACTTTACTGGAGAAAAACAACAGCAAGAAATCTCTTTGACAAAATACACATGCATTGACCAAAACGCTTTAAAATGTATCCAAATGATGCTATTTTCTCAAGAGACATTTATGTCTGAATGGTACTTAGCAAGACTTACTTAAATTCCTGTAACGGATAACTAGGGATGGTTTACGGTGTAAAACCTGGACTAGAGTCTATTTAAAAAGCAGTATGCTGATCTCAAGTAATGTGCTATAAGGGCTGCATTCACACTTGTCCGCCTGTGTTCATGTACTTTTGTGTGTGTGTTAAAGTGATATTAAATGCAATCTTTTAGTAGCTGATTTAATCACTTACTTAATATGCAGCTTCCTTATCTTTATTCCTATCCCATGGTCCTCTTTGAACTGGTGTCATGAGCACTGCTCCAAGTTTCCTGTTTTAGGGTGGCTCCTTTCTCTTGCTGCATCCAATGGGTTCACCCTTGCATGCAGCTACTAGAGTTGTGTCTCCCTACACTCTGTCCATCAATAGAAACACACAGTCCCATAGCTTAAGATGACAAGGCACTCCCCTGCTCCACAAACAATATATATACCAATCGTGTAGCGCTAATCATAAATTGATTAAAAATACAAATAATAGTAATACGTGAAACATAAATTGACAAATATTGTGCATCAAAAACCGTGCATCAAACAAAAGTCCAGTAGGAATTGTAAAGTTCAGATTATGAGTCCCAGGGTGGACAATGAACAAAAGGCTGGTGTTCAAAGCAGGGATTCCCAAAGGATGGTGAGGCAGGAAGAAGCACCCGTGAGGAATAGTACAAAATGGCTGCTTACCGCAAAGCGTGGGCCCCCAAATTAATGGACAGGCCACAAATGCTTTATATGCAGATCTGTGTTCTGATCAATTCCTCCAGGCATTCAGGGGTTAAATTCGCAGTCTCACAGGCAACTCCAACAATGCATAGACCCATATGTGTGGGAAAGGAGAGTAAGAAGGCACATAGCGTGATCCAGTTATGATAAAAAGGAAGCATTTATTAAGGTTACACTTACATAGGTAAAAACAATCCAGGCAAAATGTCTTAAAAGCCGCGACTTCCCGCGAATAGTAGATACAGCCGGCGTTCGGGGGGCGTGGTCACGTAGCGTCCGGTACCGCCCTACCGGTTTCGTCACATATGACGATCACCATTTATGTTACTTGTTTCACGTATTACTATCATTTGTATTTTTCATCAATTTATGATTAGCGCTACACGATTGGTATATATATTGTTTTTGGATTTCTATAGATCCAGTGTCTAGCAGCTTTTACACTATCACAATTTTTTGGATGTTTTTTCACATTTAGCGCAGGTATTTCTTGATTTTTACTCCCCTGATCCACATTCCCCCCATCCTTCTCCAAGCTAACAGACTGACTTCAAACTGCACTGTTCATTGCTCTTTAATGTGATAATCAGAAATTCAGCAAGCAACACTAAGAGAGCAGGAACTAGCAGCAGTGAAAGCAGTAAAGTTGTAACTCATTTTAACAAATAGTAATGTGTTTAACGAAACATGAGGTATATGCAGTGGGTAAATGCTGATGCAGAAGCAACTGGTGTATACACAAGTACAACTGCATACAGCCATTCACCTGTTTTGATGGCTGTATTCAGCATATACTGGTTCCCAGGCATGCAAAAATGCTAAATATTTTGTACTTGAGGACTGTGTAAGTGTGTATATGAGGCTTTACAGTTTATCACAAACGAATTACCAAAAACTTAAATAAGCTTTACCACGATAATGTAATTTCAATATTTTTTAAAATTGTGATCCTGCCATTAAAGTCCTTGCTGAGGGTCATAACCTAGAGGGTCATAGTCCTTCCTAGAGGGTCATAACTTTTTGTCCCTCTATTCTAGTTGTGGTCATGCATTGTCACCAAAGGGGTGGGGGGGGGGGGGGGAGATGCAGCGTGGCACAGCGGCAGTAAACACAGAGTCTACTTGTAGAGAACAGAACTTGCTGAATCCAGTAATTCACAGCAACCCGGAGGGAAGACACCCCTCTGGGAACGCTCACAGAATATAACAACGATGTGCAGCAGAGCAGGTCTTAGATGTAAGTACAGCATTTGTCTTGAGGGCAAAATGTGGACTGGCCAGTCCATACCCACATCGGCAGTTTTCTAGAAAAGATAACGCGTTCCTATTCTTTCCTTACCCATCTGGAACCTGTAACTGCTGCTATTCACTGTCCCTGTCAGACAGGGGACCTGTCACTACCTTATCCACATGCAAAATGCATGCCAAGCCTGGAAGCCAGGGTGTTAAATAAGCTATGCCTGACCCAAGATGGCTGCTAGAATTACATGGGGCCAATCTGATAGCTTCCCCAGAGACCCAGGAAACCAAAGAGGAACCATGTTCCTCTTGACTTTCTTATCCCCCTGCAATGCCGCTGTGGTAGAACAACCTCTGCAGTGGAGAATGAAGACTGCACCTGCCTACAGGCTTCCAGTAGACCCCAGGTTGCCATTTCAGCACACAATATACAAACATGCTTTACTATTGTCACCATCAGGAACTCTGCTTTGAGAAATGTCCTTCAGGCATCATTGCAGTACATGCATGTAGACAGAAAGTTGTCGCAAAAAGGGTGTAGGAGATGAACAGAACTGAAAGGAATCAAATGAGGGGGAAAAAAGGTGAAAACAAGTATTTTATTTTAAAAAATGGCAATTGTTTATGATGCACTGTGCTTTATGAAGCTAGTGGTCATTGAGTTAGGGTGTACATCTACATCAAAGTAGAACTGAACCCACCCATCTAACAAAGACAGTGCCATCTTCTATTTAGATCTGCAGTTACATAGTTACATAGCTACATAGGTTGAAAAAAGACACCAGTCCATCCAGTTCAACCTATGATGTGTGTGTGTTTATGTGTTTATGTCAATAGTATATTGTATACCCCTGTATTTTGTGGTCATTAAGGTGCCCATCTAATAGTTTTTTTTAAACTATTGATGCTCCCTGCTGATACCACTGCTGTATCAAATGCCTTTACAAAATCTAGATACACCACATCTACAGGCCTTCCTTTATCTAGATGGCAGCTCACATTGTAGAAGGTTAATAGATTAGTCTGGTAAGAACAATTCTTCATGAATCCATGCTGATTACTACTAATGATACTATTTTCATTACTTAAATCTTGTATATAGTCCCTTATCATCCCCTCCAATAGCTTGCAGACTATTGATGTTAGGCTAGCCGGCCTGTAGTTCCCAGGGATATATTTCAGCCCTTATTTAAATATTGGTGCCACGTTGGCTTTTTTCCAATCAGCTGGTACCATTCCCGTCAGTAGACTGTCCATAAAAATTAGGGACAATGGTCTGGCTATCATCTGGCTGAGTTCCTTAAAGCGGAGTTCCGGCCTCAGGGGTCAAATTTAGATAAAAATACCCCCGGGACAGTCAGGGCTAGTACATTCCACAATGGATAGCCTCTGAACTGTGCCGCGTCACACTTACCTGTAAGAAGAAATACTTACCTTGAAAAGTTCTTCTCCAATGCTGCCAACTCAGGTGTGGGCAGCTGAAGCCAGCGCGTCCTCTTCTGCGGCCTCTTCGGTGACGTCGGAGTCCCACAATGCACTGCACCGGGCCCGCTCGTCACTTCCGGTGCAGGCGCGGCATTCCCTGCTAAACAGCTTCTGGGCATGCCCAGAAGCTGTGCATGGATGCCGCACTTGCCCCGGAAGTGACGAGCGGGCCCGGTGCAGGCGCATTGACTCATGGGAGCGATGACGTTCGCCCCCCCAGGAGTCAACGCAAGCAGGAAGTGACGGCGCGGGCCGCGGCCGCAGAGGGAGGAAGTGGAAGGAAGGTGAGTATATTTTCTTCAATATCAAGGTAAGTGACCAAAAAAAAAATGGGAGCATGCATACATTGGTTTTGACATTTTACAGAGAGGCATGCCTTAAGTATAGCATACACATGCACTAGAGGCAGAATGTAAGTGATAACACTGCAATAAACAACTTTGTTTAATTATTCATTTATAACGTTTCTTAAACATTTCTAACCTAACTTTCTTTTGGGAAACAGTTTAATTGGTGGCTTTAGTTCTGCTTCAAGTTTTAGGGTCAGTTTAAGTAGGTTCGGTCCGATACGAGAACACTTTGAAGCTAGCCATATACAGTAGATGCATGTTTATGCGAAGACATTCATGTAACAAAGGTGCTATGGTACCTAAGCTAGCCATACACACTGGGCTGAACAACAGAAATCCATTGATGTCCCCAGCCATGATAAGGAGCATGAATGGAGGAATCTCCCACTCCCAGCATTTGCATTCCGACAGCTGGCACCCACAACTGTCTGAATACCCAAACAGTGACTACATCTGATAAGACTCAGTCACTGTTTAGTCATCTTTTTTTCATCAAGCTGCTTCAATTACTTTATCAAAGTTTGTTGATCTAGATGGTGTCAGTAAGGTCACCCACTGCTCTAATTTTGACCAGCTTTAGATCTTCCATCTCACAAGTTTGGCTAATAATGGTTATAACTTATTTTCTCTTTTACATATTATAGTCAAGTGGAGTGGCTTATATCACATGGGCCTGTTCAGAAGCCAAAACCTTCCTATCACTGCCTTAAAGCGGAGTTCCGGCCTCAAAAACAACTTTGGCCCATTCACTTGTTGAAAGTCACCTAAAAAAGAATTTGATAATCCTGATTTTTTTTTCATTTACTTACCTTGTTTTTGAAGAAAATATACTTACGTTCCTTCCACTTCCTCCCTCTGCGGCCCGCGCCATCTCTTCCTGCTTGCATTGACTCCTGGGAGCTGGATGTCATCGCTCCCAGGAGTCAATGCGCCTGCACCAGCCCCGCTCGTCACTTCTGGTGCAGGCGCATCATTCCCTGCTTAAAAGCTTCTGGGCATGCCGGAAGTGATGAGCGAGCCGGTGCACGGCATTCTGGGACGCCCTGGCTTCAGCTGCCCACACCTGAGATGGCAGCGCTGGACAAGTAATTTTCAAGGTAAGTATTTCTTCTAAAAGGTAAGTGAAACAGGGGACACTTCAGAGGCTATCATTGCTGCAATGCACTAGCCCTGAGTGTCCCGGGGGTATTTTTATCTAAAAAAAATTATTGAGGCCGGAACTCCGCTTTAACAGAGTAGTGTAGAAAGGGCAACTGCACATGCCGGTAGGCGTTTTGGCCAGGGTGCAACCCATAAAATAAAAAGTACGTAGAATATGTAGCAGGCAGTAGGTAACAGGACTTACAGCAGGAGGAATTTCCCAACATAGTTTAATCAATGTTAATGTTTCAGCGGGGCGCAGCCCGCCTTTCTCAATGCCCTAATGATGAAGAGCACTAATGCGCTCATTAATTCTGAGGATGTGGGTCTTGCCCTTGTAATGTGTCAGCACTATGTACTATTGAGGCAGAGACAGGAGGCTTCTGAATGGGTCTTGTAGCTGGTATTCTGGATCTGTAGATTTACCAGTTGGAGAGAGCTGCAAGGTCGAGGAAATGATCAACTTTTTTAAAAGTCCCATATAGAAACATATTTACAGAATAAGTGGAATTGTATCCTTACAGCATTTGAGTGCTGGCAGTTTTTTTTTTTTCTTTTTCGCAATGCTACATGGTTGTTGGTTGAAGAAGACAAACTGCTAATCCCATATCAGAGCAGAAGGACATTTAAGGCAATCCATAATGTCAATCAGCCTGGTATTAGTATAAATACAGCAGTTGACTGTGCAAATACAGATACCATCCTTGCTCAAGTTTTCCCATTTTAAAGACGACTAAGAAAACAGGTATAGTAGTATACTGACAAAAAGAGCACTTTAAAAAGTGCCTCTCGGGGGATCAGGAAGGAATTTTTGCCCCTGCTGTAGCAAATTGGATCATGCTTTGCTGGGGTTTTTTTTCGCCTTCCTCCGGATCAACAGCGGGTATAGGATTGTGTATATGGGATTGTATGGCTGTGTTTTCTTTACTGTTTTTTGTTTTTTATTGATTGAGCCAGATGGGCTTGTGTCTTTTTTCAACCTGACTAACTATGTAACTATGTAACAATAATATTGGCTTGCATGGTAATGGATGTTTGCAGTGATCACAGTTTCTCCTTATTCTCCAAGCTAAGTAAATCAAGGTAGGTTGGTTACAGGCACAAATCCCAGGTACAGTACTGGTTTGGTTGCCAAAAGCAGCTGCTACTGCATTGTATAGCTCCCAGCAAGAAGATTGACAGGCATTTATAGTATTTATTTTATGTATTTATTTCATACAGGTACTTATATAGCATTGTCAATTTATGCAGCGCTTTACATATATATTGTACATTCACATCAGTCCCTGCCCTCAGGCTGCTTACAATCTAAGGTCCCTAACTCACATCCATACATACTAGGGCCAATGTAGACAGGATCCATCCAATTAACCTACCAGCATGTCTTTGGAGTGTGGGAGGAAACTGGAGTACCCGGAGCAAACTCACCCAGACATAGAGAGAACATGCATACTCCAGGCAGGTATTGTCGCGGATGGCTATAAACAAACATTAACCCTTACCAGATCAGACCTGCATCTCCCTGCCATTCTGGTTATCCAGATGCATTCATTACATTTCTAAACAAAAGCTTTTGCTGATATATACATTTTTTTTTTAAATGACATACATTATTGACAAATGTGTTTAATGCATTTTTTTACTTTAGGATTTGTAATGAATAAACTCAGCAGCCATTGACCAATGATTGTAAATACCTGTTGCCAACGTATCAAAATACATGTAACATGCACTTTGATGCTTTGACTATGGTCTCCCAACTCACTAAAATGCAGAACACAAGGACATGTGATATTTTTCAAAATGCACTACACTGCTGCACTGAGATTGAAATGGACATTATTTTTATTATATGGAATTCAACATATTATGTGTTTTAGCACCACCATGTAACACAAACATAAACACAAGCATAAAATGTGAGTAGTTAATTTGCCCTTTTTTGTTTTGGAGCACTTTAACTGATCAGCATAGCATAAAGCTGGTTTAAATTTTGGCTAATTCCAGTGAATAGGACTAACATCACCCGGTGTTCAGTTGAGAAATCAAAGGAGCTGTGTAGAATAAAATAAAAACAGTGGCTGTAGCATCATCTCCAGCACCGTTTTGGTATTCTGGAAGCAGAGGGTGCCAGCTGTCTAAATACAATAGATGGCAATTGGAGATTTGTCCATCCACACTGTTTAGCCCAGCAGACTGAAATCTTTATATGTATGGCTAGCTTTAGTAATCAATGTGAAAGTCAAAGAGAGTATCTGAACACATTGCTAACATTAAAAAGGGGTGTAAAGATCACAGCGTCCCTCTACATTTTAGACGGAAACACAATAGGGATCCGTCGGGGCTAAAATTTTGGGGTATAGACAAGATTGATGCCACTTGGAGAGGTTCGAACATGGTGAGGGAATTGTCCAAGAGGGAAACTTATTGGATATACCTCACCGATTGTTTATATCCCAAAGGTCTTAATGTAGAATTAGACGTGAACTGTTTTATTAGCAATTATTAATTTATCTTATGCGACTTGGTATGCTGCTATTGAGTATCCTTTTCCTATTACTTCCTATTCCGGTTCTATTTATATACAAATTTTTTACATATACATTTTATTTGGTCTTACTGATTTATATGAGGACTTTCTGCCTCCTCTACATTATACAGTATATGATATGTAATTTTAAAATTATAAAATTTTAATTGGTCAACAGTATAGTTGATTGTATTTTGTATTTTATCTATGTACTTTACTTTATTGATTCAGTACATGCTAAATTTGTGGGATCTCCATACATATTTGTCTGTTGAGATCTGCACTTGTTTGAGGCACTTTATAACTCTAGCCATAAGCCCAGGAGGCTAGCGCATGGAATAGTGTTCACTTTGTGGAAAAATATCCATAGTGGTTTATGATTATTGATAAATGTTTACATTTGTGAAAACAAGGGGAGATGACGGATGGTTTTGCGGCTATCAGGAGATCTCCATCATATATTGTTATTTATTTGACCATGTTGGGGTGTATGCCAGCATTTCTTCTCCTGTGTGGCAATGTATGTCTGCATAGGGGAAGTTAGTACCGATCATATTGTGAATAGTTTATATTCCAATTTTCTCTGCTTGTCAATGATCTCCTAGGAACCAGCACACTGTCCCGGTCGGTGAGTGTCATGCCCGGATGATTGACCAACCACTAAGGGTTAAGTGTTGCGGCGAGGAGGGAGATAAATAGCGGGGGTGATTTGCATGCTCACGCCCTCAGTTGAAGTCAGCCAATGACGAAACGCGTCAGAGCGTGAGCACGCTATCACCCCAACTACTACGTGCTGTCGGCGAGGCGGAGGCGGAAGTTCCTGAACGCTGACGAGAGCAACGGAGTGTCTGTAATACAGTGGAGCGGAGCGGAGTTAGGCGAGCGAGGCAGTCTGAGTGTCCGGGGAGTAGCGGCGGTGTCCCGATCCAGGATTCATCTCCGGGGACGGTTTGGCACTGGTGAGCTATTGGCCGCACAGCTTCTGGTCATCTCCACTCGTTTACATGCCAAATTTTTGTATTGAACATGTGAGTTTAATGTGAGGGGGATGGGGCTTGTTTTACAATAAAGAGTTTTAGAACTACTGCCCTATGAGCGTTTTCCCTTTATATATACACATGTGATGCCGCTCTGAGTATTCCAGTCATCTTTGAGCCATTCCCGAGTGAGATCCTTCTGGACACCTGCTAGTGTTAATTATCCGGTGGAGCGATCCGGGATTCATACTGTCATTGTAAAGGCTCATTGTTTGCAGGCATTTGGTGAGTGTTGACTGCCTAAGGGGTCACGCGGTGTGGTGGAAGTTTGTCATCCATATTTGCTTCACTTTATGGTGACGGGTCATCCCTTTGGATTTGTCAGATGGACTCTTACACAGACTGCTAGTACATCTTTCTCACCTGATTGTTGAATTTGCACATATTGTATATGTATGCATTTATTTTAAGCGCTGCTTATGTGGTACTTCCTTGTCTTAGACTTTGAGGCTATTCACATCCTTTTATCAATCTATATATATCAAGGCAGCTGCTAGATATTGCTAATTTACTGTATTCATACAGTTTAGCACGTCCACATCCTCCTACCAGCGCAGGGTGATAGAGATATTGGGCTTTGGTTTTATATTCTCTTTCTTTGGTTTTAATGTGAAAGTCAAGTATACTGGTTATATCTGGCCCATTCCATTTTCTTTTCAGGTAGGACCTGCCTATTTTACCAAAAGCCCAGCATAGAAGATCCTTGCCTGCCACCAATTTTTGGCCATTGTTCCAGTAAAACCCAAAAAAGTAACAGATAAACCATCACCTGGGAGCTCTTCTTTTACTGCTGTGGTGGACCCCATGGGATGTGCGCACAGGGGTTCTATTCCTGCATGGAATAGAGGCAGCATGGCTCTGTTTTTATAGTAAAAAAAAAATACATCTTTGTAATGCTTTCTTTTCTGTACACCCTGCAGAGCTGCAGGTATACCACCTATGCATGTGTTCCCTTCAAACCCAAGGACCTTAGATTGCACATGCACAGAATGTGTTTATTGAAACTACGAGCACGACTGTAATGTGTGTGTCTCAGCTGCGTATTGATTGTACAGAAAAGCTGTTTACTTGGAGGTTATACCGAAGCATACATGAGGGTGACCAGTTTCACAGCACTTAATCCTGTAACTTTAATTGAATAATTGATCAGATACCTCCAAATGACAGCCCACTGGCCGAGTCTTTTCTGTTGCCACAAGATTCTGGTTTGTTAAATTAGAAAAGCAATATACAAAGTGCACCAACACCAAGCAGATCTAAAAGTCATCTTCGGATGCAAATGCAGTAAACTGTAAAATGATTGGCTACTATGGATTACTTCACTTTAAACATCATAGTTGTTTTTTGGGCTCCTTTTTTCTTTTTTTTTTTTCCATATACATTTATTTAATAAGTAAGGCTTTTGTGTTGCTATAATCACAGGTAGAAATAGGTAAGTAAAAAAATCAAATGTTCAGTATTCCCAGAGAACAAGAAAATTAGAAAAGTAGTTACCCTAGAAAAGGTTCAAGATTAAACAAAAACAGCAATGGAAAAATATAGATCAGGTTCCTGGTCGTATAAGCAAATATATATATATATATATATATATATATATATATATATATATATATATATATATATATATATATATATATATATATATATATATGTTATAAAGTAACAACAAATGGGGCAGTAGCCTGTGATTTTGTTCTGGTAACACATCCAAAAGCTGTACTCATGCCATAGAAATCAATGATAAGATACATTTAAGAAAAGAGGAAAAAGGGAGAGAAAGAAAGAAAAAACAAAATGAAGGGAATGAAAAGGGAAACATAAGAAGGATATTGACAGAAACAGTAAGCAAGGAGCTGCAGATAAGCAGGTACTTACTGAGGTATTACTGTGTGGATTATGCTCATTATTTCATGGGTATATGTGTTCACTGCTGCGTAGGTTGCATTGCTTCATTAATGTTGCCCAGCAGGAGTGCTGCTGTTTGTTGGGCAAGGGTTAACATTGCTAGCCAGATTTTCCCAGGCTTTTCTAAAAGTTACTGCCCTCTGCTGGACAAAGCATATAAAAAGGGGAGTTGTATCTAGGTCAGGGCTCATGTTGGTTGCCCTTGTGTTTGTCCAGTCAGGGTTCCAAGGGATATGGACTTTTCTGATAAAATGGACTAATTGAGTTTCTCATCTGTCTAAGGTATGACCACCTCATGGAGCACAAGGGAGCATCAGTGACACACAAAAAGGGCACGTAGAAGAATTTGTACAGTAATGTGTATAGAAGATTTTGTTGAGAACTGTAATTTGTTAAATTACCTACTTCATTCAATAACTTTATTGTTAAGCCAATCTGCCTGGTCTGAAGTCATTAAAGGAGTGCATGCATGGCATGTCAAAGAACAGGGCTTGGAAAGAGGATGAAGAGAAGGCAGTGTGAACACATTACAAAGGTCCAACCTGCAGTGGAAGGAGAAGAGGCTGCTAGGGACAACCAGAGTAATGTTGGGTGCTTAAGCAGTTTTAGTGACATGGCATGGGTGATGGAAGGCCTTAGTAGAGAGAGGGTTTGCGAGCTTGGCCAGTGATCAATGCACCACATATAGAGACCAATATTGTGACACAGGGTATCCCAAGTACCTAGCCTGAGATGTCACAGAAGAAGAAAAGTGAGTGAGAGGCCTCTAGAATGAAAAAGCTTGGGAAAGAGATGATCTGTACCAGGGTCTAGAGAGTTAACCAAACACAGGGAGTAGAGTGAGCTCACTTCTAAGTCGGAGCACTGCCTTAACTATGATTTCATGTGTTTGCAGCCTCCGCCTGTAGATGCAGACATTAATGTGTTCTAGTGGCTCCCCTATTGGGCATGTTGTTCCCCGCCCACATGCAGGTAAACAGAAAGGAGGGATGGGACATCTTAGGCAGGGGCCACAAATCTTATCTATAGGTCCCAAACTTGTTCATAAGTAGAAAGTGTGGTTTTTTTTAAATTAGAAGTGTTTTTTCATTCAGTGACCTGCTAATAGAGCACTAAAAACTGCTAGGATTGAAAGGTCCACTCGATAAACATCAGGCCGTCTTTGGCCGTATTGCCCTTGAACCACATTTTTGGAAATAAATACTGGAGAGCAGGGGCATTTTATGCAATCAGTGGGCCTGTGTGCAAGATCATAAGCTGGCATGCTTAGTGCACTGGGTCAAAGAGCGGGCTTTGTTTTGATTGTGGCTGGGGTGTTGCTAGGTTTGTAAAAGACTGGGGGGTGTGTTTGGGAACCGTAACTGGAGTAGTAAAGTGGCGCGTGTAGCCCGCTATGGCGAATAGTGAGTGTGGTCAAATTGTGTTAATAGTAGGAGGGGCTTAAAGGGGCATGGTTAACGAAAACAAAAACTTTATTGTTCCCATAAAATATACTTACAGTGCTGTGTCACAAGCAAAAGTCTCACAGATATGTATAAACCTCAGCACAATTTCCCCATCCTCAGGCTTCACAGTCATCCCCTCATCCTCAGGCTTTTCATTTCCCCTTCCACAGTCTTCACAGTCTTCCCCCATCCTCAGGCTTCACAGCCTCCACCCTCAGTCTTCACAGCCCCCGTGACCGCAGGCTTCACAGTCTTCCCCCCTCCATCCTCTTGCTTCTCATTCCCCCCCCATCCTCAATCCTCACTGCCCCCCCCCCCTTTCTTAGGCTTCACAGTCTCTCCCCCATCCTCAGTCTTCTCAGTTCCCCTCCCATCCTCAGTCTTCACAATGCCCCCCCATCCTCAGTCCTCACAGACCCACCCCCCAGCCTCAGTTTTCACAGCCCCTCCCAGCTCATCTACACAGTTCCCCACTCCCCCTAAATTCACAGACCTCAAATCAGCATCTCAGATCTCTCTTCCCCAGAGAAGCAGTACCCTAGCTCCAGCAATAGGATCTGTGAGAATGGAGGCACACAGATCCTGTAATAGGAGCCAGAGCACAGCAGTGACAGGTGTGGCTACAGCACCTCAGAGTGGGTCAGAGCACAGTGGGCCCTATCCCCTCTCAGGGCCTGTGTGCACTGCACACTGTGCACCTATGAATCATACACCACTGAGGCAAGAGAAACTGCAGAGAGAAATGCTGCATGATGTAGAGGGGACAGGAGATCTATAACTGCACAGTCAAATATTATGCCCTGTCCTATCTTTTCTCCTCCCACCATTTCTTTCCAAAATGTAATGGAGGAAGGACAATACCCATGTGATCATATCTTTAACACCAACTTTTAGAGCAAAGTAACAGGTTCACTGATTATTCTACCCCAACTATTGCTGATCCGTACGTCTCTAAGGGGCCCTGTGCTCACTGCCTGGAGCTCGATTTGTATTTTCCATTGAACACCAGAATTGTCAGGATCACCACTGACGCCCCATGCTTTTTACAAATGAGAGCAGGTTCACGCTGAGCACATGTTACAGACATGAAGGGGTCTTGAGAAGCCGTGGAGAACATTATGCTGCCTGTAACATCATTCAGCATGACCGGTTTGGCGGTTGGTCAGTGATGGTCTGGGAGGCATATCCATGGAGGGACGCTCAGACCTCTATAGGCTAGAAAATTCCACCCTGACTGCCATTAGGTAGTCATTAGGTATCGGGATGAAATCCTTGGACCCATTGTCAGACCCTACGCTAGTGCAGTGGGTCCTGGGTTCCTCCTGGTGTACGACAATGCCACAATGCCACGAAAATGCCTCATGTGGGGAAAGTATGTGACCAGTTCCTTAAGGATGGAGGAATTGATACCTTCAATCTATAATCTAACAAAAGATACAACTTTCAGAATGTGACTTTGATATAAGGAGTTTGAAGGTTCATTGATAGGATTTATTTATCAAACATCTGTGCATAATTTGACAAGTAATGTTTTCTTGGCTCAAGCTGAAAAATAAAACTATATACTTTAGTTATACTTACAAAACCCCAAGAACAATATATTACTTAATATATGATTGCCACTCCCAAGTATGGCCTCATTCTCATGGCTGTATTACAACCGTAAAAAATTGTACTTATCATTAAGGTAAGGAATAAAAGCCCCTGCGTAAAAATCAGTAAATTGAAGGTCTTTTTAATATGTAATAATTTTGCATTATTGATCTGAAGGGAGTGCATGTTTACACACCTGTGTGAATGCCTTAGTCGAAAACAATGCAGCTGCATTCAGATACATAAATAATTAGATGCATTTGAATGGTGCCAAAAAATAAGCTAACTGAATAAGGAGCAATATAAAACAAACAAATAACCTACTAAAAATCCACAAGTCTTCTGCTTACTTCAGTAAAGTAAGTGCTGCTTAGTACATTGCTCACTAATTAATATAAGAAGATCACAAAGATTGCACATTGTCCTAGTAATGCACACTACCTTATCAAATAGACCTCACCTAAAATCCATAAATATTTGTATTAATGGATGTAGCACACTCCTAGAGCATATGGGTGGCCCTGTCTGCATATCAGGGGGGCCTGATCATTTAGTTAGGCTGTCACATGTTTCCAGGTGTGACCGGTTGAGCTTGGGGAGTCACCCCACTGTTGATGAGGGCTCTTATTGGACAGTGGAGGAAACCTAGCCAGTAGCACACCAGGGTTTATGGCTATCTCAGTGGGCGGAGTGCACCCTGACGTCCCTGAAGTCCCAGGCGTAGGGTGACGGCTGTCTCTCCTCCTGTCAGTGATAGTGAAGGTGTCCTGGGCGGTCGGCCTAGAGGACGAAGGTTGAGCTGAGCTACAGAGAGAGGGATCGAGAGTGCTGTGGACTGAGTGGAGCTGCTGGGCAGAAGTTTGGGGGAAAAACAGTGTCGTGAGTACTCAAAACCGCCCAGGGGTTTGCCTAGGAGAGGGGACCACTCCAGAAGGTCAGAGGGATCCAGGAGCCAGCTAACCTGTAGAGCAGGCTTAGAGAAAGGGGGTGCCAGTGTCTAAGCCCTGAAGATAAGTGAGAGAAAGAGGGTGCTGGTGTGGGCCCTGAAGTGTTTAGCAGCGCTGCAGTAGTACAAGTAGCTACCTTAGCAAGGAGTGCTTAAGGGAGCTCAAGAGGACTTTTTTATGCAAGGAAAGCAGTCCATAGTTAGTTTGGAGTTAACAGGCAGCAAGGCAGCAAGCCAACGTTAACCAGCGTCAACCGGCGTTGACCGGCATTTAGCCAGCGCCAAACGGCATTTTCAATTGTCCCCAGCAAATTGTGGATAGTTGAGCTAAAGGAGTATCCCACTCATTCCTTTCTCCCATCCAAGTTCTCAAATAAATCAAAAAACCCAAAGATACTGGACTGGTCATTGTCTCAGTGCTCACAATTGGAGAAACATGCACAAAGGTACTTTTGTTGCACTCAGTGACCCGGGGGACCCATATCCAGCAAAACGGCTGGGAATCCTGATACATATTATCTATGCATTTTGACCTAACTTGAAAAAAATTACCATTGTGTTCATTATTGTTTTAGGTTACCATTATTACAACAAGCTGGTTTATGTAAAGGTATCCTATTATTCATGGATAAATACATTACATTCACTGTACTGGAACTGAAGATACTTTAAAGTCCAACTCCAGTATAGGCTGTCATTCCTCAGCTAACACCCCCCCCCCCCAGGGGAACACCCCATATATAGGTACACATCCCCTTGTTTTTTCAGATGCCCTCTGCCCAGTCACATGCTGTGTGGGGTTCTTTTTATATAAGTGCACAGGGGGGGGCAAAAACTCAACATGGGTTTCAGTACTGACATTCAGCCTGAAACAATGCATGCAATGGGCACTGAAACCAAAACGCTAGGTTTGATAGTAGTACAGCCTTTTGGGATTATCTTATGCAGTTCTTAAATTTGGTTTTATGTAATACAGTTTAATTAAAAAAAACAGATAAGGCTGCCTATAATGGGAGCAACAGTTCATAGGACCCCAGAGAGTTTGTTTGTTTTTGTTACATTGAATCTTAAGGGACAACCTTTCGGTGAAGCCCCCTCCCATCAGTGCACCCAGCATCAGTAAATACCTAAATACACTCCAGAATTCTGTGTGGCCTTGTCCATCTGTATAGCCTTTCATTGTAAATAGTGCTGGCTAGGCTGTGCATATACTGCACATGCTCCCTCCATATCATTCCTATGGATGGCACTTTTCTCATGATGGTACTCCTGCTGAAGGTGCCGCAGACAGCATATCAACAGACTGAGCAGCTCCCAGTCAACTGCTATATGAAAATATCATACATGAATATAGTACTTATGGGTACTTGATTTGAATAAAGAAAGGCAGCACACATTAGCTCTACTCCTTTATCAATCAGTAAATAGAAGCACTTTTTACTCTACTACTCTGGCTTTGTGAGGCATTTGTTGGACATATGTACACTTTAAAGGACACCTTCACCTTGGTGGAAATTGTGTTTTAATTAATTCCTTCATTCCAAGAGTGCAGCCCTCCTGGTAACATGCTTACCTTCAGCCTAGATCTAGCGATGATTGCTGTGCCATCCTACCTGACACTGCAGAGAAGGCTACAAAAACATTTGCAAATGCTATCTTCTTCTGTTGCACTTAGTTTACACATATCAGTCAGCCTTGGAGAAGGGGATGAAAATTCTTTAAACATGCTTGTGGGTAAGTGCAGCATGGTGCGGCGACAGTAATGACAAAGAGCCTGGTTGCAGATAACTCAAAACCACAGAGAATGTCCAATTACAAACAACCCCAGCAGGAAAATGCTACCTCGGGTAAACACTCATGGTTCTGTTCAATGCAGAGATGAAGTGGGTGAAGATGCACCAACAGTGTCTGTCTTGAGGGGGCAGAATGCAATCTGGCCAGTCGGGTCCCAATGGGGAGGCTTCCATGCAGAAATGCCTGTCCCTAGCCTGCCCCTACTCGTTAGGAACCATTCCCTGCAACTAATCACTTTCCCTGACAAACTGATGCTTTGCTTATTCCCTATTCTGACCACTTGGAAAATGCGTGCCAAACCCAGGGACCAGGATCTTAAATGGACTCTGCTACACCCAAGATACCTGCAAGAGTCACATGAGCGGCCAGCATCCAATCTGATCACTGCCCCAGTGACTCAGGAAGCCATGGAGGTACCATGCTCATCATGACTACCTCTGACTCTGCATTGCTGCTGCAGTTGAGCACCACCTGCAGTGAAGACAGCAGGCTGCATCTGTCAACGTAAGGTCTTTAACAAAATATCCTACATGAAAACACTGGTAAATTGTATTTTTTTTTTTTTTCCTTTTGGCTATGCATTCTTCTCTTCTAAATAGAGCAGCACACTCATAATTGGGTATTCCTTCTCATTAAAATATGAGGAACCAATTACCTGGATCTTATGATATTGTAGCCTGTCCCTTCATAGCATCTAGCATCCAAGCATCAGTTTAAATCAAGGATACTTGCAAAGTCATTCCTGTTTCTTATTTTCTATGATGTCAGCAAGCATACGGAAACACAGTGGGAAATAACTCAAGTAAGTTACCATCAAAACGAGGTATCCATCTAGTACACATTAGACTATAGCTGATGTATCAAGAGATGAACGGAGCCATGGTGTGCATACAGTAGTTTTAAGCTACTAGTTTGGTTATTGTGCATGGAGAAAACTTTAGTAAAGGCTATTTTCAGATTCTTCAGTCGAGTGTGCAGCCATCCAGATTTTTTTTTAGCATGATGAAATCTAACCATTATGAGAGAGGGGTTGATTTACTAAAACCGGAGAGTTCAAAATCCCCCTGTTTTGTACATGTCCAATTATTGTCATGCCCATCCTGAGTGCTTTTTTAAATGGCATTTTCTTCCTTTATTAGTAAATAACTTTTTGTTTTTTTTTTTCTGTAGCACTTCCGGATGCGGTTGCCTGGGCGATTTAGTCACTAGGTGTCATCTATCCCAGGAGTCCAAGCAAATGACCTTGTGTCTAAATCTTGTGTTATTTCCTGGTTTCCCTGATTTCCTTCCAAACTGTCCTTTGATTGATAGGTTGCTATAGCAACGGGCAGGAACTTCCACTGACACTGCCATTGCTTTGGCAACCTTTTAGGAAGAGAGAGCACCACGCAGTGGCATCACTGAGCAGGTGCGAGATCAGGAGGTGCATGCTGGATAGCCAGCTGCACCCAATCCTGGAAATCTATCGAAAACCTAACTTATAAATTTTCCTCCCCCCACGTGCCTGATCTCTCTATCAAAATCGATGGAAAAACTATCAGCCCATCCCCTCATGCCAAGGTCCTAGGTGTAGTCCTGGGCTCTGAACTCTCCTTTAGGCCCCACATCCAATCAGTGTCCAAATGTTGCCGCCTCAACCTCTGGAACATCTCCAAAATATACCCCTTCCTAACCAATGATGCAACAAAGCTCTTAATTCACTCCCTGGTCATCTCTCTCCTTGACTACTGCAACTCCCTTCTCATTCTCTTATCTTTGCAAAGGCTTTCCCCCCTTCAGTCCATTATGAATGCTGCCGCCAGACTCATTCACCTTACCAATCGCTCTGTGTCTGCTACTCCTCTCTGTCAATCCCTCCATTAGCTTCCACTCATCCAACAAATTAAATTCAAAATACTAACAACAACTTGAAACCAATTACAGAATATATGGAAGACCGAGGCTCCTTAAGAACCAATTTAATGAACTAGGCTGCAAGTTGAAGGGAAGGACCTCCAAGATGATATTCTCTGAAATATTGCCTGTGCCATGCGCAACACAGGAAAGACAGAGGGAGATTACAGAGCTGAATGCATGGCTAAAGACCTGGTATAAGAAGGAGGGATTTGGGTTTTTAGAGAACTGGGCTCACTTTTCATTGGGGTGCAACCTATATGCTAAAGATGGTTGCACCTAAATGGAAGGGGGTCTTATGTGCTAGGGGAGAGGTTTATGGGAGAGTTTTTAAATTAAGGTTTGATGGGGAAGGGTGAATTTGATTATAATGGGGCAGACAGGTCAGACAGGGGTCAGCCTCTATTGGTGGGTGGAATGGGGAAAGATGGGGGGAGAGTTATGGCAGAGGATAAGAAGGTTCCCATGTTACAAACAACTTTTGGAAATGGTACTATTTGTACCAAAATTAAAAATATGCAAAATAAGTGTGCAAAATGGGACAATAAATTAAAGTGTTTGTTCACCAATGCCAGAAGTCTGCCAAGCAAAATAGGTGAGTTGGAAGCTCTGGTGCACAGGGAGAACTATGATTTAATTGGTATTGCTGAACCTTGGCTTCATTCTGCACATGACTGGGCTATGAATATTCCTGGCTATGCTCTCTTTCGGAAAGACAGGGTGAAACGGATGGGTGGTGGTGTCTGTCTGTATGTGAGAAATGATCTCAAAGTGAGTGTGCTGAGTCTAAAGCAGTAGGAGCGAAAATGTACATGGGTGTGCGTAATACAAAGATTATCATTAGAGTTTGTTATAGACCTCCCAGTATTAATGAGGAGGTGGAGACTCAGCTCCTGGCACAGATAGAAAGGGCTGCAAGGGCTGGGACAGTGATAATAATGGGGGATTTTACCTACCCAGACATTGACTGGAGTAATGGCACTGCTGGAACAGTTAAAGGGCAAAAATGTATAAACCTATTACAAGACAATTTTATGGTACAGATTATTGAGGCTCCCACTAGAAATGATGCTCTCTTGGACCCAGTAATCTCAAACCATGCAGAGCCTATTAATAATATTCATATAAAAGAACATCCGGGTAGCAGTGACCATAATACGATTTTATTTAATGTTAGCTGTAAGCAAAAAATGCATACAGGAAATACAAAAATACTTAACTTTAAGAGAGCAAATTTTCCAAGTATGAGGGCTGCTCTCCAGGATTTAGACTGGGAGGGAATATTGGCATCGATAAGCACAGAAAAGAAATGGGAAATTTTCAAAAAGACTGTATGCAAACTCACTGCAAAGTATATTCCCATGGGCAATAAGTTTAAAAGGCTAAAAATGTCAAAGCCTTTAGGTTTCTAATTTTTAGGGACTCATTAAGGACTGGAATAGTACCACTGGATTGGCGTAGGGCCAATGTGGTGCCTATATTTAAAAAGGGATCAAAGTCTATGCCAAGTAACTATAGACCTGTTAGTTTAACTTTTATAGTCGGGAAGATATTGGAGAGTTTAACCACTTTACCACCGGAGGATTTTGCTGTCTTCCGTCCAGGCCACTTTTTGCGATTCGGCGCTGTGCGACTTCAACTGACAATTGCGCGGTCGTGCGACGCCGTACCCAAACGAAATTTACGTCCTTTTTTTCCCACAAACAGAGCTTTCTTTTGGTGGTATTTGATCACCTGTGCGATTTTTACTTTTTGCGCTATAAACAAAAAAAGAGCGTTTATTTTGAGAAAATAACAATATTTTTAACATTTTTTTTATATGAAATTCCCCCCAAAAAAGATGTAAAAACCAATTTTTTTTTAAATTTTTGGCCAATTTGTTTTCTGCTACCTATGTTTGGTAAAAAAAATCGCAATAAGCGTATTTTGATTGGTTTGCGCAAAAGTTATTGCGTTTACTAACTAAGGGAAAGATTTATGTCATTTTTGGTGTTTTTTTTTTTAACGCGTAATGGCGGCGATCTGCGATTTTTTTTGCGGTACTGCGACATTGCGGCGGACAGATCGGACCCTTGACTGACATTTTTGACACTTTTGGGGGTACCAGTGACATTACTGCAGTAATCAGTGCTATATATATGCACTGTTACTGTAAAAATGACACTGGCAGGGAAGGGGTTAATTTTATTGGAGAGGGAGGGGTTAATGTATGCCTGGTGCTTACTGACGTGTAGGGGGGGAGGTGACTGAGTGAGTCATGGACAGATCGGATGTCCAGCTATGCTGAACACTCCGATCTGTCACTCCCTGTCACTATGGAGATCCGCCCGCTTGTGTTTACACAGGCGGGCGGATCTCCACACTAGATTCCCGGCGATCGGGGCAGAGCAGCGGCGATCGCCGCTGCTCCTCCCCTGGCCCGACTCCCGCTGTGAATGAAAACAGCGGGAGCGAGCCTCCGGCGGCGCGCAAGCGCCGCCCAGAAGGGGGAGTGTCTGACGACGTAGTACTACGTCGTCAGACGATAACGAGCCACTCTGCCGCAGTAATATTACTGTGGGCGGTGGTAAAGCGGTTAATAAAAGACCACATAGATGAGTTCTTGCTGGAAAAAAATATTTTAAGCAACAGACAGCATGGATTCATGAAAGACAGAAGTTGTAAAACAAACCTGATTTCTTTTTATGAGGAGGTAAGTAAAACCTTGGACAGAGGGGTGGCTGTGGATGTAGTATACTTGGATTTTGCAAAAGCGTTTGACACAGTTCCCCACGCATGGCTAATGTGTAAGGAAAAGTCTACAGGCTTGGAAAGATCAGTTTGTAATTGGATAGAAAATTGCCTAAAAGATAGAATTCAGAGAATAGTGATTAATGATTCTTACTCTGAATGGTATAAGGTTATCAGTGGTGTTCCCCCAAGGTTCAGTGTTGAGACCCTTACTTTATAAATGATATCGGGTCTGGGATTGAAAGTACCATTTCAGTCTTTGCAGATGACACCAAGCTTTGCAGTGGAATAACCTCTTTACAGGATGTCTCCAACGTACTTTCAAGCTGACCTCAATGCACTGTTTCTTTGGTCAACTATGTGGCAAATGAGGTTTAATGTTTATAAATGTAAAGTTATGCACTTGGGGGCTAAGAAAATGCATGTAGCATACATACTGGGGGGGGGGGGGGGGTAGAACTGGGCGAAATTCATAGCGGAGAAGGATCTGGGTGTTCTGGTAGATGCTAAGCTTAATAATAGCATGCAATCCCAAGCTGCAGTTTCCAAAGCAAACAAAGCCCTTTCTTGTATTAACAGAGGCATGGACTCCAGAGAGAGATATCATTTTGCCCCTGTACAAATCATTAGTAAGACCTCATCTGGAATATACAGTTCAGTTTTGGGCACCAGGATCGCATGTCTCTGTGATTATATCACAAGCCACGCCCCCTGACAGTTATAATCACGCCCCTAGGGACACACTTAACCCCTTGATCAACAGTAAAGTTAACCCCTTCCCTGCCAGTGTAATTTTTACAGTAACAGTGCATATTTATAGCACTGATTACTTTAGTAATGTCACTGGTACTCCCAAAAGTGTCCAAAATGTCAGTCAGGGGTCCGATCTGTCCACCGCAATGTCACAGTCCTGCAAAAAAAATTGCAGATCGCCGCCATTACTAGTTAAAAAAAAAACAATAAAAATGACATAAATCTTTCCGTAGTTAGTAAACACAATAACTTTTGCGCAAACCAATCAAAATATGCTTATTGTGATTTTTTTTACCAAAAATATGTAGCAGAAAACAAATTGGCCTAAAATGTTAAAAAATTTTGATTCTTAAATTTTTTTTTGAGAATTTCATATAAAGAAATGTGAAAAATATTGTTATTTTTTTCAAAATTGTCGATTTTTTTTTGTTTATAGCGCAAAAAATAAAAATCACACAGGTGATCAAATACCACCAAAAGAAAGCTCTGTTTGTGGGGTAAAAAGGACGTCAATTTAGTTTGGGTACAGCTTCGCAAGACCGCGCAATTGTCCATTAAATTCAGGCAGTTCTGAATCGCAAAATAGGGCCTGGTATTTGAGCAGCCAAATCTTCCGGGGCTAAAGTGGTTAAAAAGGTTATCGGGGAACTGGAGAAAGTGCAGAGAAGGGCAACCAAACTGATAAGAGGCATGGAGGTGCTCAGCTATGAGAAAAGATTGGAGGAACTGAATGTATTCTCTCTTGAGAAGAGGAGATTAAGGGGGGATATGATCAACATTTATAAATACATAAAGGGTCCATATAGTGAACTTGGTGTTTAATTACTCACTTTAAGGTCAACACAGAGGACAAGGGGGCACTCTTTACGTCTAGAGGAAAACAGATTTCGTCTCCAAATACGGAAAGGTTTCTTCACCGCAAGAGCTGTGAAAATGTGGAATAGACTCCCTTCAGAGGTGGTTCTGGCTAGCTCACTAGATTGCTTTAAAAGGCCCCGTATTCTTTCCTTGGTGTACATAATATAAATGGGTACTAATATTTATAGGTAAAGTTGATCCAGGGAATATCCGATTGCCTCTCAGGGGATCAGGAAGGAATTATTTTCCCCTGCTGTAGCAAATTGGATCGCTGGGGTTTTTTCACCTTCCTCTGGATCAACCGCGGGTATAGGATTGTGTATATGGGATTGTATGGTTGGGTTTTCTTTACTGTTTTTTTTTTTTTTGTTTTTTATTAATTGAGCCAGATGGACTTGTGTCTTTTTTCAACCTGACTAACTATGTAACTATGTAACCTACAAAGCCACCCACAACTCGGCCCCCAGCTACATCACTAGCTTAGTCTCAAAATATCAACCAAATTGTTTTCTTTATTCCTCCCAAGACCTCCTGCTCTCTAGCTCCCTCGTCACCTCCTCCCATGTTCGCCCCCAGGACTTTTCCAGAGCCTCTTCCATCCTATGGAACTCCTTAACCCAATCTGTCTGATTATCTACTACTCTGTTAGCTTTTAGACAAACCCTAAAAACCCTCAGAGTAGTCTATCTAGCCCCCACCTGACAACTATAAATTAATTTTCTCCATCAGCTCATTTTCCACTGTTATTACCTTTTGTATCACTTGACCCTACTTTTTAGATTGTAAGCTTTAACGAGCAGGGCCATCTGATTCCTCCTGCATTGAATTGTTTTGTAACTGTGCTGTCTGCCTTCATGCTGTAAAGCGCTGCGCAAACTATTGGTGCTATATAAATCCTGTATAATAATAATAATAATAATATAAAATAATAACTAAGAGAAGAGGGCTTCAGATACCCACAGTAGAAATGGAACCTGTCTGCTTCCCAGATCTGGTCAGTGTGCCACTATTTAAACATAAACTAAAAGGAACAAATATATGACATTATCTAAATGTAGCAAAATTGTACAAAAGTGTACAAAATTACAGCGGAGTGTAACAAAAATGATTTTGGGGACTGGAACACAGCTTTAACTGAACAAGCTGAAGATAGAAGCTGCTTGGCTACCATGCACAGCTGCACCAGATTTTGTATTCTCTAGATTTAGTACAACCCCAGTGTCTCTCAATCCTTCGAAAACCCAACTTTTCAAGTCAAGCTTGCCCCCCATTCTCCTCACCTCCTGAACTTTGCTGTTGGTCCTAAATTGTGATGGTCGATATTATTGACAAACAGGGAGACGATGGATGCCAGAAAGGTAGGACCAAGCTAGGTTTTCACAAGAATAAATAGGAAGATAAAAGGAAATGGTCATAAGACCTCAAATGTAAAGATGCCACTAACCTTTGTCAGTTGTGGGGACTATTATCAAACATAACCAGAAACCTGTGTGTGGACCTTGAGTGAGATGTTTTAATAATCACCCAATATATTGATCCCTGCTTGATCTCTGCCAAAACTTTATTGCAATGTATCTTCTCTTGTTGCTCTCTGTTTACTCATATTAATCAGCCCTGAAGAAGGGGATGCAGATTCTTGAAACATGTTGGGTTTCCATAAGGTCTTTAATAAAATATCCTTGGGGAGAACCATGCTATGCTGTTTTTATTGTTTTTAGCGGAGTTGGACACAATGTCTACTTATCTGTCAGTTAAAGCGGAGTTCCGGCCTCGGGGGTGAAATTTTGATAAAAATACCCCAGGGACAGTCAGGGCTAGTACATTCCACAATGGATAGCCTCTGATCTGTCCCGGGTCGCACTTACCTTTTAGAAGAAATACTTACCTTGAAAATTTCTTCTCCAGCGCTGCCATCTCAGGTGTGGGCAGCTGAAGCCAGCGCGTCCTCTTCTGCGTCCTCTTCGGTGATGTCGGATTCCCAGAATGCCCTGCACCGGCCCCGCTCGTCACTTCCGGTGCAGGCGCAGCATCCCTGCACAGCTTCTGGGCATGCGCATTGACTCCTGGGAGCGAAGACGTTCAGCTCCCAGGAGCCATCGCAAGCCGGGAGTGATGGCGTGGGCCACGGCCACAGAGGGAGGAATTGGAAGGAAGGTGAGTATATTTTCTTCTATAACAAGGTAAGTGAACAAAAAGAAAATCGGGAGCATCCATTTCTTTTTCAGGTGACACTCAGCAAGCGGATGGCCCAAAATCAATTTTTTCGATTTTGAGGCCGGAACTCCGCTTTAAGTACTTGAATTGTGTAGTGTTAGGGAGACTAGGAGTTTTTTGTTTGTAATTGGAAATGGCACCTACCTTAGTATGACGCTGCAAATGTAATGCAGCCAGTTGCTACTAATTAAGCTAACTGAAAGTCCTCTGTCGCTCCCTGTATGAAGGGAAAAAACAGGGCTGCTATCCTTACAGTAGATAACACATTGAGAATTTATCAATAACCTGATCAAATGCAGAAGGAGAAATATAATTTAATAAACTTAAGCAAACTAGGAACGATATGGCTCAATTTATCTCCAAGTTTGCCAACTGTTTTTTGGCTCTTGTGTGCATTGAGAGCGACTTCACTCATAATGTGGACTTTGAGGACATCATAAAAGACGTTGCTTAAAAGACAAGTAAACGAAAGAATCTTTCTAAGGAAGTGCCAAGAAATTCTGGAATTGGTTGCATTTCATTTCTGTCTCACAGTATTCCTTTCTACCTCTTAAATGTTTATGTCCATGTAGACTCCAGGGTTTGTATATATTCAGAAATCTGACACAAGACATACCGTGGAGGAAAACTGGATACATGCAACAACAGATATTTAAAATCATACACAAGGACAAAAAAAAAAGATATATCATCTCCGATTGTATGTTAAATGGGTTAAATTAAATGTATTGTTAAAGGTGCAGGAACTGCAGCCAAAACACATATATGAGAGCTGCTTTATATGTCAATAATTTTACATTATGTTGATTCTTTCCTGAAATTCTCAAGTGTATCTATGCTTTCTGACTTTTGGTCAGAAAGAAACAAAGAGATGGAGTTATAGAATGTAGTCTCATAAAGTAAATTATGGATATCTATAACACTTCAACTGTGCTATGAATAACTTTGTAAATAAGGAAGTGTAACTTGTCAGTGTTGAAGCATACCAGGGCCTCATTTTATCACTTTGGTCCCACGTTGCCAATAGAGCCTGTGATATAACTAGGTAATAAACCTCTTTATGCTCTTGCTATATATTGTTATGTTATTTAACTTATGCAGTTTACAAGTAGTCCAGGTTGTAATTAGAACTGTCAATGCACACAAGAGTGTTAAACTTATACTACTGTTGAAAAAAAATATTGACAGCTCCCAGTAGCAAGTGCCCGATGAGAGTTATATATATATTTCTTTTCTCAGTAGAGACAAATTTAGAATTTTATATGCAATGCTACAAATTTCCAACACTGCAATTAGCCTTTCTGTCATGGCCGCCTGTCAAAATTTTGTCGCTGATTCACATGAACACTTTTAAAAGATTTGTTAAAAACAAGTGCATACAACAGGTTGTTTTTGTCCTATAGGTGTATAAGGTTTCATTTTGTTTATATCAGGTTAGAATATATGGAGTTCACACTGTGGGTATTTTTAATTAGCACATGTGTGAGGTCAGGTACTGATGTTGGAGAGAAGGGCTGGCTCACAGTCTCTGCTCTAATTTATTCCAAGGATGTTCTATCGGGTTGACAATCATATCACAAACTCACTCACCCAAGTCTTTATGGACCTTGTTTGTGCACTGGTAAGCACAGGAAGAGGCCATCCCCAAACTGTTCCCACAAAGTTGGGAGCTATAAATTGTCCAAAATGTCTTGGTATTTTGAAGCCTTAAAGCGGAGTTCCGGCCTCGGAAACGTTTTTTAGATAAAAATAACCCCGGGACAGTCAGGGTTAGTGCATTTCATAATGGATAGCCTCTGAACTGTCCCAGGTTGCACTTACCTTTTAGAAGAAATACTTACCTTGAAAATGTGTTGTCCAGCCCTGCCATCTCAGGTGTGGGCAGCTGAAGCCAGAGCGTCCTCTTTGGTGTCCTCTTCCGTGTCCTCTTCCGTGTCCTCTTTGGTCCCAGAATGCCCTGCACTTGCCTTCCTCGTAACTTCCGGGGCAGGCGCGTCATCACTGCACAGCTTCTAGGCATGCCCAGAAGCTGTTTAGCAGGGAATGATGCGCCTGCACCAGAACTGACGAGCGGGGCCGGTGAGGGCGCTTTGATTCCTGGGAGTGATGACGTTCAGCTCCCAGGAGTCAATGCAAGCAGGAAGAGACGGCGTGGGTGCCGCAGAGGGAGGAAGTGGAAGAAAGGTAAGTATATTTTCTTCAATAACAAGGTAAGTAAACCAAAAAAAAAAAAAATCTGGACTATCTGCTTCTTTTTCAGGTTATTGTCAGCAAGCGGATGGCCCAAAGTGGTTTTTGAGGCTAGAACTCCGTTTTAAGAATTCCCTTCACTGGAACTAAGGGGCCAAGCCCAACCCCTGAAAAACAACCCCACACTATAATCCTCCCTCCACCAAATGATTTGGACCAGTGCACAAAACAAGGTCCATAAAGACATGGATGAGCAAGTTTAAAGTGGAGGAACTTGACTGGCCTACACAGAGTCTTAATCTCAACCCGATAGAACACTTTTGGGATTAATTAGAGTGGAGACTGCAAGCCAAGACGCAATCATTTTGGTAATATAGTGTATGTAGAGATATGGACTACTTAACCAAAATGGAAATTTCAACTTTTCAAGCCAAGCTTGTCCCCCCATTCTTCTTACCTCCTGAACTTTGCTGTTGGTCCTTAATTGTGATGGTCGATATTATTGACCAACAGGGAGACTGTGAATGCCAGAAAGGTAGGACCAAGCTAGGTTTTCACAGAAATAAGCAGGAAGATAAAATAATTAAAATAAACTTGTCATAAGACACTTCAGTAATCCCTCAAATTTGAAGAGGCCAATAACCTTTGCCAGTTTTGAGGATTCTCATCAGACGAAACCAGAAACCTGTGTGGGGACCTTGGGTAAGAGCTTTTAATAATCACCCAATATATTCGTCCCTGCCTAATCTCTGCTAAAACTTTATTGCCATTTATCTTCTCTTGTTGCTCACTGTTTACACATATCAGTCAGCCCTGAAGAAGGGGGTGCAGATTCTTGAAACATGTTGGGTTTTCATAAGGTCTTTATTAAAATATTCTACATGAATAGACTGATGATTTTGGAATTTTTATTTTTATTTTGGCTATGAGTTCTGCCTTTTAAATATACTCATAATTCTGTATTCCTTCTCATCAACACATGAGGAGCCTATTACCTGGATCTTCAGATAATGTATCCTTCCTTTTCAAAGATTCTTTTTTTTTTTAAATTGCTGACATTGTTATACTTTAGAGCACTGCAGAACATGCTGTTGTTTGTAGCATCATAGCATCAGTCTAAATCAAGGATACTGGCAAAGTCATTGTTTTCTTATTTTTTATGATGTCAGCAAGCATACGAATACACAGTGGGAAATAACTCAAGCAAGTTACCAACAAAACTAGTTATCCATCTAGTTAAAATTAGACTACAGCTGATGTTGCAAAAAAAAACATGCTATAGTGTTGGGAGTCTTTGGACCCCTGTGTCTATTACCTTGTGGAGCCATCTGTGACAGTTTGCAGTTATCTGTGACAATTCTTACTGTTGCCTTTAAGGCAGTTTTTTCTATCTAGAAACATGCTTGCCTAAGAAATGGTCAGGGGCACGTTTTACATTGGTGCAGTGCAGCAGTAAAATATAAATCAAGCTGTGATCTCATGGTAGATTAATGAGATCATTGCTCCAGTTTTTTAAACTTTCTTCCCCATAGACTGAAATTGTCTTACAGTACATACATTTTTTTTCTCTGAGCAACAGTATGAAAAGAGAGAGTATAGAATCAAAATACCACAACAGAGCACCGGAAGTGACGGCGCGGGCTGCGGTCGCCGAGGGAGGAAGTAGAAGAAAGGTGAGTATATTTTTCTACAATAACAAGGTAAGTAAAAAAAAAAATCGTAACTATCCATTTCTTTTTCAGGTGGCAAATAGGAAGCGGATGGCCATAAAATCGATTATGTCGATTTTGTGGCCGGAACTCCGCTTTAACAGGGAGACAGCCAGGTAAATATAGGAGCTGTCTGCTTAACACAGAGCTGTGATTGTTAGATAATACCTGCCTAGTGTGCTCTGATGCTGCTAATTCTGGCTTGAGGTTTTACACTGATCCAATAGTAATACAGTGTATTGGACAAAGGGAGGAAACCATGCAGATGAGAGCAGGGGATATCTGTACAGCCCTGGCCAATAGGCATGGGATGTACCCCATTGCATGCTGGGTGACTGTTCTTATATCTGAGGTGCACATGTGGCACCTGGTATTTGGGTGGAGAGCGGAGTCCAGGTGGTGAGGGGGCTGCGGCCCCTTCCGCAGCGCAGGCTGCAATACCGCATCATATAGTCTACCTGGCCAGAAACAGAGAGGCTGAAACCTGGGGACTCTTTTGAGGGCTGACTGAGGGAAGATGTACATGGACCCTGTAACGCCGAGTGCTCCGGTTCCCGCGGCTTCCCCGGAGCACTCGAGGCGTCCTCTGGGCAGCAGCACTCCGGTCTTCCTCCCTGACCGTGAGCGCTGCTCCCCGGCATTTCCTCCAACTTACCCGCCGGGTCCCGCCACCTCTTCCTCCCGGCGCATGCCGGGCTCCTTCCTGTTCTCCTCCCGGCGTGCGCGGCCCCGCTCCATTGAAAGCATTGCATTGAAATTTAAAGGGCCAGTGCACCACTAGTTGGTGCCTGGTCCAATCAGTCCAAACCACATAAAAACCCACTTCCCTTTCCTGTCCTCGCCGGATCTTGTTGCCATTGTGCCTTGAGAAAGCGTTTGGTGTGTTTCCCTGCTTGTGTATTGACCTTCTGCCGTTGCCCCTGACTACGAACCATTGCCGCCTGCCTTGACCTTCTGCTTCGTCTGACCCTGCCTTTGCCTTATCCTTCTGTACCACGCCTGAATCAGCTGTCCGTGAGGTTGAGTCGTTACCGGAGGATACGACCTGGTTGCTACCGCCGCAGCAAGTCCATCCCGCCTTGCGGCGGGCTCTGGTGAAAACCGGTAGTAACTTAGAACCGGTCCTCTGGTACGGTCCACGCCATTCCCTCACTGACACAGAGGATCCACTCCTAGTGTCTTCTTTGACCGCCAGTCCGGACCCTGACAGACCCATTCTGGTTACACGGAAGAAGGTGACCTGGGGACAGGGTCTTGTGAGTACAGACTTCCCACAGGGATCCTAGAGACTGTTGCTGTTATAATCCCCCTCTCGGTGCTTGAAAGTCAGTGGGCTGGGTATAAGCTAATGGGGATACTGGCTAGTGTCCTGAAGATACAGAGTTCACTGAGTCTGCTGCTAACACAGGCAAAGGATTTGTTTCTTCCCATACGAGAGCTGTATGGTTCAACAGAAGATCTGCTATTCAGTTCCACTAAGTGAGGCCAAGTGAGAGTTGTCCTCACCTGTACAAAGTTGAATTTGGAGTATCCCACTAAACCCTTCTCCTATCCAAGTTCTCCAAATAAAACACCAAAAACAAATTCCCCAGACTGGGGCAGTGCTACTCTTCTATCGTCCAATCATGTGCAAGCAAAAAATGCTGTTTTTGTATCTTCCTTGCACTTGGGTACTGTTTGCAAAGTGAAGCCTTACCTCAATTACTAAGTTTTGGAGCAACTACACTTGTGGAGGGAAACTGCACTTTGCAAAGTGCAGTCTATTTGCCTTTAGTAAATCAACTCCATAGTGTACATACAAGTTTATTCAAATGAAAGGTCAGATATAAACTGTGTATAAAGCCAGTGCTTATGAAGAAGGCAGTATTAAGCCCCCAAAATGCATTTTCTTTATGCACTGTTTCCATCTAATATTTCATTGGAATAAACTGGACTGTAACATCACAGTGTGATGCTTGAATCCTGCACCCAATCATTAAGGTCATAGCCCATGGTGGCCCCTGAAAGCCCCTTGGTTTATGGAAGCTGCATGCCTATTGTCCAGACATCATACACCATCGCTACCCCCACACTATTGGTTAGGAATAAGAGAAGCATTGGGCATCTAGTGTTAACTATCCACACCCTGCATTTTGTAACAATATGACCACGTAGGGAGTGAAAAAAAAAATCAATACAAATATAAACTACATTTTCTGTTAACGTTTATCACTATAAACTGATTTTTTCACTGCACCATTTCATAAATAATGCTGTTGGCATAAGCCTCACATTTTGAAACTATTTCTTTTATGTAACTTTTATGGGACAGGAATGAGCCTGCCTATATTTCTGCTTCTAAGATTGCTGTCTTGACCTCTGATGTAAAGGTGCTTTGTATCCCATGGGAGCCGAGAACTGTAATTATTGAAATCATTATCATGGTGAATTATCGTGTTTTTGAGTAAAATGCTGCTGGCCTAAGGAGTTCTACATAGGAGCAGTTCACGGTCAAGTTGAGACTCAGTCATTGAAGGAAAATTAGTGAGAATGACCAAAAAGCCTTATTAATTATGAAAGTTAATCCTTGGATAATGTGATATTTCTTAAAGCCCAAAACCCACCTTTTTCACATATTTAGTATTTGAGAAAGACTATTAAAACATTTTACTTTGTAGAAAGTATGTAGTACATGTCTTGTTCCCTTGTGCTTGTAGAGACTCCTAAAGATTTCACTGTGTCCGAATTTTGCTTACATGTGCTGCAGGGAGTAACTAGGGGAGAGCCGCGTCAGCCAAGAGTGCAATCTAGACTGACAGTACAAAACAGTGCACTTTGGGGGAAAACTATTTTAATACCTGGATGCCTGTGCATTAGACAGACAAAAGAATCTATCTCCTACAGTTATATTCAACAGAATTACCTTTGTCCTAAAAAAATGAAACAGGAGCTGGAATGTGACCTTAAATATGTGCCTGGCGGGAGGTGGGGTTATTACAAACTCTGTGGCATAGGCTAAATCCTTAGATTCACTCACCTCTATTGGGCTACAAATAGATGGAATGTGATGACTGAAGACATATAGGCAACCCTGGGTAACCATGGACAGCTGTGTCTACAGCTTCTCAGTGACAATGAGCAGCATTTGAACATTTAATTTATTAAAAAGCAAGACTGCCGAAAGTGGGATCTTAATGCAGTGCACAAATACACTCCGATGTGCAAGCCTTTCTGTCTAATACCAACCACCAGATAATGAAAGATATTCATTTCCAGGCTGCCAGTCCCATCCAGGACTTGCCAATGGCTGCAGTCATTTAAAGTCACATAGGGTATTGGAATTATTCAAATAGGTTCAGAGACAATTGAGTACTGTCCGTGATACTTTTTTTATTTGCACTAACATACAATTTTTCAGGACAAGCTTTCGGGGTATGTCCCCTTCATCAAGATCTAAGCAGTACAGATATATAGAAGTACTGCTTGGATCTTGATGAAGGGGACATACCACGAAAGCTTGCCCTGAAAAATTGTATGTTAGTGCAAATAAAAAAAGTATCACGGACAGTACTCAATTGTCTTTGTCGCAAGTGCACTAATATGGCTAGAATGACCTCAAATAGGCTCTAAACCAGGGGTGTCCAAACTACGGCCCTCCAGCTGTTGCGAAACTGCACATCCCATGAGGCATTGTAAATCTGCAGAGATGTATAGTAACGAAGTAGAACTACTTAAGTACTGTACTTAAGTACCGAAATGCGGTATCTGTACTTTCCTAGAGTAGAATTTTTTTCTCCTACTTCTACTTTTACTTCACTACATTTTTTCGATGATTTCGATACTTCTACTCAAGTATTTTTTTTTGTGCTGCATAGTTACTCGTTACTTTTAAAAAAATTACCACTACCAGAACAGTAGATGGCAGGTTGCATAAAGCTCAAAAAAATGTGTATAATGTAATTTGTAAATCAGCGCATACGAAAATAAAGGCTGTGTATAATAAAAGCTGCTATACCAAATCTTTCCAATAAAAAGAAAATATGAAACAAACAAATAAATGGTGCTACAGCGCTTAAAGTGCATCAAGAAACTACTAACAAACACAACTTGGCTGTGCGAATAAAGTGCCTGTGCAATCGATATAATATCATCGTTGCCCCCAGTGCCCTGCCCACACTCCACACAGTATCAAAAATAAAGTGACATGAATGTGCTAAAGCCTAAATGCAGTGAAAAGAATTATTCCCACAATGTAACAGTAAATTCAATTCATATAAAATATGACAATAAATCACAATAAAATAAGTTATGAAATAAGTTAGGTCAGGTGCGTGCAACAAGTTGAAGTGTGTAAACCTATCTATAACGAAAAGTCCATAAATGAATTCCAGTGTGCAAATCTAAAGTGTGACTTCACTTGTCAGATGCTTCCACCTCCTTCAGTGCTCGAGTGACCGACCAACACACTTAATGGTGGTGGCACTGGTGGATAGCGTCTGGGTGGCACTGTGGCACTGGCACTGACTGCACTGGTTCAAAAAGCCATATATATTTAATTATTTCAATTCTCAATCCCATAGGTCCTCTCCTCATAAGATATTAATAACTTAAGATTAGGTGATGAACTTCTTGGCGGCCCTGGCAGGATGACGGGGACACCCGCCACTTCTGGAGCCGAGCCGCTGTGATTCCCCAACATGTGACAAAGTGACAGCCAGGAGATCCAGTGGCTAGTAGTGCTCAACAATACCGCTTTACTCAATTCAATCAATCCCACAGCCTCGCTCGCGCCGCGGCCCGCGGAATCACTGTCATGATCATCAAGTTAAGACCGCACTGGAGGAGCCGTGCTGCTGTCTTCCCACTCGAGGTCTCCGCCTCTAAACGTGTTGTGTGTCACTCCACCCCTTAGGGCACTTACTGAGAGGAGTTGTGACACGGGCGGCGGGACGCGGGAGCAGGACTCGGAGCATTTTCTTCGTTATCTCATCTTCTTCTCTCTGTGAGTGAGGTGGACCGTGGAGAGGGCCTAATCCTTGCCATGGCAAATGTGCCATTTGAGAATCAAATAATCAATATAAAATATTAATATATTATATACACACGGGTCATGGGTGGCTTTTTTGAACCAAGAAGAGTGAGACTGACGGCTATGATGATTATCCGACCATCCATGGTCCATGGACCATAAGTGTTGTGTTGTGGTGGTGCCTGTGCTTCCTGCGGCCTGCCTCTGCCTGTGCGGCTGTGCCTGCACTGCAGTGGCCACTGGCAGTGGCACTTGACTTGAGCAAAGCAAATGAGCACTACTAGTGTGAAGGACAGGTGGTGGAAGCATGTTCTGACAAGTTCTTATAAGGAAAATAATATAGACAGCTTTTTGAACCAGTGCAGTGCCAGTGCTACTAAGGTGAGAGGCAGAGAGAGAGGCTATCCAGTCCACCACTTTACTTGAGCAGATCACAGAAGAAAGGTGGAAGCATCTGACAGCAAGTGACAGGCACTTCTTAGATTGCACACTGGAATTCAGTTATGGACTTTTCGTTATAAAGTTTAGTTTACACACTTAAACTTGCACCTAAATTATTCACAATCACAACTTATTTTATTGTGGTATTGTCATATATATTTTATATGAATTAAATTTACATTGTGGGAATAATTTGCACTGCATTTAGCACAGACATGTCACTTTATTTTTGATACTGTGGGCGATGATTTTGAATACAAGAAGAACATATAAAATTGCAGGCACTTTATTAGCATTTTTAGCACAGCCACTTTGTTAGTAGTTTTTGATGCATTTTTCACTTTAAGCGTTGTAGGTTTGATGAAGCTGGCCTGGCACATCATCATCAATTGTGCAAATCAAATCAAACCGCGATTAAGAAGACTGCGCATGCTCCTGTTCTGCCTTTTGATCAGCTGAAAAAATGGACGAACCAAAAACACCACCTTCCACCCCGGCCCTTCAACTTCAAGTGATCTGCCTGGCTGTGAGAGTGAGGAAGCTCAGGAAGGAGACCACCCCTGGCTTTAAAAGGGGAAGGGAGGGACATACTTTATCTGTTTTTTGTTTACAAAAAGTTACAGCCTAAGGAATTGTGATTGTCGTTTAGGTTAATCATTTGAATAAATCATTTGAAATAATAAAAAACAATATGATGTTCAAACTTTTGACTTCTTTCTTTAATAACTACATAACACAGTACTTGTACTTCTACTTTCAGTACTTGAGTAGAATTTTTTTTTCAAAACTACTGGTACTTTTTACTTTTAGTACTTAAGTAGCAATTTTTTTGAAAAAACTACTTGCAATACTTAAGTAAAAAAAATGTTGAATACTTTAGTACTTCTACTTAAGTAACTTTTTCTGCGAGCACTTCCACTTCTACTCAAGTCACTTTTTGATCGAGCACTTGTACTTTTACTCAAGTAGAAATTTCGAGTACTTTATACAAGTCTGTAAATCTGACATTCCCAGACATAACTAGGCATGATGGGTATTGTAGTTCCTGAACAGCTGGAGGGCCATAGTTTGGACACCCCTGCTCTAAACCCAATCACTAAAATCTCATTTAGGTTCGTTCATGTAATTTTAACAGTTGTTTTGGGTCTTTAAAATATGATTCCTTCATTAAAAACAATAGACAGAGAGAAGGGCGAGGGAGTTGTTAAAACCAAGCATTTATTATAACACATAAATGCAATATCCACTTACACTTAAAGACTGAGTTTAGAAAAAATAAATAATTAATTGCACATTTTTTGCAGGTAAAAAAATGTGCATTTATTATATATATATATATATATATATATATATATATATATATATATATATATATATATTTTTTTTTTTTTTTTTGAGCCTATAAAGCATTGCGATCAGCAGATTGCTGGTGCCATACAGGTCTTCTGCAGATCTTTCTGTGTATCTGTGTGCCCATACATCCCATATGGGCAAGCAGATACACTGACAGGAAGAATCATTGAACTATCACGGCGCTGAGAACTCATTAAGTACTACAAGCCGACAGCTGGAAAGGAAGTTGGGGCTTGTAGTTCATTCACCCACGGAGCTGAATGATGCGGCCATGTGATTTAAAAAAGTGACAGCTAGTACAGGGAACTTCTCCCTGTACTGCTGAAACAGGGAGGGGGGGTCGGGCAGCGGATGCAACATTGGGAACATGTTCCAACCTAAAAATGGCGAGCTTATCCTTTAAACTGACCATAGATAGATTGAAATTTGACCCGGTTCAGCAGACCCATCTATAGCTGCTCCTGCTCATCGAAAGGGATGTTGGAAATTTTTAATTTGATCAGCTGTTACAGCCAATTGGCTGCAGCGGTGATCAGTGTATCCTGACATCCGGAAGGATTCCTTCATCCACCTTGCTTAGCTCAATCCATCTATGGCCAGCTTTAAACTCTCACATGAATGCACATGAATGCAGATGTTAATCTTAATTTCTTACCTTGGATTGTCTTGTGCATGCAAGTGAGAGTTTAAGTGTAAGTGGATACTGCTTTCACTGTTATAATAAATGCTTGATTTGAATCACTCCTGCTTCCTTTTCTCTGTCTTCTGTTCTGCTCAAGCCGGATCTGTTCTGTTTAACCTGGACTCTGCTGGAATCTCCTAGGAGCTGCACGATTATCGTTCTCCACAGAATGAGGCCCAAGCAAACTTTTTCTATTACTAAATAATGCAGCTGTGTGTGTTGTAATATACTTTAATAACATTAGCTACTGTATATACCAGTGATGGCGAACCTTGGCACCCCAGATGTTTTGGAACTACATATCCCATTATACTCAACTAGTGTTGAGCGAACACGGACTGTATTATTCGTGTTCGTACCGAATAATTGGATTTTTTGTACCCGAACACGGACACGGACACTTTACTTACTTTGTGGGGTGCAGTGAACAAAATCCTTTGTGGGGTGCAGTGAACACAATCTTTTTGGGGTGCAGTGAACAAAATCCTTTTTGGGGTGCAGTGAACAACATCCTTTTTGGGGTGCAGTGAACACAATGTTTTTGGGGTGCAGTGAACAAAATCCTTTGTGGGGTGCAGTGAACACAATCTTTTTGGGGTGCAGTGAACACAATCTTTTTGGGGTGGAGTGAACAACATCCTTTTTGGGGTGCAGTGAACAAAATCCTTTTTGGGGTGCAGTGAACAAAATCATTTTTGGGGTGCAGTGAACACAATCTTTTTGGGGTGCAGTGAACACAATCTTTGTGGGGTGCAGTGAACACAATCTTTTTGGGGTGGAGTGAACAACATCCTTTTTGGGGTGCAGTGAACAACATCCTTTTTGGGGTGCAGTGAACACAATCTTTTTGGGGTGCAGTGAACACAATCTTTGTGGGGTACAGTGAACAGAATCTTTGTGGGGTGCAGTGAACACAATCTTTGGGGGGTACAGTGAACACAATCTTTGTGAGGTGCAGTGAACACAATCTTTGTGGGGTGCAGTGAACACAATCATTGTGGGGTGCAGTGAACTCAATCTTTGTGGGGTACAGTGAACACAATCTCATACTTCTGAAGGTTTGAGGGTGCTGCCTGTTCCATACTCCCCCTACTCCTCATCTAGCCTTTTAGGGGTACAAACAATAGTAATTGGGGCCTAGTGTGGTTGTGTACGTGTGATATACATACACTTTTTTGGGATCATATTTTCTATTCCGCTATTTAATCAAAAACCTTTGGGGATCAGTTAAATTGGGGGATAGTCTGTGTTGGTACGTGTGAGAGAGATCCACCTTTCCAAGTTGTTGGGGTTCATCTCATACTTCTGAAGGTTTGAGGGTGCTGCCTGTTCCATACTCCCCCTACTCCTAGCCTTTTAGGGGTACAAACAATAGTAATTGGGGCCTAGTGTGGTTGTGTACGTGTGATATACATACACTTTTTTGGGATCATATTTTCTATTCCGCTATTTAATCAAAAACCTTTGGGGATCAGTTAAATTGGGGGATAGTCTGTGTTGGTACGTGTGAGAGAGATCCACCTTTCCAAGTTGTTGGGGTTCATCTCATACTTCTGAAGGTTTGAGGGTGCTGCCTGTTCCATACTCCCCCTACTCCTAGCCTTTTAGGGGTACAAACAATAGAAATTGGGGCCTAGTGTGGTTGTGTACGTGTGATATACATACACTTTTTTGGGATCATATTTTCTATTCCGCTATTTAATCAAAAACCTCTGGGGATCAGTTAAATTGGGGGATAGTCTGTGTTGGTACGTGTGAGAGAGATCCACCTTTCCAAGTTGTTGGGGTTCATCTCATACTTCTGAAGGTTTGAGGGTGCTGCCTGTTCCATACTCCCCCTACTCCTAGCCTTTTAGGGGTACAAACAATAGTAATTGGGGCCTAGTGTGGTTGTGTACGTGTGATATACATACACTTTTTTGGGATCATATTTTCTATTCCGCTATTTAATCAAAAACCTTTGGGGATCAGTTAAATTGGGGGATAGTCTGTGTTGGTACGTGTGAGAGAGATCCACCTTTCCAAGTTGTTGGGGTTCATCTCATACTTCTGAAGGTTTGAGGGTGCTGCCTGTTCCATACTCCCCCTACTCCTAGCCTTTTAGGGGTACAAACAATAGTAATTGGGGCCTAGTGTGGTTGTGTACGTGTGATATACATACACTTTTTTGGGATCATATTTTCTATTCCGCTATTTAATCAAAAACCTTTGGGGATCAGTTAAATTGGGGGATAGTCTGTGTTGGTACGTGTGAGAGAGATCCACCTTTCCAAGTTGTTGGGGTTCATCTCATACTTCTGAAGGTTTGAGGGTGCTGCCTGTTCCATACTCCCCCTACTCCTAGCCTTTTAGGGGTACAAACAATAGTAATTGGGGCCTAGTGTGGTTGTGTACGTGTGATATACATACACTTTTTTGGGATCATATTTTCTATTCCGCTATTTAATCAAAAACCTCTGGGGATCAGTTAAATTGGGGGATAGTCTGTGTTGGTACGTGTGAGAGAGATCCACCTTTCCAAGTTGTTGGGGTTCATCTCATACTTCTGAAGGTTTGAGGGTGCTGCCTGTTCCATACTCCCCCTACTCCTAGCCTTTTAGGGGTACAAACAATAGTAATTGGGGCCTAGTGTGGTTGTGTACGTGTGATATACATACACTTTTTTGGGATCATATTTTCTATTCCGCTATTTAATCAAAAACCTTTGGGGATCAGTTAAATTGGGGGATAGTCTGTGTTGGTACGTGTGAGAGAGATCCACCTTTCCAAGTTGTTGGGGTTCATCTCATACTTCTGAAGGTTTGAGGGTGCTGCCTGTTCCATACTCCCCCTACTCCTAGCCTTTTAGGGGTACAAACAATAGTAATTGGGGCCTAGTGTGGTTGTGTACGTGTGATATACATACACTTTTTTGGGATCATATTTTCTATTCCGCTATTTAATCAAAAACCTTTGGGGATCAGTTAAATTGGGGGATAGTCTGTGTTGGTACGTGTGAGAGAGATCCACCTTTCCAAGTTGTTGGGGTTCATCTCATACTTCTGAAGGTTTGAGGGTGCTGCCTGTTCCATACTCCCCCTACTCCTCATCTAGCCTTTTAGGGGTACAAACAATAGTAATTGGGGCCTAGTGTGGTTGTGTACGTGCGAGATACATACACTTTTTTTGATCATATTTCCTATTCCGCTATTCAATAAAAACCTTTGAGGATCAATTGAATTGCGGGATAGTCTGTGTCGGTACGTGTGAGAGAGATCCACCTTTCCAAGTTGTTGGGGTTCATCTCATACTTCTGAAGGTTTGAGGGTGCTGCCTGTTCCATACCCCCCCTACTCCTCATCTAGCCTTTTAGGGGTACAAACAATAGTAATTGGGGCCTAGTGTGGTTGTGTACGTGCGAGATACATACACTTTTTTTGATCATATTTCCTATTCCGCTATTCAATAAAAACCTTTGAGGATCAATTGAATTGCGGGATAGTCTGTGTCGGTACGTGTGAGAGAGATCCACCTTTCCAAGTTGTTGGGGTTCATCTCATACTTCTGAAGGTTTGAGGGTGCTGCCTGTTCCATACCCCCCCTACTCCTCATCTAGCCTTTTAGGGGTACAAACAATAGTAATTGGGGCCTAGTGTGGTTGTGTACGTGCGAGATACATACACTTTTTTTGATCATATTTCCTATTCCGCTATTCAATAAAAACCTTTGAGGATCAATTGAATTGCGGGATAGTCTGTGTCGGTACGTGTGAGAGAGATCCACCTTTCCAAGTTGTTGGGGTTCATCTCATACTTCTGAAGGTTTGAGGGTGCTGCCTGTTCCATACTCCCCCTACTCCTCATCTAGCCTTTTAGGGGTACAAACAATAGTAATTGGGGCCTAGTGTGGTTGTGTACGTGTGATATACATACACTTTTTTTGGATCATATTTTCTATTCCGCTATTCAATAAAAACCTTTCTAGGGCAAGATCTTAAATTACAGAAATATGAGGAGACCGTCAAATAAGGGCCGTGGCCTGGGTCGTGGTGCTGCTGGTAGAGCTCCTGTTGCAAGGAGAGGACATGGTCGATCTGTGCCAGCTACACGCACAAGTGAAACACCTTCCTCAAGTGTGAGTAGGCGACAGAACCTGCATCAGTATTTGGTAGGGCATCAAACGCCCCTAGAAGTGATGAGGCCAGAACAAGTTGAGGCGATAGTAGATTGGTTTGCTGCTGACAGTGCCTCCAGTTCCTTCACATTGTCTCCCACCCAGTCTACTGCAGAAAGGTCAGAGTTGGCACCTGCAGCCAATGTCCAACCGTCTTTCACCTCACCCCCTTGCAAATCAGGCCAGCAGTCTGAGCCCCAAGCCATACAGCAGTCTCTTATTCTTTTTGAGGACTCTGTCAGCAGGGTTTCCCAGGGCCATCCACCTAGCCCTGCCCCAGAAGTGGAAGAGATTGAGTGCAGCGATGCCCAACCACTTATTTCTCAAGATGAGTACATGCAAGGATCATCGCAGCACGTCTCCGATGATGACGAAACGCAGGTGCCAACTGCTGCGGCGTTCAGCATTGTGGAGACCGACAAGGAGGGCAGGGGTGAAGACTGGGTGGAAGATGATGTGGAGGACGATGAGGTCCTCGACCCCACATGGAATGAACGTCATGCAGGTGACCTGAGTAGTTTGGAGGAAGAGGCGGTGGTCGCACAGAGCCACCAGCACAGCAGAAGAGGGAGCAGGGTGCAGAAGCGGAGCGGCCGTGCCCTAGACACTACGCCCGCTACTGCCCAACGCAGCAAGGGAACGAGCGCACCAAAGTCAGCTCAAAGGAGTTCTCTAGCGTGGAAGTTCTTTAGAAAATGTGCTGATGACAGGACACGAGTGGTTTGCACCCTGTGCAATCAGAGCTTGAAGCGAGGCATGAACCTTCTCAACCTGAGCACAACCTGCATGATCAGGCATCTAAGTGCAAAGCACGAGCTGCAGTGGAGTACACACCTTCAAAACCAAGAAACGTCTCTGGCTCATCCTGCTTCCTCTTCTGCTGCAGTCTCGGCCGCTCCAGCCACATCTGTAGTGATACCGGCACCTGCCACCCCGCAAACAGACGATCTGTCAGCAACACCACCACCTGGGTCACCAACAACCATCTCCACAATGTCCCGTGGAAGCGTTCAGCTTTCCATCTCCCAAACACTTGAGAGGAAGAGGAAGTACCCCCCTACCCACCCGCGATCCCTGGCCCTGAATGCCAGCATTTCAAAATTATTGGCCTTTGAAATGCTGTCATTCCGTCTGGTGGAGACGCACAGTTTTAAAAACCTTATGTCGGTGGCTGTCCCACAGTACGTCGTGCCCAGCCGCCACTACTTTTCCAGGCAAGCCATCCCTTCCCTGCACAACCAAGTGGGGGAAAATATCAGGTGTGCACTGCGCAACGCCATCTGTGCCAAGGTCCACCTAACTACGGATACGTGGACCAGTAAGCACGGTCAGGGGCGTTATATCTCCCTAACGGCACACTGGGTAAATGCAGTGGCGGATGGGCCTGAGGCGGATAGCAATTTGGCGCATGTCCTTCCACCACCGAGGATTGCAGGGCGCTTCAGTTTGCCTCCTGTTCGTAACTCCTCCTACTCCGCTTCCTCATCCTCTACCGCCTCCTCATCCGGACAGCGTAACACCTTCACCACCAACTTCAGCACGGCCAGGGGTAAACGACAGCAGGCAGTTTTACAACTTGCCTGTTTGGGGGACAAACCACACACCGCGCAGGAGTTGTGGAGGAGCATGGAACAGCAGACAAATGAGTGGTTGCTGCCAGCGAGCCTCAAGCCCGGCCTGGTGGTGTGTGATAACGGGCGAAATCTCATAGCAGCTCTGGGCCTAGCCGGTTTGACGCACATCCCTTGCCTGGCGCATGTGCTGAATTTGGTGGTGCAGAGGTTCCTTAAAAACTACCCCGATATGTCAGAGCTGCTGCAGAAAGTGCGGGCCGTTTGTGCGCACTTTCGGCGTTCTCACCCTGCTGCTGCTCGCCTGGCAGCGCTGCAGCGTAACTTCGGCCTTCCCGCTCACCGCCTCATATGTGACGTGCCCACAAGGTGGAACTCCACCTTGCACATGCTGGAAAGACTGTGCGAGCAGCAGCAGGCCATAGTGGAGTTTCAGCTGCAGCACGCACGCGTGAGTCGCTCTGCGGAACAGCACCACTTCACCACCAATAACTGGGCCTCCATGCGAGACCTGTGTGCCTTGTTGCGCTGTTTTGAGTACTCCACCAACATGGCCAGTGGCAATGACGCCGTTCTCAGCTTAACTATCCCACTTCTATGCCTCCTTGAAAAAACAATTCGGGCGATGATGGAAGAGGATGTGGCACAGGATGAGGAGGAGGAGGAGGATGAAGAGGTAACATTTCCAAGGCTTTCAGGGCAGTCATTCGCAAGGGGCTCCGAGGGTGGGTTCCTGCACACGCAAACGCCAGGGACGCAAATTGTCCAGCAGGGGCACAGTTCTGGAGGATGAGGAGGATGAGGAGGAGGAGGAGCTGGAGGAGGAGATGGAACCATGTTCACAGCAGGGTGGCACCCAGGCCAGCTCATGGCCATCACTGGTGCGTGGCTGGGGGGATACAGAGGACACGGACGATACACCTCCCACAGAGGACAGCCTTTCGTCGCCTCTGGGCAGCCTGGCACACATGAGCGATTACATGCTGCAGTGTCTCCACAACGACCGCCGAGTTGCCCACATTCTAACTTGTGCTGATTACTGGGTGGCCACGCTGCTGGATCCCCGTTACAAGGACAACGTACCGTCCTTAATTCACTCACTGGAGCGCGATCGCAAGATGCGCGAGTACAAGCGCACGCTGGTAGACGCCATGCTGCTGGCATTCCCATCTGACAGCGGGGCCACAGTGGAAGCACAAGGCAGAGGAGGAGGAGGAGGAGGTCGCCAACGCAACCAGGGCACCGCCAGCACCTCAGAAGGCAGGGTTAGCATGGCCGAAATGTGGAAAAGCTTTGTCAGCACGCCACAACAAACAGCAGCACCAGCAGCTCAGATGGAACGTCTTAGCAGGAGGCAGCATTTTACCAACATGGTGGAGCAGTATGTGTGCACACGCCTACATGTAGTGAATGACGGGTCTGCCCCCTTCAACTTCTGGGTCTCCAAATTGGGCACATGGCCTGAGCTTGCCCTTTACGCCTTGGAGGTGCTGGCGTGCCCTGCAGCCAGTGTATTATCTGAACGGGTATTTAGCACGGCTGGGGGCGTTATAACAGACAAGCGCAGCCGCCTGTCCAGAGACAATGTGGACAAGCTCACGTTCATTAAAATGAACCAGGCATGGATCCCACGGGACTTTTCCGTACCTTATGCAGAATAGCAATGGATACCGACCTTACCCACCCATTGTTCCATTTTTGCTCTTTCTCACTCTTTTGGGGTGTACCCTCATTTAAAATTTTTGAAAAGAAGCAGTGTTGGCTACCTCGTCCTCCTCCTCAGGGCCAGATTAATGTAGGGGCTATTGGAGCTGCAGCTCCAGGCCCCTACCTTTTATATAGGCCCCGGGTTGGCCATATTCACTGTTACCGCTCTTCTGTCACTTGTAAACACAGAAGTCTGGCTTCTATGCTCGCTTCCCCAGGCAGCACCCTCAGAACCTCCCCACACAGCGTGAAGGCCGGACAAGGAGGGACAGTTGGCGATGCATGGATGTGTTTATGGGCTTCAGAGACAGCATCCCATGTTGAATTAGGCATGCATGGCTGCACCCTTCCTCCTCTGGGTGCATGGCAAGGCACGGCCCTTAAGGCCCTTCAAAATCCTCAGCACCAAGCCCATGATGCTGTTAATCCGGCCCTGGTCCTCCTCCACCGCCGCTTCCACCTACACCGCCCATAGGTGTGCGCAGCCTATTGCATTAAGGTGTGCACCCCAAAGTTGAAATACACATGCATGTGTTTGCCAGCAGGGAGAGTAATGTATCGGGGCCATGTACCTGTAGGCAAGGAGAAATAGAGCAGAGCAGGTCCCAGGGAGATCTTTCCCATCTCCTCACTGGCAATGCTATGTGCCCTAGGTGATTAGGGTGTGCCCAGGCACACCCAGCACACCCTGTGCGCACGCCTATGTCACCGCCACATCCACCACCACCTCAACCTCCCTCCTACTCCATATGGGCCTCGTCCTTCAGAGATGAAGAAGAACATTGTTTTATTTTTCTGTTTTTTTTTTGTTGTTTTAAGTTATTTCCCTATCCACATTTGTTTGCAGAGCACTTGCCATGCTCTTAATTACGTTTTGCTGCCATTTGCAGCACTCTAGCCCTTTCCTTTGGTGTTTTAGAGCCATTTTAGTGCCTTAAAGTTCGGGTCCCCATTGACTTCAATGGGGTTCGGTGTCCGGGAAAAGTTCGGTAAAAGTCCGGGACACGGACCCGGACTTTTTTTTAAAGTTCGGCCGAACCCGTCGAACACGGACATCTAGGTGTTCGCTCAACCCTATACTCAACTACACAGCAGGGTGCATGAGCATCATGGGAAATGTAGCTCCAAAACATCTGGGGTGCCAAGGTTCGCCATCACTGATATACACAGTAAGCTGCGCTGTTGTATGTGCATCCTCCCACCTGCTGCTGGAGTTAAAGAGTGTAATGTTGAGTGCTCCACCATTCAGTAGAAGCCTTGAATTTTTATTAATGAATACGAGGCTTCCTCTGATTGGCAAAGGGAGAAATTGTAATGTCATCCACCCGCCTCTTTGCCTTGGCCAATGAAATTAATAAAAATACAAGGCTGTTCCTGAATGGCAAAGAAGCACTTTAGCTCAACTGCATTGCTGTTCCAAAAACTTTTTAACTTTTAAACTTTTTAACAAACTATTTAAAGTACATTGAAACCTAGAACTCTACTAACTTTAATGATACTGCTTAAATTATGTTACCTGGAGTTGAGATTGGAGATTTTGTTTGTCTCTTACCTAAAGTCTATTTAAAAATACATCTTTTTAAGACTACCCTACCTGTTAGAGGAAATGGGAAAAGAAAGGATATACTGGCAGGATCAAATCGGTAATAAAACTATGTTACAGGGGAATCAGAAAAAAAAAAACTGCTCCGTTAAAGCGGAGTTCCAGCCATGAAAAAAAATTTTCACTAAAAATACCCCCGGGACAGTCAGGGCTAGTACATTCCACAATGCATAGCCTCTGATCTGTCCCGGTTCGCACTTACCTGCAAGAAGAAATACTCACTTTTATAATTTTTTCTCCAGCGTTGCCATCTCTGATGTGGGCAGCTGAAGCCAGTGCGATCTTTTTCTGCGTCCTCTTCCTTGTCCTCTTCTCCCAGAATGCTCCTGCACCGGCCCCGCTTGTCACTTCCAGTGCGGCGCCGCATTCCTCCACAGCTTCTGGGCATGCCCAGAAGCTGTTTAACAGGGAATGCGGTGTCGCACTGGAAGTGACGAGTGGGGCCGGTGCCGGCGCATTGATTCCTGGAAGCGATGAAGTTCAGCTCCCAGGAATCATTGCAAACCGGAAGTGACGGCGCAGCCCGCAGCCACCGAGGGAGGAAGTGGAAGAAAGGTGAGTATATTTTTCTGCAATTACAAGGTAAGTAAAAAAAAAAATAAAAAACGTAACTATCAATTTCCTTTTCAGGGGCCGAAAAGCAAGCGGATGGCCACAAAATAGATTATGTCGATTTTGTGGCCGGAACTCCGCTTTAAGGCCAGTAATAGACTGGATAATAGATGTCATTTTTTTTTTTTCGCCCATAGTTTCACTTTAATTGAGATGTAGATAGAAGTTTAATTTTATACAGTTTGTTAATCCTCTGACTGTAGTTTATATTTTGATCTGGTATTTAATTATGATAAAAGGTTTTACGAAGGTCAGGATCCTTTTAGGAACAATTAGATAGTAAAGGCTTTATTACATACAACAATGGTAAAACATATAAACAGCATCCATACAGAGGTGAGCTGCTGACACATTCTTTATAATTTAAAAAAGCTGCGTTGAGTAATTTCCAAATTGCAGAATAGAATATCAAGAGACCTGTAATCAGTGACTCACTACTTGTAATCTGTACATTCTGCATGAAGCTAGCGGTATTATTTATATCAGGCATATATAGCTCTGATCTCTACAAACCAGTGGACTGGATGGGCTAGTTCAGGGGTGAGCTATGCAGGAAGGCTCCATTTTTGCAGTCTATTCCCAGCTGGTATATGAAATCATATGACTCAGTTATTTGATATTCATGCATAGCATTTGTTATTCCTGATGGCCTTCAAGAGAATGAATTTTAGACTGTCTCATGTGGTGACAAAAGCTGATTGAGTGCGTAGTTGTCTTTTGTAACTGTCTATCCAAACCATAAAGAAAAGTATGTGCAGCATACTTTAGAGCAAGGAAGTAAAGTACAGAAGGTGTTAATAGGACAAGCTGCCCATCATATCTAGATGCACCACTCACTACGTATCCGAAATTGTCAGTGGGAGGGGCCTACTGTCCTTACTGCATAGGTCGAGACAAGTTAATCAGACAATTCACTTTTGTGTGTTTAAATACAGTATAATTCTCATAAAGCAGTTTTTTTTCTTGCTTAGCCATTATTTTGCAATGGTACATAGCACACGTTTTGTGCTCTGTAAGTATAGATGTTTTGAAGCTACACGTGCTTTTATACAGTAATACAGTCAGCATAATCGTAATCATATTAATGAAATCCATGTAAAGTTAATTCACAAAGATTACCCCACAGGTTATCACTCATAATAATACCAACTTTAGGATGGTGATAACTGTGACTTTCAGTAGGTGTCGGTTAAGGAAAACAGAAAAGGAAATGATAAAATAATTTTCCTGAATACAATTATTTATGAGAACGTAAGGCTTTATACAATTAAAAGTCCATTTAATTTGGGGAAAAAAAATTCACTCCTTAGCAATATGTATATTTGAGGATTGAACATGTTTAGGAAAAAAACTATCATGAGATGAAAGTTGAGTTAAAATATTCTATTCTTGTGAACTGAGGCTATAGTCTGTAATGTTTTTGATAGTTGAAAAGCCTCCTATAGGAATTTATTCTTTATATCTTAGACACGTACTACTTTAGTTCCAAGGCAGTGAATATTTGTACAACTGGTGGAAAACGCCACTGTTCTGGATCTAGCATTCATCTTGAGAGCTCAAAAAAGACCACTGCATCAAGAGGTTTCTTAGATAAGATTAATGATAGTAAATAGTATTTAAGGGCCTGTCTCTCTATATATATAGGTAAGTATTTCTTCTTGCAGGTAAGTGCAACCCGGAACAGTTCAGAGGCTAGCCATTGTGGAATGCACTAGCCCTGACTGTCCCGGGGGTATTTTTATGTATTTTTTTTTTTTTTTTAGGTGGAACTCCGCTTTAAATACTATTTACTATCATCAAACTTATAAACTTTATACTAAAGATGGAAAGGGCATGATCACAATCGTATAATTTTATCATATATATATATATATGATAAAATGATACGATTGTGATCATGCCCTTTCCATCTTTAGTATAAAGTTTATAAGTTTGATGATAGTAAATAGTATTTAAAGCGCAGTTCCACCTTAAAAAAAAAATACATAAAAATACCCCCGGGACAGTCAGGGCTAGTGCATTCCACAATGGCTAGCCTCTGAACTGTCCCGGGTTGCACTTACCTGCAAGAAGAAATACTTACCTTGAAAATGTCTTCTCCAGCGCTGCCATCTCAGGTGTGGGCAGCTTGCAGCCAGCGCGATCCTCTTTTGCGTCCTCTTCCGTCCTCTTCAATCCCACGTTGCACTGCGCCGGGCCCCGCCGTCACTTCCGGGGCTGCAGCGTCATCCCTGCACAGCTTCTGGGCATGCCCAGAAGCTGTTTAGCAAGGTATGACAGCGCCTGCACCGGAACAGACGTCGGGGCCAGTGCAGGTGCATTGATTCCTGGGAGCGATGACGTTCAGCTCCCAGGAATCATTGAAAGCCAGGAAGTGACGAATCGCCGTGGCCACCGAGGGGAGGAAGAGGAAGTAAGGTAAGTATATTATCTTCTAAACAAGGTAAGTAAAAAAAAATTGCGATTATCTATTTGTTTTGCAGGTGACCCGGAGAAAGAAGATGGACCGAACTTTGATTATAGGGTGGAACTCTGCTTTAAGGGGTTGCCTCCCAAATAACAAATATATATATATATATATATATATATATATATATATAAAATAACATGATAAGATTGTGGTCATGCCCTTTCCATCTGCCTTTAGAATAATGCACACATCTCTGGTTGATTTTGTAACATGGGAAATTAGGTATGATGTCATGAACCACTAATACATGAAGGGGAGATTTACTAAAACTGGAGAACTCAGAATCTGGTGCAGCTGCGCATGGTAATCAATCAACTTCTAACTTCAGCTTAAAATTCCATAAAATATGGAATTAACAAAAATAAAGGCAATGCGGTGCTACTCAGAACCAATAAGGTGACCATAAAGTATTAGTGCAAAACACCCTATACCCAATTATTACATAAGGTGGGAAAAAAAAAATCAAAACTAGTATCTGTGTAAATACAATGTGTAAAAAACAAACAACACAAAAACTGCACATTGAGACCAAACAAATATTTAAAAAATAATATAAGTACCCCCCTAGGGATATAAATACACTGCAAACCAGTGTATGTGATATGTGCAATAATGTTGTCACCCTCTATGGATACTATAGAGATATACAGCCTAAATGTGTACCAAAATTCCTAAAACACAGCAGTTTGCACAAAAAATGCAATATAACAATAATGGTACCATCCTCTGCAAAATAGTGCAAACCAAAATGCATACAGTATTACATGAATTCATACAGTAGTGTTACAGAATACACATATGTTAGTATTGCAAAAATTCTATGACAATATAAGTGACATCCTTCTGGTGGTTGGCAAAACTCAAAGTAAATATAATAAATGTCCATATATATATCCTATAAATCTGTGCAATACTTCACATATATAAAGTGTGTGTTTGATAGAGTGCACTTCTCCTTTAAAACACATTCAATGACTGGATGCAGCTTATAACACCACGTTAATCCTTCACCAGTAAGGATGGCAACCTCATTTCAAAGATTGGACCTAATAAATACAGATCTAATGCGCATCACCCTTTTTGAGTTGGAACTAACTTGTATCCTGATATTTCTCCACTAGTTACTTCACTAGGATGAGGCTCGGAAGGTAACCCGGTGTGTATAAATACACTCTTTAACCACTTAAGCCCCGGAGGATTTGGCTGCTAAACGACCAGGGGGTATTTTGCGATTCGGCACTGCGTGACTTTAGCGGACAATTGCGCGGTCGTTCGACGCTGTACCTAAACGAATTTGGCGTCCTTTTTTTCCCACAAACAGAGCTTTCTTTTGGTGGTATTTGATCACCTGTGCGATTTTTTGATCACGGGCTATAAACAAAAAAAGAGCGTCAATTTTGCAAAAATAGCAATATTTTTCCCTTTTTTTATATGAAATTCCCCCCAAAAAAAATGTAAAAATCAAAAGTTTTTAACATTTTCGGCCAATTTGTTTTATGCTACCTATGTTTGGTAAAAAAAAATCGCAAAAAGCGTATTTTGATTGGTTTGCGCAAAAGTTATTGCGTTTACTGACTAAGGGAAAGATTTATGTCATTTTTGTTGTTTTTTTTTTTAACGCGTAATGGCGGCGATCTGCGATTTTTTTTGCGGTACTGCGACATTGCGGCGGACAGATCGGACCCTTGACTGACATTTTTGACACTTTTGGGGTTACCAGTGACATTTCTACAGTAATCAGTGCTATATATATGCACTGTTACTGTAAAAATACACTGGTAGTGAAGGGGTTAGCTTTATTTGAGAGGGAGGGGCTGTGTGTGTCCCTAGGGGCGTGATTCTTACTGTGATTGGCTGTGGCTTCAGCTGTATGCAGAGTGATCAACGGATCTACATAGTAGATCCATATGATCAGCTCTCATACAGAGGGGAGAATGACAGGCAGCTTGTTTACACAAGCTGCCTGACTTTCTCCCTCTCCCCCACCGATCGCAGAGTGGCCGGCGGACATCGGGTCCGCCGGTCACACGCGCGGGGGGGTCCGTGACCACGCGGGAGCGGGAGCGGGCCTCCGGCGGCGCGCACTCGCTCCATAGACCCTCACAAGCTAGTGACGTAGCCCTACGTCACTTTGCCTGTGAGGGGCTGACTGCCGACGTAGATCGGCGTGCGGCGGTCGGCAAGTGGTTAAAGGTCAGGCACATGTGCTCAAAGGAAAAAGAAAGGGACCACCATCATATAAAACAACCATAAAAACATGGAAAAGATTTATTAAAAGCTTCTTAAAATACACTCAGGCTTAAGTGTGCACAAAATGGTGCACACAGATAAAAGCATGTGCAGGTGGATTCTGGCCCCTTAAGGAGTATAAAACATTTGCATAAACTTCCTGGATCGTGGATGATGTAATTCGCTCCTCCCCAACATGTTTCGTCATGTGACTTTATCAACTTTATCAATAAAATCTGGAAGCTGGTTGGTTTCTATACAGAGTTGCACCAGATTTTGCACACTCCAATTTTAGTAAATGAACCCCCCCTGAAGTGTCTTTGATATTATAGCATCTTTTTTTTCCCCCCAAGCAATAACCAATGATATCTTTGCCTTAGCTCATTTTATAAAGGATTGTAATGTAGAGGGGTTGCCTGTGGCAACTATAGTACATTGTATCCTCATTTTGGCTCTGCATGTATAAGTACAACATAATGGGGGACACCTTGATGCTGAAGGCAGAAAGTGTGTATTGAGGTACTGAAAGAAGTGATCACTATGGGGCCGCTTTTCTAAAACACTGCACATTTATAAAGCATAGTGCCATACTTTGTAGATATATTCTTAGTGTTTATATGTTTTTGCCTTGTAAAAAAAAGTCTCCTTTCATCATTTAAAATATTTTGGTGGTGTCAAAACATAAGAAATACTTTCAGGCAGTGGGTGTTCTTTTACTTAGGAATTTTTGAAACACAAACAAGAAGCGTTATTGAAGTCTTCAATCATACACACTCATACACAGGATAATTGATGTGCCACTAATTGTCTTTGTTTGCTATATACAGAAGACAGCTATCACTTTTTAAGATTGCACTAGGATTGTGCTGTCATCACATCTGTTAGCAAAGAGCTGCATACTGTGGTAAGGGCTATTCTTGCAGCTCAACCAGTTTCAATCATACTGTGTGAGCAAATATAAGGAACAAAACTTTGTGACGATGTATAGACATTTCCATACCCAGCATTATTATGCAAGATGGCTCTAGATCTGTGATGGGGAACCTTGGCACCCCAGATGTTTTGGAACTACATTTCACATGATGCTCAACTACACTGTAGCGCAGGGGTGTCAAACTGGCAGCCCTACTGCTGTTACAGAACTACAAGTCCCATCTTGCCTCTGCTTGTAACTCTCAGCCTTCCAATGCCTCATGGGACTTGTAGTTCCACAACAGCTGGAGGGCCGCAAGTTTGACACCTGTGCAGTGTAGCGTGCATGAGCATCATCGGAAATTAAGTTCCAAAACATCTGGGGTGCCAAGGTTCACCATAACTGTTCTAGATTAATACTGGCTGACTGTATCATTCAGGTATAGAAATTCAATGATGAAATTAAACAATAAATCATTTACTGAGAGACAGCACAGTCTAACAAAAATGTACAAAGTTAATAAGACTCTGTCACTGAATGGAAGAAGAGTTGTCATGACAGTGCTGGCAGTTCTGACAAAATGATGGCCCTTGTGGGTAGCTCAGAACCTGCTGCTAAGCATTGCCTCCATACTTTTGTATTGAATTATCACCATTGTGGACAGCCTCAGTGGCTCATTGAATGTGCTGGAGGAAGGAAGGCTTGCTGAAACTTTGCTTGTAAAACAGCCTAGGATTGGGCCAATTTGGAATTAAATATGGAATGTTTGGGGGGTTGCTGCAGATATGTGCTCTACCTGCAAAACATTTAGTGGGGAACTTCCCTGCAGAAGAGAGACTTTAGGAAATAGTCCTTGGATATGGTGTGCAAATACATCTTTCAAAAAGGAAATGCTTTTAGCATTTCTCTTGCTGTTCAGAACCACCAACCATGTGTTGGTAGGGTCTAGAACAGTGTTTCTCAACTCCGGTCCTCAGGGCACACTAACAGGCCAGGTTTGCAAGAAAACTGAAATACATCACAGGTGATATAATTTGCTGCTCAGCGATTGCAGTATTCTAGTCTGCATCTCCCCAAGGTAATACTTAAAATCTGGCCTGTTAGTGTGCCCTGAGGACCAGGGTTGAGAAACACTGGTCTAGAAGACTGAAATGGTATTGTCCACAGGCCAGTGTTTTGGTTCAGTGAAGTCTGAACTGTGTGATGATGCCTCAATTGAAAACAATAGGGTCAATTCTATTTTATTTTTAAGTTTTTACATCAATGTTTATTAAAATTATTTTGAAAATGTTATTTTTTATTCGTAAAGGTAATAAATAAAATTGATACAAAACCACGCAACAGTCCCTTTAAAAGCCCAGCCCTGCATTAAAATACAGGTTTGCCATGTCGAATGGCATTTAACCAGAAGTTCTTTCCATCTGGAGAAGTTTATTCTTTCTGAATGAGGGATTCTGACTCAATAATGTGACAATCTGATAAGTGTATGGAATGAAAATCACAAGCAGATCATCGTTGAACATCAGAACCTCAAAGGAACAGAGATAGGTCAGTCAAACTTGACTGGCTTATCTCTATTCTGGCAAATGTTAACCTAATGTTATGTTAACAGTCTTTTTGGAATTGATAAATTGTAATAGAAGGGCTAAAAAGTGTACCATTCCTAGATAAAATTCTGCTCTTGGCTCTATTATGTGCTTGTCACATGACCAAAAAAAATGGTTATTTGGTCATGTGATCCCTGGTCAAGGGAATAATCAGCCATCCCAAATCCCTCCTGATCCAAATCTAGAATGTAGGTTCTCATACAGTGGAGCAATGCTACATCCTTAACAGTGAATGGGTTTAACATTAATAGCATGGCAATAAATCTTAATGCTACTGCCAGTTATTCAAGTAGGAGTTCCAATTGGTTTCTGCACCCCAGAATGCAGGCAGAGAAGGAAAATGAGCCCATGCTCCTGGAAATGGGAACCTGATCCCCAGTAACATGCAAGGGAATTATGTAAAGCATTATTAAACCCTCCATTTAAAATAATAGCTACAGCATCAAACACCTATACTTACTCTTTTTGATAATTGCCTTCTTTTTTACTTATTTAATCTCTCTGCCAGTTATTTTAAAAAAAATCAGTAACCTCTCCTTACATTTTAAGGGAGGTTTCATTCACTTGCATGGCCCTTGGAGCATCCCTTATTCGCATGCTCTGACCTGGCAAAGCAACCGCATGTGCTAATGCTCTATGTATGGGCAGATTGGATTCAGGGATTGACTGGCACATTAGTGGGTGGAGAGACCAGCTAAGATTTAGTGCTGGTCATGCATGCACAAGGGTGATGATTCTTGGCATACTATTACAGTGCTGTGGGCAGTCCTGTGATGATGATATTTACAGTGTGTGCTCTCCCCTCCAAGCATTTGGGTAAGGAGTGCCTTTGAAGCTTCAAAAAGTAAGTAGGGAAGAAATCGTGGGGTTTTATATTACGTTAAGGGACCCAAGGGACCATAATCAGCAAAATAAAAAAAGAAAAAGAAAAACCCTTAACAAAATAAAATATTTCCTTCTGATCTGCAATCCTTTTCCCCCTTATGATACTGATTACACAGATTAATCGCTTGCAAATTAAATTGGTTGAGATACGCCCAAAGGGAAATCATGTCTAAAAGGATGCAGACCCTGCCACTTTCCTCATCAGAACCCTGCAAGTGTAGCAACTAGTTGATTATTATGAAATCACTCTAAGGCCCCTTTCACACTTGCCCGCTCCGTCGGCGGATTCTGTTTTTCTCAGCGGGGAATCGATTTGTCGATCCCCCGCTGAGCAGGTGGATGGGCTGTGTGCAGAGACAGAGCTGTCAGATCCCTGCTGTTCTCTATGGGGGAATCAGATGAGAACGGATTGCCTGTCCGTTGTCATCCGATCTGCCAGATGGATGGAAAATAGGGTTTCCACCTGTCCGGATTTGAAGGACAGGACCGGATCGGATGTCAACGGACATGTCTCTGCTGACATCCAATGCCCCATAGAGATGCATGTGGCATCCGTTCAGATCCGCCTGAAAAACTGACAGGCAGATCTGAACGGTCCGCAAGTGTGAAAGGGGCCTTAAAGATTAATTTTGCACATGGACTCAAACAAAGAAACAGCTATTTCTTCAGAAGAACAAAAGGTAGGGGCCGCAACAAACTTTGTTGAAATCCTTGCAAAGTACATCACCCACAGGGCAAAGTTTTTCTTCTCAACAAAGATGAAGTAATGCCCCGTACACACGTGCAGATCGTCGGCCGAACGATCGGCCGTCTTTTGTCCCCGGGCTGTCGTGTCTGTTGAAAAGTGCAAAAGACTGCACAAGAATTT